>NC_048601.1:74929291-75229291 GCF_003668045.3 Cricetulus griseus | reverse complement strand
ATGGTGACATTCTCCAGTGATCCCAGCACTTGGAAGGTAGGGACAACAGGACTGTGTAACCTCAGTCACACAGTAAGTTTGAGGCCAGCCTGGGCTATATGGGACATTGTCTCAAAAACACAGAGGGCTGGAGAGATGGTTCAGAGATTAAAAGTTCTTTTTTGGGGGGGAGGGGATTTCAAGACAGGGTTTCTCTGTGGCTTTGGAGGCTGTCCTGGAACTAGCTCTTGTAGACCAGGCTGGTCTTGAACTCACAGAGATATGCCTGCCTCTGCCTCCCAAGTGCTGGGATTAAAGGCATGAGCCACCACCACCCTGTACATATTTTTAAAAAAGAGAAGGGGAAATGGAGGGAGGGATGAGAGGAAGAGAAAAGGGAAACGAAAGAAGTGGGCTGGAATTAGTTCTCTGTGGGCAGTAAAGAGAAATGGCCCATGGTAGAAGGTAAGAACAAAGACAGCATACATAGTTTATTTAACATCAGGCCAGCAAGACACTAGCCAAGGTCAGAGACTGGCAACACCTACAAGGTCCCCCAGGTCTAGTGGCCAGCAGAGGAGCCAAGGTCAGCAGATATAACTCATAGATGGACAGAGGGGCTTTAGCATATGGGCCACCCCAAACTGAACAAGAAGTACATGAACAGTTCCCAGTTGTCTACCTGGTGAGCTCAGGAACATGCCAAGGGCATGTGGACCCTCATTGGCTTGACCCGTGATAGCCTAGAGAATTAACCAGTCTCTATAGACATTACCTCAGCATTTGGCCAGTGTCTGCTGGAGACCATATTAAAGGCCCTACAAAATGGCTCTGTAGTTTTCTCCTCTCTTAGAACCCCTCCTAATCTTAGGAGTGTCTCTCATCCTTCCTCTTCCCACTTACTTTCTCATTTTCCTTAATTTCCCTTAGTAAACTTTGCTTACTTTGTTTTGTTTACTCCCGTGTGCCACAGTATTTAGTTATGGTTTCCTGAGACTGAGATAAGCAGCTGAAGAGCCGCTATTTGGGGCTGGGCATGGTGGCACATGCCTTTAATCCTAGCATTTGGGAGGCAGAGGCAGGCAGATTTCTGCGAGTTTGAGGAAGAAAGGACCTTTCCTCAATTTGCATTGTGGATGTGCAGTGCAGGCATTTGTGTTCCCGCTTTGCAGGTTTATCAGTACTTTCTGGCTGTCTCATTGGATAAATTGCAAGCTACCATTTGTATTTACTGTCTGCAGAGTGGAGAATAATAATAGTGATTACCTTGGCTTTGAGGTGGGGCTTGAGTGAAGAAAATGATGCAATGCTTTAGAACTGGTCTGGAGTGTGGTGAGCACCGGACTGTAATGATGGAGCCCCGGGAGTCCCAATTCCTGGACTCTTCTGGCATACTAGCTTCCCAAATCAATGCCTAGCACTAAAATTGCACCAACACATTGCAGCTGGTCCCATGTCACCCCATGGTCCTTGCTTCTCTGATTTGCCAAACAGAGGCAGAAGGAATCTTGCTTCTTCTTGAGCATACACCTGATGCCACAGTCAAAGTAAATGGGGAAAAAGTTACAGTCCATCATTGAGGGAAGTCAGGGCAGGAACTGAAGAAACCATGAGGAAGGAAGGAAACACTGCCTACACCTTGCCTGGGGATGGTGCCTCGCACAGTGGGTTACAGCCTCCTGTATCAATTAACAATCAAGAAAATTCCCTATAGGCAGGCATGCCCAAAGGACAATCTGATGAAGGCAATTCCTCAACTGAGGTGATCCTAGTTTGTGTCAGGTTGACAATAAAAACTAACCAGGATACCTATCCTGCATTCTGAGCAGCCCGGCAAGAAAGTGAAGGTCTAGGGATGTGGCTCAGTTGGTAGAGTACCTGGATAGTATGTGTGAAGCCCCAGGTTCAATACTCAATACCTCATAAAACTGGGCACAGTGGTGCATGCCTGTAATCTCAGCATAGTGGGAGGGAGAGGCAGGCAGGTTGCTCAGCAGTTCAAGGTCATCCCTGGCTACATAGGAGTTTGAGGCTGGCCGGCCTACATGAGACCCTTTCACAAAAGAGCAAAAGCGAACGTTTGGGGAATGACTCAGTCAGTTTAGCATATATTGCTCTTACATAGTACCAGAGTTAAATTCCCAGCACCCACACTGAGCTGTTCACAATTACCTGTAACCCCAGCTCCAGGGGTTCTGGTGTACTTCCTGGCTTCTGCAAGCACTTTCTCCCCCCACCCAACCGCCCCTTTGCCCCTTTGCCCCTTTGTGCGCTCTCTCTCTCTCTCTCTCTCTCTCTCTCTCTCTCTCTCTCTCTCTCTCACACACACACACACACACACACACACACACACACACACACACCTGAGTTCCACCTCTTTGCAGCTTCGATGTGAAATGGTAATTTAGTGCAGTTATCTGGGCTGGTACACACTTTCTCAGGGGCTGTATCTTGAGCTGCCTTCTCCGGGACCTTGTTTCTACAAGCATCCAGTGGTGGTGGAGACAGATCTGGCTGTTACAGGCCATTTTATAAAGGGGCCCTGACTTCTCTAGATAAAAGTGGGAAGCTACTTCTATGACATTAAGTTCAAGTTGGTGGAATTCAGGAGTTCAGTTTCCTTAGACAGATATATATATCTCCCCTCATCCTGTCATTGATCTATTTTTTTTTGTGAGTGTATGTTGTTTGTTGCATATGTGGTGTATGTGTGTCTGGTATGTGTGTATGAGTATGCAAGTGCTTGGGCCCATGAGTAGGCATGCAGAAGCTAGAGAAAGACATCAGATGTTTTCCCTGTTGCTTTCTGCCTTTTTCTGTAATAGTTACTTCTCTGTTGCTGTGATGAGATGCCATGACCAAGGCAGCCTATAGAAGGAAGGGTTGAGCTGGGAGTTGGTGGCGCACGCCTTTAATCCCAGCACTTGGGAGGCAGAGGCAGGCAGATCTCTGTGAGTTCAAGACCAGAGAAAATGTGGTACATTTACACAATGGAGTACTACTCAGCAGAAAAAAAACAATGGAATCTTGAAATTTGCAGGAAAATGGATGGAACTAGAAAAAACCATTCTGAGTAGGTAACCCAGTCACAAAAAGACAAACATGATATGTACTCACTCATATATGGATTTTAGACATAGAGTAAAGGATTACCAGCCTGCAATCCACACTGCCAGAGAAGCTAGTAAACAAGGAGGAGCCTAAGAGAGACACACATGATCCCCTGGAGAAGGGGAAAGGGTCAAGATCCCCTGAGCAAACTGAGAGCATGGGAAGAGGGGGGAGGGAGCTATGAGAATGAGAAGGGAAGAAGAGGAAGGATGCAGAGGTCATGAGGGAGCAGAAAGGTTGAGTCAAGGGAAGAATAGAAGAAAGGATATGTGATAGGTAGGGTTTTAGTTGGGGTGGGTGGTAGGGGAGGATGGGAGGGAGAAGGGAACTGGGATTGGCATGTAAAACAATCTTGTTTCTAATTCAAATAAAAAATCTGAAAAAAATAAATAATTGCTTCTATTTATGCAATTATTATTTTTTATTTATCTTTTTATTTATTTTACATACCAACCAGTTTCCCCTCCTTTCCTTCTGTTCCCTCCCTCCGCAATTATTTTTTTAATTTATTCTCTCAGTAGGGCGTTTGGTGGCGCCATGCCTTTAATCCCAGCACTCGGGAGGCAGAGGCGATGGATCGCTGTGAGTTCGAGGCCAGCCTGGTCTCCAGAGCGAGTGCCAGGATAGGCTCCAAAGCCACAGAGAAACCCTGTCTCGAAAAAAAAAAAAAACCAAAAAAAAAAATTATTCTCTCATATTACATCTCAACTGAAGTTTCCCCTCCTCTTCTCCTCCCAGTTCCCACAGCCCCACCCAATCCTCCTCTGCTTCCGAAAAGGTCAGGCCTCCCACGATATCAACCAACCAAGGCATAACAAGTCGCAATAAGGCTAGGCACCTCCCCTCATATTAAGGCTGTATAAGGCAACTCAGTAGGAGGAAAAGGGTCCCAAAAGCAGGAAAAATGTCAGAGATTCCCCCATTCCCACTGTGAGGAATCCCACAAGAACACCAAGCTACACAACCATAACATATATGTAGAACATAGGTCTAGATCAGACCCATGTAGGCTCCCTGTTGTCAGTTCAGTCTCTGTGACCCCCCATGAGCCCAGGTTACTTTGGTTTTGTGGGTTTTCTTGTAATGTCCTTGACCACTCTGGCTCCTACAATCCTTTCTCTCCTTCTTCGGAAGGATTCACTGAGCTCCACCTAATGTTTGGCTGTGGATTTCTGCTCTGTTTCCATCAGTTGCTAGATGAAGGCTCTCTGATGACGATATACTAGGCTCCCGTCTGGACTTCTCCCAGTCTGTGTCCTCTCGTTTTTGAGACTAGGTCTCACTAAGTTTTACAGGCCTTGAACTGGCATTCCTCCTTCCCCAGTCACTCACATAGTTTACTTGTTGGCTTACACCCAAGCCATGGCTATAACTTGCTCTTTGTAACAGCTATATTAGGCCCTATGGTGTAGGCAAACCACAATTACTCTACCATTCTTTTGCTGAAGAATATTCGGTAGCTTCCTAGCTTCTCCCTCTGCAAATAAAGCAGGTAATAGGTATTATTTTCAATATTTAGTGTACAACTGGTGGTCCTTTTTCTGCACAAAAATTCTGCAAATAAGATTAGTGGACATACATTTATATGAATTTCTATTTTATGGCATATTGATCTCTAAACTAGTTTTTAATAATTCAGCCTTTGCTACCTGCTATATCCAAGTGTTAGACCCCCGGAAAACTCAGGTATCCAGGGTCCCAGGCCACGACTGCGGTCACTCCAATCACCAGGCGGATTCGAGAGCTTGATGCAAACTGCACGAGGCTTTATTGTAATTTAACGAGCTAACCCCATGTTAGCTCGGGTCTTTCACCCACCTGCCATGGCGGATGGCTAGCAAAAGACGGCTCCTAGGGCCTCCCAAGATATCTTATAGGGTAGCGTAAGGGGAGTGTCTAGGGGTACGCACAGGCTCACTATCCGTGTGCCTCCAGCCTTGGAGGGCTTGCCCTGTGTTGATTGGCCAACTGGTTGTTATGGCCCATAGGCCTTCCCAGGGTGGTTGCTATGCTTTGTGCGTCATTGCTGTGTGCTTGTCCATAAAGCACACCCAGGGTCGTAAAGCATAGTGCCACCAGCTAACTTCTGATTGGTTCCTTGTCACGAGGCAGGCATTTGACTTTCTAGTGTCTAGGACAAGGTCATAGAAGCACGTGTTCGGCCATTATGGCTGCCAAAAGGGAAGCTGGTCCCTTCACAAGGATCCAGTACAATGCCAAGGACTTAGCTGGTCAAGTAAACAATATAAATATTTAAAGCTTGGTATGATGGTGCATGTCTATAATTCCAGCATCAGGAGGTGAGGGCAGGATGATCAGGGAGTTCAAAGCCAGACTCAGCCACATACCAAGTGAGACCAGCTCCCTCCTACTTATATTAGAACCAGACACACACACACACACACACACACACACACACACACACACACACACACACACACGGGGGGGGGGTGCTGATATATAACTCAGCTGTTAGAATGCTGGCCAAGCATGTATAAAACCTTGGGTTCAACCCCCAGTACCCCCCATAAAACTGGACTTGGGGACATGAGAGTATCAGAGAATCAAGAAGATCAATCAAGGTCATCCTCAACTTCGTAGCAAGTTCAAGGCCAAGCTGGGCAATAGGAGTCTCTCCTCAAAGATAAAAACACAGGCTGGCAAGATGGCTCAGTGGGTAAAAGTGCTTGCCACTAGGACTGTCAACCTAAATTTAATACCCCAAGGCCAACAGAATGGGAGGAGAAAACTGACTTCTGAAAATTGTCCTCTGACCTCCGCACATGTGCTGTGACCAGAACACTGCTGCACACGCGCGTGTGTGCACACAAACACACACAAATACAAATAAGTGTAAAATGCTGACTTAAAGAAAATAAAAATAGGGGCTGGAGAGATGGCTCAGAGGTTAAGAGCATTGATTGCTCTTCCAGGGTCCTGAGTTCAATTCCCAGCAACCAGGTGGTGGCTCACAACCACCTGTAATGAGATCTGGTGCCCTTCTGGCCTGCAGGCATACATGCAGGCCAAGCACTGTATAGATAATAAATAAATAAATCTTTAAAAACTAAAAATAAAAATGCCCAGGTTTGGTGGCACAGCAGAAGGTGGATCTCTGTGAGTTCAAGGACAGCCTGGTCTTCACACTGAGTTCCAGGACAGTCTGGGTTACATAGGAAACCCTGTCTCAAAAACCAACAAAGCAAAAAGAAACAAGAAAATAGTGGTGCACACCTTTAATTCCAGCACTTGGGAGGCAGAGGCAGGCAGATGCCTTGATCTTTGGAGTTCAAGGCTAGCTACCTGGTCTACATAATAAGACCATTCATAACAACACAGTGAGACTCTGTCTCAAAAATAAATAAATAAATGAAAGAAAAGAAAAGAAAAGAAAAGGAAGAAGGAAAAAGAAAACAAGCACACACAGTTTATCAATATATATTGTGTGCAGATGTTTTGCCCATATGTATGTTTGTACACCATATGTGTGCAGTGTTCACAGAAGCCAGAGGAGGGTATCAGATCCTCTGGAACTGGAGTTGCAAGTGAAGGGACCGGCTCCCCATTTTGGCAGCCATAACAGCTTGTCTGACCTTGTCTTAGTCACTAAGGTCAGATGCCTGCCCCTTCCGGCAGCCATAACAGCTGAACACATGCTTGTTTGACCTTGTCCTAGTCACTAGAAAGTCAGATCCCTGCCTCGTGGCAAGGAACCAATCAGAAGTTAGCTGGTGGCGCTATACTTTACGACCCTGGGTGTGCTTTATGGACAAGCACACAGCAATGACGCACAGAGCATAGCAACCACCCTGGGAGGGCCTATGGGCCATAACAACCAGTTGGCCAATCAACACAGGGCAAGCCCTCCAAGCCTGGAGGCACACCAATCCTGAGCCTGTGCGCCCCTAGACACTCGCCTTATGCTGCCCTACAAGATCGCTCGGCAGCCGGTTCTAGGTGTCTTTGCCAGCCATCTGCCATGGCGGGTGAAAGACCCGAGCTAATATGGGGTTAGCTCGTTAAAAAACAATAAAGCCTCGTGCAGTTTGCATCAAGCTCTCGAATCCGCCTGGTGATTGGGGTGACTGCGGTCGTGGCCTGGGACCCCGGATACCTGAGTTTTTCTGGGGGTCTAACACAAGTTGCCTTGTGGGTTTTGGGAACCAAACACTGGTCCTCTGCAAAAGCAACAGGTGCTCTTGACCTCTGAGCCATGTCTCAGTCTCCAAATTCATATATTTGTAATGGTTAGTAGCACACACCTGTAACCTGAACACCCGGGAGGCTGAAGCAAGCCACTGATCCACATGGGCTACAGAGGGAGACTCTGTTCTGTTTCAACACAGTAACTAAAGGAGACTTGGCTATCCAACTGTTTGCACCCTAATTCCTCCCTCCCTCACAACCCTCTCTGCAATAAGGGGCTGGGTTGTCTGTCCTCTCTCTGAATGCACTGATAAGGAGTGTGGCAGGAAGTGAGCTGATACCAGAAATGGAACCTTATGCATGACTGGAGCTTTGCTTGACTATCTCCCTTAAGTCCAGAGAAGGTTTCTTTCACTGGATGAGGGGTGCCCTCACTAAGATCTTAGAGCCACTGGGAGCTGAGAATTGGAGATATAGTTACAGATTCCCTTGCCAGTCTTTCTCCCAGCTCCCTGCTTCCTGTTTTCTTTCTTCACTGTCTCTTTAACAGTGGTCCCATACCCCCACCCCCAAGGGGCGTCATCTCCATCCTAAAGCCAAGCCACATGCTTGGTGATAATCCGGAATCTCTATGGAGCTAAGACATACAGCCCACAGCCCACACCACAGGCTTCAAGTGGAGCATAGCCTGCAGAGGGAGAGGGCCTGACAGCCCCTGGAGGAGCCCCCACCTTTTCTCCTGCCCAGGCTTCCTTAGCTCCAGCCCACACCTGCTCCTCTTTCTCTGCCCCTCCACCCATACTGCACCTGACCAAGGGCTAAGAGCAAACAAGATTGTTTGTTCCTCCCTCCCTGGAATGCTGGGCAAATGAGGTGCTTGCTGTGTGTTGACACACATGCACTTAGGCAGTTAACAAGGGTCTCCTAATTTCATCTTATGTATGCTGCTTTTAAGACCCTGTGAAGTTCTATGCTCTTTAATTAGACTGGAGTTAACAAACATGTATTTGTTTGAGCTTTTCTGTGTGTTGGGTTTTATGAAGGGTACAAAGAGCTGTGGGTATGTATGTGTTGCAGTTTCTGCCTTGGAAACTACTGGTCTCATGGTGGTGTGGGAGATGAGAGACCCATCCACAGCTTGCTAATGCAACTGCCAAGCCAGGGGCAGAGTCTATGGGAGGATGACAGGCAGAGAGGTTAGGGATAACATCATCATCATCATCATCATTATTATTATTATTTAAGCACCGGGACATAGAACATGGGGTTTCTGTGTAGCTAGGCTAACTCTCTGCCATTCCCAGCACACTTTTTACTTGGAAACAGGATCTTCCTAAAGTGCTAAACTAGCCCTGAACTCATTCTATAGCCCAGACAGGCCCTTGACCTTTCAATGTTCCTGCCTCAGTCTTCCCAGTAGCTGAGCCAACAGGCCTGTACCATCGGAGATGTGAGAAGGCTTCCCAGAGACTTCCCTCTGTAGTTAAGTCCAAAGCAAGCAAGCCCCGCCCAAGTACCAGAGTCTGGTGAGACCCATCAGAGGGGGAATTCTGTGGAAGGAAGAACAGCTGGTCTGCACCTTGGAGACTAAGAATGAGTAAGATAAAAGAGGATTGGTCAGAGAGGAGGGCAAGGAGGTAGCACAGGCTGACCCTGCCCTTGCTATGTAGCTGAGGATGACTTTGAACTCCCAGCCCAATTGCTGGGCTTGGAAGCATATACCATAATGCCAGGCTTGAGAGAGTCCATGTCCTAGCCACTTGGAACACCCTGGTGCTGGGATTTGGTAGCAAACTAATGAAAGCCCACCCTTTTGTGTATTGAAAGGGACACACTGAGGACTCACCAAGGGAGGAGACTGCTCCAAAGGCAAATCTTGGTTCAGGCTCTGACCATCAAGGTCACTCTTCCTGGCAGCTATAGGACAATACAAGGCCGGGTCAACACCTCTCTCAGTCTTTATCCAGTGACCACATGGAGCTTAGTAGAGAAATGCTGGGTTTGAATTCCCTTTTCCCCCCTCTCACCTCCAGTCAGTTTCTGAAGAAAGGGACAAGGAGCAGGGATGCACCGAACCTGCTATTGCAAGCACTACAAGGTGAGCAGGCATCCCTGTGATCCCCACCCTCTCCCATTGCTACTTTCTCCCCATTTCACACATGGAGAGTATAGATCCCGGACAGCTAAATGACTGGTTTTGTGACAGGGAATCATATAGTCCAGGCTGGCTTTGAACTCACTATATGAGGATGGACTCAAATTTCTCTCCTATCTGTACTTCCCAAGTACTGGGATTGAAGGTGTGCACCACCATGGCCAGTTCCTGCAGCATTGGGCTCTGTGCATGCCAAGCAGTAGTCTAATTGAGCTACATCTCAAGCCTCATAATATCTTTCATAGCTAGTAATGTCAAAATTCAATCTTGATTTGTCCAACTCTAATTTCACTAAGTGCTAGGGATGAGGCTCCATAGAACACTTGCTTCATATTTTTGAGACCCCGGATTTGATCCCCAGCACTAAACGGAAAAAAAGAGCATGGTGATTTATACATGTAATGCCAATACTAGGAAATGCCAAGGCAAAAGGTTGACCATGAGGGCTGATGAGATGGCTCCGTGGGTAAAAGTATTTGCCCCTAAACCTGAGTTAAATCTCCAAGGACCAACATAGTGGAAGGAGAGAAGTGACTCTCACAATTTATCCTCTAATCTCCACACGAGTTCTGACCCACACATGTCCAGACATAAACACATACACTCACTTAATATAAATAAAATGTAATTAAAATAAAGGCATGATGATGCACACCTTTAGTCCCAGCACTCAGGAGGCAGATCTCTGAGCGTTTGAGGCCAGCCTGGTCTACATAGCAAGTTTCAGGCCAGTCAGTACAACTTAGTGGGACTCTCTCCAACCAACCAACCAACCAAAACCAATAGCAACAACAACAAAGACAAAATACATTTTTTAAAAGTCAGACTTGGTAGCACCTATCTTCAGTCCAAGCACTTAGGAGAAGAAGCTGGCCTGGTCACTGAGAGTGTCTAAAACAAACAGAAACCAGGGGCTGGAGAGATGGCCCAGTGGTCAGGTAGCAATACTGCTGCTCTTGCAAGAGGTCCACCAGATGATGGCTCTAAGCCATCCAATGCCCCAGGTCCACCTGTGTCTTTCATATTTCCCTCTCTCATGAAAAAAATCTTAAAACAACAAGTAAACAAAAATTTGAACTTGAATTGAGTTGATATCTCTGTACTCACAGCCCTTATAGGGAAAGGTAGTTTTTTCTCTAGACATTGGGAGATGGGGTTAATAAGAGTTGGGGTGGCAGGCAGATCTCTGTGAGTTCGAGACGAGCCTGGTCTACAAGAGTTAGTTCCAGGACAGCCTTCAAAGCCACAGAGAAACCCTGTCTTGAAAAACAAAACAAGAGTTGGGGTGAGCCAGGCGGTAGTGGCACATGCCTTTAATCCCAGCACTCGGGAAGCAGAGGCAGGTGGATCTCTGTGAGTTCAAAGTCTGCTTGGTCTACAAATCTAGTTCCAGGACAGCTAGGGCTGTTACACAGAGAAACCCTGTCTCGAAAAGAGAAAGAAAGAAAGAAAGAAAGAAAGAAAGAAAGAAAGAAAGAAAGAAAGAAAGAAAGAGAGAGAAAGAGAGAGTGAGAGAAAGAGAGAGAGAGAGAGAGAGAGAGAGAGAGAGAGAGAGAGAGAGAGAGAGAAGTTGGGGTGGGGAGTAAATCTCCTTCAGGGCTATTTTTTTTTCCTTTCTGTTTTGAAAAGTGCCCATGTAGCCCAGGCTGACCTCTAACTCTCAGCAGTCCTCTTGTCTTTATCTCAGGAGAGGTGGGATACCAGGTATGTGCTAACCTCCTAACTCTGCTTTCTTTCAGGATCTCACAATGTTGCTGACCTGGAACTGCATGTAGACCAGGCTAACTCACAGAGTTCTGTCTGCCTTTGTCTCCCAAGTGATAGGATTACAGGAATGTACCACTATGCACTATTTTTGGGTTTTTTGTTTTGTTTTGTTTTTGAGACAGGGTTTCTCTGTGGCTTTGGAGGATGTCCTGGAACTAGCTCTTGTAGACCAGGCTGGTCTTGAACTCACAGAGATCCGTTCCACCTGCCTCTGCCTCCTGAGTGCTGGGATTAGAGGTGTGTGCCACCACTGCCCGGTACCATGTCCAGTTCTAATAGCTCTCTCTCTCTCTCTCTCTCTCTCTCTCTCTCAGGTCCTGCTGGGCGTGGTGGAGCTGGACATGGTGGAACTGGCCTTGAATTCCAGCACTTTGAGGCAGAGGCAGGAACATCTGGGTTTCTTTGGGTTTCAGGCCAGGCAGGGCTAAATAGTGAGACCCCTTGTAACCTCAGTACTTCAGAGGCTGAGGCAGGATGATTGCTTCTAGTTCAAGGTCAAACTGGGCTACATAATGAGACCTGATCTCAACACTGCCCTTGGCATTGGTTCCTGCTCTGAGGATGAGACCCACCATTAAAATGACAGAGAGAATTGAGTTAGGATGCCTTGTAAGATGAGGGAGTCAGAGAGGAGAGGGTATGAGTGAACCACCTAGATGTGTCTATTCTCAAAGGAAAGAAAAACAGATGCTGCAGACGGTGTGCCTGGCACATTCCATGTGTTGCTGCACCTGGGGACAAGGACAGATGTCACTGGCCTATTGACCAGCTAGGAAGGGTCTCTCATTCTATGTAACCTTTCAAGCTCTTCTACAAATGGATTTCCTGGTTGGTCACTAAACAAGCCTTTGCCACTGGTCCCAAGGCTGAGGGCCTAAGCCTAAGGAGGCAGGCTGGGAGGGCTCTGGGGGAGGGGTGCTGGGGGTCCTGGGAAAGCTCATTTCCCAGGCCAGGTGCAGAGCCTGGCCTTGCCTGCTGAGGGCCTCCTAGTGGGATGGAGGCCTGGCTGGGTGTTTGCTCAGCACAAACCTGAGATTCCTGTGAGGAAGTTTGTGTCCAGATTGATTTGTTTGCTATTCACACTTGCACAAAGGGCTGCCCCTTGGGGGAGGCCTAGGAAGGGGTATAGGCTGAACTCAGAGTCCCCAGCATCTAGAGAATAGCCTTAAAAAAAATCCACTGTCTCCAAGCTCTTGGAGGGAGAAGAGAGAGCTGAGCTCCGTTAGAAGCTGTGAGATGTTTGGGGTTCAGCCTGCCCCCTCCTTTCCTGGAAGGAACTACGCAGACCTCATCCTGTGAGATTCCTGGGTAGAAGGGCTTGGCTTTGCAAGGACCACCTAGAGAGGACAAATGATCTTATTCTGATGTCCCATCTGGGAGGTTCTGATTTGGTTGGTCTAACCTGTGGCTACGGTTGGAGGTTGGGGAGGCTAGCTGCTTCCCAAACCTTAACTGGAACATGAAACAGTGGGGCTGTGTCCCTACCTATGCAACAGGTCTAGCTTGGGCTCTTAAGGTCCTTAATTAAGTGTGTGTGTGTGTGTGTGTGTGTGTGTGTGTGTGTGTGTGTGTGTGTGCATGTGTGCACATGCCTATGGAAGCCAGAGGTGTCTTCTTCAATCGCTCTCCATTGTTTTATTTATTTATTTTTTTTGAGGCAAGGTCTCACTATGTACCTTAGAACTGTATAGACTGGCTTAGAACTTGTATAGACCAGGCTGTCCTTGAACTCACAGAGATCCATCTGCTTCTGCCTTTCAAATGTTGGTATTACATGTCTTCAACACCATACTCTGCTTTCCGCCTTGTGTTTTGAGGCAGTTTCTCTCTATGAGATGTATTTCATCCCCCATGGCCAGGAATGCCACATGCACCAGCTTTTGCACATGGGTTCTGGGCAAATGAACTCAGGTGTGACTTATTTACGCCAATAGAGTGTGGCATCAGTGGTGTGTTATAACTGCTGAGGCTAGGCATTGTGATCTGGAGCCTTTCCTCACTGTTGCATTACTGTTCTTTGGGTCTATCAGCTATGTGAAGAAGCTCAAGAAAAGATAGGGAGAAAGGAAGACAGAGGGGGGAGGGAGAGAGGGAGAGAGGGAGAGAGAAGAGACTCAAGTCCAATGAAAAGAATTTCTTTGGGGTTTGGAGAGATGGCTCGGAGGTTAAGAGCATTGGTGATTCACAACCATCTATAATGAGATCTGGTGCCCTCTTCTGGCATGCAGGTGTACATGCAGGCAGAACACTGTACATAATAAATAAATAAATCTTTAAAAAAAAGATATTTTCTTTGCAGGCTGGAGAGATAGCTTAGTGGTTAAGAGCACTGGCTGCTCTTCCAAAGGACCTGTGTTCAATTCCCAGCACCCTCATGACAGTTCACAACTGTCTGTAACTCTAGTTCCAGGGAATCTGGCATCCTCACACAGACATACATACAGGCAAAAAACCCCAGTGTACATAAAAAATAAATATAATATATTATTTGTTGTTTCTTTTGAGACAGGGTTTCTCTGTGGCTTTGGAGGCTATCCTGGATCTAGCTCTTGTAAACCAGGCTGGTCTTGAACTCACAGAAATCTGCCTCTGCCTCCTGAGTGCTGGGATTAAAGGCATGTGCCACCACTGCCCAGCTTTTATAATATTTTTCAAAAAGATAATTTCTTTATGTGTATGAGTGTTTTGCCTGCGTTCATGTCTGTACACATGTGTGTATACCTGGTGCCTACAGAGGCCAGAAGAGGGCATCTGATTCCCTGGAACTGGAGTTACAGATAATTGTTAAGCAACCTTGTAAGTACCAGGAATTGAACCCAGGTCGCCTGGAAGAGTAGTTAGTGTTCTTTACCAGTGAGCCATTTCTCCAGCCCCAGTTGGGTTATTTTTCCTGGAGAAATGTCTGCTCATCCTAGATCTGCCACCAAAGACAAACCAAAGTGGCAATTCCATCCAGTTCCTGCTTGGTGGGCCAATGAGTTTATTAGACTTACTTACAGGTGTGTGAGGGTTATTTACAGGAGCATGGGAAATCCCAAACACTGTATCACCCCAGTATGTGTAAACAACCTCACAAAAGCTGCATGGATGTGGTCGCCTCTGCAGTCCACCCACCCCCTCAGCAGCTCCTGAGACCACAGATAGCTACTGTAGATTGCCCCTGTCACTGGGGGCCAGGAAGGGAGGAGTGGCTGGAAGAACCCCCTGAGGCTCTGCCCTCCAGCGAGGGCATGTTAATTGGCTCGGTCTTGTAAAGGCCAGGCCTCAAGCTGGTAGGCACAGCTATTCTGCTTTCATGACAACAGTATTCATGTCCTGTCCAGACAACAGCATGGACCCATTGCCCAGGCCACCCTGCCAGCCCCCTAGCTTTTATGAATGCAGTTAGTATCCCAGACAGTCTAGTCCCAGATACGATGTGATTATAGCCAAGACCAACTACATAGTTTGTGGGGGGGGGCAGTGCACAATGAAAATGGGGGATTGTAGTTCAAAAAAACCATTTAGGATTCGAGATAACAACAGAAGAGCCTTGACTGAACCCCAAGGTCCCTCTGAGTGTGGGCCTGTGCACCCACAAAGTGCACACCCAGAAAGCCCTCTTTCAAGCCTAGGCTAGAGCTGTGGTTTAGTTAGTATAGTGCTTGCCTTAGCATGTCCAAACCCTGGGTTTGAGTCCCAGCAATGCATTGACCAGCTGGGCATGGTGGCACTCACGTGGTCACCCTTGGCTACATAGTTTTCAGCCAGCAGTGGTTACATAAGACCATGTCTCAAAAAACAACAAAAAGGACAGGCATGGAAGTGTATTTACCTTTAACTCCTAAGGATTAAATCTACCTCAGAAGACAGAGGAAGACATGTCTTTGTGCGTTCAAGGTCATCCTGGTCTACATAGTGAGTTTCAGGACATTTGGGGTTGCATAGAGACTTTCTGTCTCAAAAACCAATCAAACAGAAATAATATTTATTTCATTCATCTCCCCCCATCTGTGTGTGTGTGTGTGTGTGTGTGTGTGTGTGTGTGTGTGTGTGTGTTGCTATGTTGTGTTATAGCATGTGTGGAAATCAGAGAGACAATTTGTAGAAATTGGTTTTCTGTTTCTATCATTTAGTCCATGACTATCTTAGGTCATCAGGTCATCAGGTCATCAAATGCCTTTACCTGCTGAGTTGTCTTGCTAGCCCTCATTCTCAAAATTTCAAGCAAAGAAAGTAGTTGCCATTAAAGCCATAGTGTTTAGGGGATGGTTTGTTCTATAACCACAGAAGACCAAAACAGAGTCCACAGTGTCTGATTCTTTCACAACACAGGAGGTACTTGAGGGGAGGCATAATATTTTTTTAAAGATTTTATTTACTTACTTATTATGTATACAACATTCTACTTCCATGTATATCTGCACACCAGAAGAGGGCACCAGATCTCATAACCGATGGTTGTGAGCCAACTTGTGGTTGCTGGGAATTGAACTCAGGACCTCTGGAAGAACAGCCAGTGCTCTTAACTGCTGAGCCATCTCTCCAGCCCATACTTCTGGGTTTTAAAGACAAAAGTTAGAGGATTACATCAGTAGGTACAGGTTGGTTTCTAATTGGTTGACATTTGGGAACAATCAGGAAAATTTCTCAAAGTCATATTTTGGCATGAAATACCTGTGTACCAGGTATTCTCATTGGACCTCTGGCAGAGCAGCCGGTGCTCTTAACCTCTGAGCCATCTCTCCAGCCCTGAGCCGTAATATTTTGCGACAGTTCATTTATCTTTGTTGGATTTTGAGACAGGGTAGCCACAGGGTAGCCTTGAACTTGCCACCCTCCTGTCTCAGCCTCTTGAGTGCTGGGATTACAGGTATTCTTGAGTGGATTGAGAAATACCTAGGAGATTTGTTAAGCACACTCCTCCTCACCTCAGGTCCAGCAACAATAGAGCTGTGACCATGGACAGCAACTTCTAAAGCCATGAGCCCAACTCCTTCATCCTTCTTAGTTGTTAACACAAGCTATTTCATCACAAGAATGAAAAGCTAGCTGTCACACGGGACACTGAGAGTTGGAAATCTCTTGGGTTAAGATCAGTGCCAGACTTCTAGGGAGGGAAAAAAAATCCCTGTTTACTAAATCCAGGTTCAGACAATGGAAATGCTTCATGGACTGCAAGTCAAGAACTAAGCTGGGGCTGGAGAGATGTCTCAGTGGTTAAGGACACTGGCTGCACTTTCAGAGGATGAGAGTTTGGTCCCAAACTGGCTAGTTCAAGTGTCTGTAATTCCAGCTCTATGGTATCTGATGCCCCCTTCTGGCCTCCTCAATCCCCCCCCCCAATTCATATACACACAGGGATACACAAACACATACAACATATATACAATTTTTTTTAAAGACAGCGTTTCTCTGTATTGCTTTGGAGCCTGTCTTGGAATTCACTCTGTAGACCAGGCTGGCCCGGAATTCACAGAGATCTGCCTGCATCTGCCTCCCCAGTTCTGGGAATAAAGGTGTGCTCGCCAACATCTAGCAAATACAAATAATTTTTTAGAAAAAGAAATAAGATGGTGGGCCAGTGAGATGACTCACCAGGTAATGGCACTTGCTGACAAGCGGGAGAATCTGAGGTGAGTCCCTGGATCCCACACAGGGGAAAAAGAGAACTGCTGTTACCCACTGAACCATCTTGTCGTCCTCTTTTATTATCGGTCAGACAGGATCTCACTATGTAGACCTAGCTGTCCTGGAAGCTCTGTAGACCAGGATGGCCTCAAACGCACTGGGATTAAAAGTATGTGCTATCGCTAGGCGGTGGTGGCACACACCTTTAATCCCATCACTCGGGAGGCAGAGGCAGGCTGATCTCTGTGAGTTCAAGGCCAGCCTGGTCTACAGAGCGAGTTCCAGGACAGTCTCCAAAGCAATAATACAGAGAAACCCTGTCTCGAAAAAACAAAACAAAAAAGTATGTGCTATCATGCCAGGCTATTTTGTGTTTGAGACAAGATCGCATGTAGCTCTGGCTAGCCTCAAACTGGCTGTGTAGCCGAGGATGACTGTGAACTCCTGATCTTCTGCCTCCACCTACCTAGTGGCAGAATTACAGGCCAGTAACAACCACCATTCAGGCTTTTATGGTCTTTTGTGTATTATTTTTCTTTCTCATTGTGCTCTGGTGCACCTAATAAACTAATGCATTTTTTCTCGGTTAATCTGCCTGCTGGCCCTTATTTCAAACCCTGGAGTGGGAGCGTTTTCTTTTTTCCATTCTCTACTGTACCACCTTTCAGGTGGTACTGAACCCTTTAAACCGACATACTATTTTGTTTGGAAATATCTGCCCTCCTGGGCTCTGTCGCACCCAGAAAGGATCCCGCAGACGCTAATCCGAGAACCTTCAGGGCCAGGCCTACACAGAGTGTTATCTCTCACAGTGGTCGGCAGAGGGCGCGCGCAGACTATTCGATGGCGGCGCCCAATTTCAGCAGTGGCCGCAGGGGACGTGTGTACTCTGTCTCAGTGATCCAGACAGGATGATGCTGGGAGGGAGAGAGGCCCTCACAGAGAAGCCTTGGAGCTGGGACCATTTTGGCTTACAAGTCCCTCCAAAGCTTTGGGAAATGAAGCTGGCGTGGGGGAGGAGAGGCAGGGCCCTGTGCCCAGAGGGCCGCAGGGAATGGGGGAGTGGGGACCGGGGATACAGCCTCACCTACTCCTAACCAAGGGAGTTAAGAAGCATTCAGTCCCAGAAGCTCTGTAATTTAGACAGAGCTGGGTAGGGACTTACTTGGTTAGTTCGCAAGTGTCTGGAAAGCCGGAGTAAAGACTTTATGACTCCAAGGAGAGGGGGCTGATTGGTTGTCCTGTCTCCCAAAGGTGGAGTCAGAGTGAGGCAGGGTGGAGTGTCCCCTTGTGACTCCTGAGAAGATCTAACATATGGCCCAAAGGAAAGGGGACAAGGTTGATACCTCATTGCTGCAGAGCTCAAGTGGGGACGGGTGTTTGTTCCTTTAATCTGAGATGAAGATGACCTGGAGGGCTTCCTACAGGAATAGTCTGGGAGTCAACAGTGGGAGGGAAATGCAGGAGGGAAGGAGGGAGGAGAGCAGGGGTGGGGACCTAGCTGGGGACATGGCATCTAGAAGTGTGCACTGCCCTTCCCACCTCTGAGAGCTCCGAGAAATTTGACTTAAGACTTAGAAACACACCTCTGGCCAGGACCAAAGGAAGCTGAGAGCTTCAGGGCACCAAATACTCAGAGCTGGGCTGGGGACCAGCCAGGTCTTCTGGACTCACCCCATGGATGCCTGTGCTAGGTACCTGCCCTGGCAGCCTGGGGACTGAGGGTAAGAGGAGGCAGCGTCATGGGGCCTGGAGATAGTGAACTAGGAAGTGGCGGTGGGTGTCTTTTCCTGTCCTCCCAGCTCACTTTCTTCCTCTCTTTCCCCGCCCCCCCATCCTCCCCCTCTAGCTTTCTGAAATAGGGTGGCATGCAGCCCAGGCTTGCCTTGAATTCACTGTGCAGCCAAGGCTGATCTTCAATCTGATCCTCCAGCCTTCACTTCCCCACTGCTGGGTTGGTTACAAGCATGTGCCACCACCTCTTGCGGCAGTGGCCATCCCCTACCCGCCTCATCCTCCTCCATTTCCGACCCCTTCTCTTTCTCTCTCTCTCTCTTTTCCTCTCATTCCCTTATCTTGATATTTGAACCAACCCTGTTTTGACCTGCAGTTGCGCCCCCCCACCCCCCATGCTCGAACTTTAGAGGATAGACAAGTTGCAGGTTTCGTGGAAGGAGGGAAGTCTCCCTGGTCCTCAGCGGACGCCCCTCGTCGTCTCCCCTGGGTGTCCCCCCTCCCCGGGACCAACGCCCGCGGGCAGAATCGCGGCCGGGGGATTGAGGCGGCGCCCTAATCTCCGATACACTTGCGAGTCAGCTTCCCGCCTCCGGCCTGCTTCGCGAGCAAACAGGCGGGCGCGCACCGCATCCCAAATGCGGCATTTGAGCTGCGGACGGGGGACGCGGTGCCGCGGGCTGGTCAGCGCCCTTCCTGGCCTAATCCCCGCCAGGCCCAGCCGGCTGCGGCCGGGGGATTAGCGCGCGCGCCTCTCCGCTAGTTCCCTAGGGCCGATGGCTAATGCTCCCCCCACCACCTCTGTCGTTTTCAGCTGAGGCCCTCTGTCCCCGGGAAGGACAACGGGGTTGCCAGCAGGGAGGTGGGAACACTTTCTGACTTGACTTGCGGGGGAGGGGGCCGCAGGGGGAGCTTCTCCCCCCCACCCCCCGATCACGCTGTCAGTCGTGGGGTACAGGGTACAGGGACTCATTGGTGCCGGTGGGTTCCACACCCTGTGAGCTCACTATGGATCTGGGGAGATGCCGAAACTACCATCAAAAGCCCCAGCACAC
This sequence comes from Cricetulus griseus, assembly GCF_003668045.3. Classification (NCBI taxonomy): domain Eukaryota; kingdom Metazoa; phylum Chordata; class Mammalia; order Rodentia; family Cricetidae; genus Cricetulus; species Cricetulus griseus. The sequence goes on along the minus strand of NC_048601.1, from coordinate 75,209,734 downwards.
CTGCAATAACCAAGCAGGCCTGCTCCTTCGGGTCAGTCATGAGCCTTTTGGTAGAAGGCAGGGGGTTCAGAGGCTCCAAGCCCGGCAGACGCAGGCTGCTCCACAAGTAGTTAATGAGAGAGGTCATGCCAAGAGGAGAGAGATGGGCTCTGTGGGAGTCTCCAAGAACTGGATGGGCTTCCAAGGGTAGAACCTGTTCTATCTGGGTGGGTTTTGTCTAGTGCCTCTCACCTTTCACTTCCCAATCCATGCCAAGAGTAATGTCTGTCTCATCCCCAACCTAGGTCGGGAAACCTGAGCACAGCCTCTCTGGCTCAAGCTGACACTGTGGTTTTGATAGACAGAGCAAACTTGGTGCTGTGGCCTCCTCTTGTCATCTGTATGGGTAGAGAAGGCCCAGATCCCCACCATTGCCCTCAACAGCCTGAGAAGCATCCTTGGATTTTTAGGAACCTCAATGTGGCTGAGACAAGGTTAATCGCCTTGACACAGCTAAAAATTTCAGGACTAGCCAGTTTTATGAAGGGGCGTGGGAGATTTTATCAAAGAGATTGTAATATGGGCTTAAGCATGAGGATTAAGAGGAAATGGGCACTCAGAAGAAAGGAAGGCAGATCCAAGAGCCTGGATGTAGGCTTCTCAGAGTTCTCATCATTGTTTTTTACTGTTTTTTTCTTTTTCCCCACTGGGTGGTTCCCGAAGGGCAAATGACAGGATTACAACAGGTAAAGTGAAAATATAGCTCACAGGAATGCAAAAAGGTATTTTTACTGTCAACAGCTTTGTTTGAAAATCTTAGGAGATGGCTGGGCAAAGCAATGAGAGCTTTCCCAAGGTCATAAACCGTAAGCCTGGGTCACTACTATTTTAACATAAAGGATCTATGTATGAAAGGAATATTGTGCTGGTTTGAAAGAAAATGGCCCCCAAAAGGAGTGGCACTATTAGGAGGTGTGGCCTTGTTGTTGGAGGAAGTGTGTCACTGTGGAGGTGGGCTTTGAGGTCTCATAGGCTCAGGCCAAGCCCAGTGTCTGACTACTTCCTGCCGCCTGTGAGTCAAAGTATAAGAACTCTGGGTTCCTTCTCTAGCATCATGTCTGCTTGCTTCCTGTCATGACAATAACAGACTAAACCTCTGAACTGTAAGTGAGCCACCCCAGTTAAATGTTCTTCTTTATAGAGTTGCTGTGGTCGTGGTGTCTCTTCACAGCAATAGAAACCCTAAGACAATTATCAACTTCATGTTGGCAGCAAATGTTGCTTTGTAGAAGTTCTCATTTTTAGCTGGCTAGAGGCTTTCATCAGACTCCCAGATGCAGGGTTCCTCACCCTCTCATGTCCCCATTATTTCCCTGTCATTGTAACACCCTGCGCTCCTGGAGGGAAGCTCCATCTGGGAACAGAGCTGTGCTGGGACAGAAACACAAAGATAGAGGTGGAGGATGACTCCACAGCAAGCTGACCGCCAAGTCTTGCTAAGGCCCACTGAAGTACCAGTTTTAAGGAGGTGCAAGGCAGAGTGAGCACCTCAGAGGGATTACCTCCTTGCCTCACCATAGTCTTGGGCCCTGAGAAACCTTTTCTCTTGCCTCATATAACTGTCATCACTGCCCACCACGTGTGGGCCTGTCTCAGCACCCCCACACCGCCTCATCCACTTGGTTGGTATGACTATGGGGGACTATGTCCCAAGGCAGGGGCCTGATCTCTTGCAGTCACTGCCAAGAGCAGTACTTAGCAAACATCCAGGGCCTAATAAATGGCTCAGAAGTTAGTAACTCCCTTGAAGCCACCACTCTCCTCCAGACTACCAGATAACAGCCAGCTGCATGGCTACATCTAGCTCACTTGACACGCAGAGATCTGTGAGTCATGTGGGGTGAGTTAAGGGAGGTGCAATTCCTGGCTTTCTCAGCTCTGTTTTTGTCTTTCTTTCTTTCTTTCTTTCTTTCTTTCTTTCTTTCTTTCTTTCTGTCTTTCTTCCTTCCTTTCTTTCTTTCTTTCTTTTTTTTTTTTTTTTTTTTTTGAGGTAGGGTCTCTCTGTGTAGCTCTGGTTGTCCTGGAACTCACTCTGTAGACCAGACTGGCTTTGAACTCGCAGAGATCCACCTGCCTCTGCCTCCCGAGTGCTGGAATTAGAGGTGTATCGACCACCACTGGGTTTTGTTTTTCAAGATAGGGTTTCGCTGGGCGTTGGTGGCGCACGCCTTTAATCCCGGCACTCCGGAGGCAGAGGCAGGCGGATCTCTGTGAGTTCGAGGCCAGCCTCTTCTCCAGAGTGAGTGCCAGGATAGGCTCCAAAGCTACACAGAGAAACCTTGTCTCGAAAAACAAAAACAAAAAACAAAAATCAAGATAGGGTTTCTGTTGTTAGGAAATCATATTGTAGACCAGGCTGGCCTTGAACTCACAGAGATCTACCTGCTTCTGCCTTCCAAGTGCTGGAATTAAAAGCATGCACTACCACACCTGGCTAGAGCTCTTCTCATGATCACTAGCTCCAATGAATGAAGCAGCATACATATGTGTATGAGAGTGCCAGAGTGTGTGTGTGTGTGTGTGAGTGTGTGTGTGTGTGTGTGTGTGTGTGTGTGTGTGTGTGTGTGTGTGTGTGTGTGTGTGTCTGTGTGTGTGTGTCTGTGTGTGTGTCCTGTGTGTGTGTGTGTGTGTGTGTGTGTGTGTGTGTGTGTGTGTGTCTGTGTGTGTGTGTGTGTGTGTGTGTGTGTCTCTGTGTGTGTGTGTGTGTGTGTGTGTGTGTGTGTGTGTGTGTGTGTCTGTGTGTGTGTGTGTGTGTGTGTGTGTCTGTGTGGTGTGTGTGTGTGTGTGTGTGTGTGTGTGTGTGTGTGTGTGAGTGTGTGTGTGTGTGTGTGTGTGTGTGTGTGTGTGTGTGTGTGTGTGTGTGTCTGTGTGTGTGTGTGTCCTGTGTGTGGTGTGTGTGTGTGTGTGTGTGTGTGAGTGTGTTGTGTGTGTGTGTGTGTGTGTGTCCTGTGTGTGTGTGTGTGTCCTGTGTGTGTGTGTCCTGGTGTGTGTGTGTCTGTGTGTGTGTGTGTGTGTGTGTGTGTGTGTGTGTGTGTGTGTCCTCTGTGTGTGTGTGTGTCCTGTGTGTGTGTGTGTGTGTGTGTGTGTGTGTGTGTGTGTGTGTGTTGTGAGTGTGTGGTGTGTGTGTGTGTGTGTGTCCTTGTGTGTGTGTCCTGTGTGTGTGTGTGTGTGTGTGTGAGTGTGTGTGTGTGTGTGTGTCTGTGTGTGTGTCCTGTGTGTGTGTGTGTGTCTGTGTGTGTGTGTGTGTGTCTGTGTGTGTGTGTGTGTGTCTGTGTGTGTGTGTGTGTGTGTGTGTGTGTGTGTGTGTGTGTGTGTGTCCTGTGTGTGTGTGTGTCCTGTGTGTGTGTGTGTGTGTCCTGTGTGTGTGTGTGTGTGTGTGTGTGTGTGTGTGTCTGTGTGTGTGTGTGTCCTGTGTGTGTGTGTGTGTGTCTGTGTGTGTGTGTGTGTGTGTGTGTGTGTGTGTGTGTGTGTGTGTGTGTGTGTGTGTGTGTGTGTGTGTGTGTGTGTGTGTGTGTGTGTGTGTGTGTGTGTGTGTGTGTGTGTGTGTGTGTGTGTGTGGTGTGTGTGTGTGTGTGTGTGTGTGTGTGTGTGTGTGTGTGTGTGTGTGTGTGTGTGTGTGTGTGTGTGTGTGTGTCTGTGTGTGTGTGTGTGTGTGTGTGTGTGTGTGTGTGTGTCCTGTGTGTGTGTGTGTGTCCTGTGTGTGTGTGTGTGTCCTGTGTGTGTGTGTGTGTGTGTCCTGTGTGTGTGTGTGTCCTGTGTGTGTGTGTGTCCTGAATGTGCGGGGTTTGTTTGTGTCCTCAGTTGATGATGTGCATGGATTCTGTTAGGTGAGAGCAGGCTTACAAGGGTGTTGCCTTGGGGATATGCATCTGTGACTCTGGTGGGCATGCAGTATGTCCTGAGTTGTCTAATTTTGTCATGTTTGTGAAAGGTGAGGGGAAGCAGTGTGTGCAGGACTAGGAACGCTCTGTCTCAAGACTTCGATGTGTGTGAGTAGGTGAAGGTGCCTCTTGTCTGCCTCAGGATACTAAGTGCCTGCTGAGATTTCTCCACTTCTGGTCCTGGTTTTTCCAGGCAAGCAGTCAGGGCCTGTGAAGCCCAGTATCTCAGGAGACCAGGAACTGAGGGAAAGCAGTAATTTCTATAACTAGGGCTTGAGACTTTGAAAGTCACAGGGGATAGCTGCAAAAGTGGGCAGAGGCCATACTTGGGTGTTTCAAATCTTGTTAAAACTACACGATAATTAGGTGTATGTCTATGTCTATGATTTCAGCACTCGGGAGGCAGAGGTAGGAAGATGGTGAATTCAAGGCCAGCTGGGCTACATAGTAAGACCCTGTCTCAAAAAACAAACAACAAACAAGTAAACAGCAACAACAACAAAAAACCTAGCTGGGCATGGTGGTAGATGCATATAAATTCAGTGCTCAGGAGGTAGAGGCAGGAGGATCAGAAGTGTCAAGGCCATCTTCAGCTACATAGTGAGGTCCAACCTGGGCTATAAGAGACTGTCTCAAACAACAACAAGATAACAAGGCCCTGCATATGCATATCACAGACCCCAGGGATTTCAGGCAGGAGGAGATGGTAAATAATGAAATGTAAGTCTCAATCCAGATAGCACACTGAGGCTCGGGAGAGGAACTCTCCAAGAAGGCTAAGCCCAGGTGGTTAGAGAAGGAGAGAGAAGTGAGCCAGCTGTGCAGGCCCAGGCTTGTCTACACACCATCCTTCTGGGTAAAGACAGCCCCACACCAAGGCACAGGACTCTGAGGAGGGAGCAGGACCTGGATCCCAGCCCTTTACCCTTCTGGTCAGGTGCTCCTGTGCAGTGTATATCCTACCTGATGAGACCGGAAAGCCTAGCAGAGGTAGACAGCTCACACTGGAGGAGAGAAGGTCTGGGAGGGACCAAAGGTGACAGCTGGGTAGTGGCAGTCTAGTGGCTGAGGCCTGGGAAGATGACACAGAACCCAGGGACTTCCTGATTAAGAGGGTCAGATTGGCCACTCACTGGCCACAGAACTGTGACAGTAGAGGAGGGAGACCTGTAACTAACTGTGACCTGTGTCTGTGTCTACTGTCTGGGCTTGGCTTTGCCATTGCAGAGAGAGGGTTGTGATAAGAATTGCCTTTTTCCCAGGCCATGTCCCTATTCCCAAGAGGAGTTGGGAGAGGGTGGAGGAGGCAGGCAGCCTCTCTCCAGGCTGAAAACCAGCCTGAGGCTCCTGAGTGAACAAAAATGTGTAGATCTTGCAGAGCTTCAGCTCCAAGAAGGGGCCCTCCCTCCCTTCCAATAGTATCTCACTATGTCTACCAGGTTGGTCTCAAACTCTTAACCTCCTGAGCACTGGGATTAAAGGCTTTGGTTTTTTGTTGTTTTGTTTGTTTGGTTTTTGGTTTTTAGAGACAGGGTTTCACTGTGTAGCGTTGGCTATGAGACCAGGCTGGCCTCAAATTCAGATATCCATCTTGTTATAATAAAGCGCATGGGGAGCCTTGGTGGATTCCATGGCAGGCAAGGTTGACCAAGGCGGAGGGACAAACATGCCAGGCAGACAGAGCTTAAGTGAGAAGTTTTATTAGAAAGGGAAGGGGGCGCGGGGGCAGGAAAAGTCCCATCTGCCCCAGGGAAACAGCAGGAAAGAGAGAGCATAGTGGGCGGGTTTTTTTTTTTTTTAAAGGGGTCCTTTACACCTGCCTGCAGACTAGCAGTCGTGGAACCCTGGGCTGACCAGGGTACTGCCTGAGTGCGTTCTGCCAGGTGACAGGATAGGCCAGCATAATGCCTGAATCCTTACACACCTGCCTCTGCCTTCAGAGTTCTGGGACTAAAGGTGTGAAACACTGTCCCTGCCTTTTCTGTCTTTCCTAACCCTAAGTAAAATTTAGAGCTGGCTGTGGTGACATGTGAACCCAACACTCGTGGGGTAGAAGGAGAAAGATTAGAAGTTTGAGGCTGTCCTCAGACATGTAGGCTTCTTGGCCATTCTGGACTACATTCCTATAATGGGGTTATTTATCTGCCCTCCAGGGCTCAGAGGACACAGAAGGGCAAGAGGCAGAGAATTCCAGACCTTTGGGGGGTCACAGAGAAAGTGAAAGAGGAGGTGGCTGGCTGCTTCCCTGCGCAGAAGGGAGGGGAGGTGATGGGAAAGATTTTTCATCCCTCAGTGAAACAACAAAAAAATTATTTCTCCCATTTCCTTCCCTGAGATTAATGATAAACTGTCTGTCCCCTAAAAGAAAATGATAACGACTTTAATTTTACTTGCAGGCTTAGAAATGCCATTTCCACGCAAAACAGGGAGCCGTAATCAGAGCTGAGCCGGGCGTCGCTTTGATAGAAAATGGTTTCCTTTCTCTCTATTGCTTCCCTCCTTCCCCATGCAAACCGAGATGCCCGACAGCTAAGAACAATGCGCAATAAAGTGAAATCATATTTTAGTCAAAATAGGCCGAGACTGCTCCCAGCCAACTGTAAATTAGCATTTTGAGGGCAAATATGCAGACAATTTGAGATAATGAAGGCTGATTATTCAATCCAATGAATGTTAACTAGGAAGCAGGGCCTCAGCAGCCTTATCTCACTCTCTTCGATTTATTTTTTTAATCGTTTCACATTTGAACTCTTTATTTGTTTCTGTTTTCTGTGCTACACACACACACACACACACACACACACACACACACACACACACCCTCCTCATCTTGCTCAGGTTGTAGCACAGTGTCATTCAGGGGGTTGTCCGTTTGTCTATACTGACCCTAGGAAGGATCCAACAAGCCTCACTGAGCCCCTGCAGTGTTCTGTGTCCTTTGGGGAGTTGGAGGGGGCATGAGGTCTGTTGGTGTTGTTAAACACAGACTTCCTTTCTCTGGACTCAGAGCAGCAGGCATTGTGCAGGACCTGGAAACTTGATTCTTGTTTATAAAAGAGGATGCCCGGGTGTGCAAGGCTTAGGGAGTATATGTGTACTTGAAATCCAATACGACAAGAGGAATACAATCCTCCAATATACCTCCTCAAGGCCTTGAGGAGGCTCCTCTTTCCCCCGCACCCAGGGGCCATGAAAAACTTCCTTAAAATGGTCTTAGCTCTACAAGGGCAGATTTCATGCTTTGTGGGCCCTGGACACAAAGCCAAAGCTCACAGAGCCTTGCTAAAAATGGTTGTAAAAGTTGGCTGGCCGTGGTGATGCATGTGTTTAATTTCAGCACTAGCGGGGACAGAGGTGGGTGGATGTCTGAGTTTGAGCCTAGGCCAGTCTACAGAGTGAGTTCCAGGCCAGCCAGGCTACATAGAGAGACCCTGAGAATTTCAAGATAGCCAAAACAGAATACAGAGCACACACCCAAGCAGCTGAGCATGGCTTTTATAGCCAAAGAGGCACCAAGTGGAGGATCAAGGCATGCTGGTGTATACCTACATTCTCAATGTCCTGGAAGCCGAGGCAGGAGGAGCTGGAGTTAAAGGCCATTATCAGTTACATACCCAGTCTGAGGCCACCCTGGACTACATGAGACTCTGTCCCAAAACACAGTAGGTGGAAGTGCCAGGTTTGGTGGTGCATACCTGCAGTCCCGGTATTCAGGAGGCAGAAGCAGGAGGATTGCCATGAATTTGAGGCAAGCTTGGTCTATAAAGTGAAAACTTGTTCAAAATGAGTAGGGCTAGTTCTCACTCTCAATGGGTAAGAGCAAGAGAACCTGAGTTCAGGCCCCTGGGACCTACATGAATGGCCCTGGTGTGGCCATAATGGCATGCCTGTACCCCACTCTTTGGGCATGCAGATAGGAGGATTATTGGGACTGGCTGATCACCAGCCTAGCTGGAAAATAGTAAGCTCCAGACTCACTGAGAGTCTGTTTCAAGGAAATAAGGCAGACCCATAAAAGAAAACACCAGAGTCCTCCTCTGGTCTCAACACATGTGTGCACACATATGTAGACACCATACATGTTCATCACTGTGCACACAAAAGGACACAAAGCTAGATGTGCAGAAAGTCTCCATTGGAGCCAGTGCACCCCCCACCCCACCCCTACCCCATCCCTGCCCCCCTGAGTCCTGAGTACCACCACCACATTCCTGTGTCTCTGATTAATCTGGGCCCTCATTGGGGCTTCCTGCAGCCTCTCCTCTCTGCCCTTGCTGATCCACACCCAGTTTACAGCTCTGTAGGTAGTGTCACCTGTCCCAGCCTCATTTGCCCTACCTGTAAATGGGATTGTATTGGGTGGGGCCTGCATGATGTGGTCATGGGTAGCTGGATTGCTTGATACAGGTAGTGAAGTCCCATCTGAGCTAGCCTCAGGAGAGTGCCCACATTAGCTCACTGCTCTGGGAAGCCTCTCACACTGCAGCCCACTGGACCAGCCGCCCTCTCATCTTGGATTTCCCCATATTCAGAGTCCCCTTCCCTCAGCCTAAGGTCATAGAATTTTTCTGGAACTTGACGGGCAGTGGTGGCACATGCCTTTAATCCCAGCACTCAAGAGGCAGAGGCAGGAGGATCTCTGTGGGTTCAAGGCCAGCCTGGTTTACAGAACTAGTACCAACCAGGACGGTTAGGGCTGTTACACAGAGGAAATCTGTCTCAAAAAACCACAAAAAAAAAAAAAAAGAATTTTCTGGAACTCATCCCTAAATGTCTGGATGTTCAGCTGACATCTCGCTTTTATCTCTTACTTCCTCCTCTTGCTGTATCTTTTTTCTCAAGCTAGTCTTGGTTTAAGTGTATGCTTATTTTGCCTTCATGTATGTACTCTGCATATTCCTGGTGCCATCAGAGGCCAGAAGAGGGCATTGGATCTCCTGGACCTAGAGTTATAAATTCGTGAGCTGCCTGTGGGTGCTGAAAACTGAACAGGCTCCTCTGGAAGAGCAGCCAGTGCTCCAACCCCCAGTCAACCCTCCAGGCCCCGTAGTCTTTATTTACTTGTCTTACATGGGTCTAAGTATGGTGTTGTACAGGCGCGGGGCAAGGGCCTGTGGGGAAGCCAGAGATTGACACTGAGTGTCTTTCTCAGTTGATAGCCCCTTTATTTCACAGATGGTCTCCTGTTGACCCCAGAGCTCAAACATTTGGAGCCAACACGCTCTAGGAACGTGGTCTCCACCTCCTGAACTCCTGAGTGCAGGGACTACAGGCAGGAAGCCATGTTCACATAACATTTTTTATTTTCATTTTTTTTTTTAATGTGGATGCTGGGGACACTGAACTCTGGTTTTTATGCTTTTGGTGCAAGCCCTTTGTCCATGGAACCATCTCTCTAGTGTCTTTTTTTTGCTTGTTTGTTTTTTGAGACAGGGTTTATCTGTGGCTTTGGAGGCTGTCCTGGAACTAACTCTTGTAGACCAGGCTGGTCTTGAACTCACAGAGATCTGCTTGCCTCTGCCTTCCAAGTGCTGGGATTAAAGGCATGCACCACTACCGACTGGCGTCTGGCTACACTTGTAGAAGTACCTGTTTTTGCATGGCATCTTTCCTTAGGGGCTGGAGGGATGGCTCAGCAATTAGAGCACTTACTGCTTTAATAGAGGTTTTATGGGCTTCTCAGCACCTACTTTGGACCACTCACAACTGCCTGTAACCCCAGCTCCAGGGGATCCAATGCCTCTGGTCCCTTCAAACACTCAAATGCAAATACCCATATGAATATGCATAATTTTAAAAGATAAAATAAATATTAAATAAGCTGGGTGTGGTGGCATGTGACTGTTTTTGTTTTATTTGTTGAGATAGGGTTTCTCTGTGTAGTCTGGATCTGTAGACAGGCTGGCCTCAAATCAGAGATCCACCGGCCTCTGCCTCCTGAGTGCTAGGAGTAGAGGTGTGCTCCTCCATGCCTGTCTGGAATCTGACTTGAATACCAGTACTCAGGAGGGAGAGGTGGATCTCTGAAAATCTGAGGTCTATATAGCATGTTCCAGATAAAGGAGGTACACAGTGAGAACCTGTCTCCAAAAACTAAAAAATTGCATGTCCACCCCTCTTTTCTTGGGCGTAGGAATGTATCCATAACATGCTACATTGATCAAGGAGTTCTCAGGGCTACCAACCTTACAGTAGAGGTTGAGTAGTAGTATATTTCTCCTACATTAAAGGGGAAAAAAAGAAAAAAAACCCAAAAAATTAAAATAAGCAAATCTTTGCTTTGTAAAAATGCTCAGTAGAGCTTTCTAGGCTGAACCCTGGCAGACAAAGTATAGAGCAAGCTGCAGATATCTTCTTCGATCCCCTGACACAGCACACAAGGTGGCTGGATGCATTCTCTCTTGAAGAAGCCTTGTCCTATGCACAAACTCCCTGGCTCCATCCTGGCTTCCTTTTCACCTCCTGCTGTCCTGAAGGGCTCTGTGCTCCTCAGCTGGTCCTTGAGCCTCCAGGAAGCTCCTGTACCCCTTAAACACTGTTCATGGAGCTCTCAGGAGAGCCTGTGTGTATACATGCAGAGTATGTATTCATGAGTGTGTACACATGTGCGTGCATTCAGAGGTCAGGGGTTGATGTTCTATGCCTTCCTCAATCACTTTCCACTTTGTATTTCAAGACAGGGTCTCATGAACCCAGAGCTCATTTCAACTAGACTAGCTGAACAGTGAGCTCTAGGAATCCGCCTGTCTCTGCCTCCCCCAGAGATAAGGTGGGAGGTATCAGCAGCATCCCCTTCTCACCCCTTGTCCAGTTCTTCAGCTTTATTTTACTGTTGTTTTTGAGACAGGATACCACTGTGTAACTCTATGTAGACCAGGCTGGAACTCACAGAACTCTATCTGCCTCTGCTTCTCAAGTGCTGAGACTAAAGGTGTGTGCCACCATGTCTGGCTTAGCTTTGTTCATTTTAGATTTGTGTGTGTGTGTGTGTGTGTGTGTGTGTGTGTGTGTGTGCACCATGTGACTGATGAATGTGGAGGTCAGAAGAGGGCATTGGATCTGATGGAACTAGGGTAAAAGGCAGTTACTGTGAACTGCCACATGAACACTGGAAGTCAAACCCAGGTCCTCTTCGAGAGCAGCAAATACTCTTAACCGCTGAGCCATCACTCCAGTACTGACTTAATTAGAAACAGGGTCTCACTTTGTAGCCCTGGCTGTCCTGGAACCCACTATGCAGACGAGGTTGGTCTGGAAACTCACAGAGATCCTCCTGCCTCTGCCTCCTGGGTGCTGGAATTAAAGACGTGCACCACCAGTCTGGATTTATGTCCATCTCTTATTTGGGTGCTGGGGATTGAGCCAAGGTTCTGATGTTTGCACAGCTGTCACTTTACCATTGCGCCATCTCCCCAACCCCAAATGCTCACCTTTGGGGGGCCACAATATCCTGCTTCCAGATGTCTGAACACAGGGTTAACGGTTTCAGATTCATCCTCTTTATCCCCAGATACCTGACAGAAGAGGCATTCTTGAGAGTTCCTTACCTCTTGCTACAAGGCTAACTGCAGGTCCCCTGCCACAGCCTCCCACCTCCAGGCTACAGTCTGTCTCAGAGGCTGCCTGGCCAGCCTCGCCTGGTTCTGCCTGCAGAAACATCTGGGCAGAATCCTCTAGGGTCTCCTCCTCAGCTGGAGAATGGGGGGTGGGGGAGGAGCCAGGGTGAGTGGCAGCTTTCATGGACACCTCACTCTTCTCGACATGTTTACTCACAGGCTGTCTGCGAAGTGAGAATCCTCCTTAATGGGTGTTTCGCCCAATTAAATAATTAACTCAGGGTGTTGCTAAGCATTCTGGGCTCAAGCTCCCCTTCCTGGAGGGCCCTCCTGCCAGGCAGAGGCTGCTGCCAGCCAGGGCCTAGCCTAGACCAGGAGGAGAAGCTTCTGGGAAGGGCTGGGAGGGTGCCCAGTGCACTAGGCAAGGAAAAATGGTGGGGAGTTTAGATAAGGGAGCTGAGAGTCACAAAAAGGTGGCAGAACCTTCTAGAGCTTTTCCAATGGCTTTCTAAGTTTGACCCTCCCCAGCTGCATCCTTCCCATACCTCACTACAGGGAAAGGAAGAGGAAACTCCCCTCTACTTGTGTGTAGGAGCAGAGGCACTCCCTGCCAGGCAACCAGGCAAGGAGTCTACAGGGAAAAGCTAATTCATTTGGTCCATTCATGCTGTAGAATATCACTCAGCCCTCAAAAAGAATGGATTGCCGAGCATGGGTGTCACATGTCTGTAGTCCCAGAGCTTGAGAAGGGGAGTGGAAGCAGGAGACTTAGGAGTTCAAGCTTATCTTTGGCTATAAATGGATTTTGAAGTCAGCCTGAGATACATGAGACCTTACTTCAAATCAAAAAGTAATGAGACCGTTTATGTGTGGATGTGGTGGTTTGAAAGAAAATAGCCCCATAGGGAGTGGCACTATTAGGAGGTGTGGCTTTATTGGAGTAGGTGTGGCCTTGTTGGAGGAAGTGTGTCGTGGCGGGAGTGGGCTTTGAGGTCTCCTATGCTCAAGGGCACACAGTTGTTTCTGCTGCCTGTAGATCAAGAACTCTCAGCTCCATCTCCAGTCTGCTGTGTGCAGCCATGCCAGCCACCATGCCAATAACGGGCTAAACCTCTAAACTGTAAGTCAGTCCCAAGTAAATGTTTTTCTTTGTAAGAGTTGTTGTGGTCAGGCTGGGCGGTGGTGGCACACGCCTTTAATCCCAGTACTCGGGAGGCAGAGGCAGGCTGATCTCTGTGAGTTCGAGACCAGCCTGGTCTACAAGAGCGAGTGTGAGGACAGCCTCCAAAGCCACAGGGAAACCCTGTCTTGAAAAAAAAAAAAAGAGTTGCTGTGGTCATGGTGTCTCTTTACAGCAATACAAACCCTAACTAAGACAGTGGATAAGCAAAACAATAATAAAATAAGATCCTTAAGAGATTGTAGAGGAGGAAAGAAAGCCGGCTGGAGAGATGCTTGGCAGATAAAATACTTGGTGCTAAGCTCTACATATGACCTGAATTCAATCCTTAGGACCTTCATGGTAGAAGGAGAGAACCGACTCCTGCAAGCTGTTGTCTGACCTACATACACACTAACTCACACACACACACTCACACACACATTCTCTCTCTCTCTCTCTCTCTCTCTCTCTCACACACACACACACACACACACACACACACACACACTCACACACACACACACACACACACACACACACTGGCAGGTATGCATTCACACACATACATAGATAAATTAATACAATGAAAAACCATACAAAGATAAACTTAAAAAGGCAGTGAAGAATTACTGAGAAAGATAAAATGGCAGAAGATAACTTAAAAAAATATCTTGGGCAGGAGAGATGGCTCAGTGGTTACAGGATTGGCTGCTCTTGCAGAGGACAGAGGTTCAGTTCCCAGCACCCAAAAGGCAGCTCATAACCTTGTAAATCCAGTACCAGGGGATCTGACAAACTCTTTTGGCCTTCTTGGGTACCGAATGCAGCCCTAAGACCATCAGAAAACACAGATATTTACATTATTATTCATACCAGTAGCAGAATTACAGTCATGAAGTAGCAACAAAGATAACAGCATGAGAAACTGTATTAAAGGGCCACAGCAGTTGAGAACCGTTGCTCTAGAGGCTGGGCATCTGGATGTGACTGTGGGGATGATCTTGATTGCATTAATTGATGTGGGAAGACCCATCTTCACTGTGGGAGGACCATTGCCTGGGCAGAGCATCCTTGTTTTCACAACAAGGAGAAAGGCAGCGGAGCACTAGCATTCTTTATTTTGTTTCCGACCCAGCACCACTGCCGCGGTCAATGCCCCACAATGATGGACCTCAACCTGAACTGTGAGCCAGAATGAACTCTTTCTCCCTCGATTTGCTTTTGCTAGGGAATTATCACCGCAGCAGAAAAGAAACTAAGACAGTTACGTAGAGAGTTCGAGGCCAGTCTGGGCCACAGACTGGAACCCTGTCTCAAAAGACCAGACAAACCTGGCTGGGACCTTCTAAATAGATCCAATATTTACAAAGCCCCTGAAGGAGCAGGGAGCTGTCCTTCAGGACTCGGCCGCTGGATGGCAGCCTCAATACACTTGCCACCGTTGCAGGTTCAGCTCAGATGATGATGATGATGACGACGACGACGATGATGACGATAATTGTGATTTGAGACAGCCTATGGCTTGGAAGCCAAGACTGGCTCAGCATCCCTAATCTGGGATTACAGTTTACAAGGTGCTTCCCAATGTCCAGAGAAGTTTGTCTTTTAAACCATTTAGGAGCCAAAATTGAACCGTTGCCTACCTCCCACGCTGCAAGTCCCATAGGCTCCAGGAATGAGAGGCGTTACTGTACCCAAATAGATGGGGGTGGCCAGAGGAGAGGGTGAGGTCAAAAGAACTCAGAGTAATTCCAAGAGGGTCTGGATCTCTCCTACTGCTGTAGTGGTCTGAAAAGGAAGCAGAGTGTACCCAGTTGCAAAACTTAAATCTGCACCAGCTGGGTGGTGTTAGGCAAGTTCCTTATCCTCTTGCTGACTCCTCAGTTATAAGCGGATTTAGGCAATAATGCTAGCTCTTTTCTTTGAGGAAGTGTGTAAAAAAGAAAAAAAAGCACAAACAAACCGGTTAATATAGCGCCAAACCCTGCAGACATACAACACTTGGGAGCTGTTACTACTCTACTCTCTGCTCTGGAAGTGCACAGAGTAGGGTACAGGCCCATTAACTGCAGAGTAAATGAAGCTGAGTCCCATTCCCACGCTCCCTGGGGCAGGGAAGTGGAAGGTGGCCCTTTGATGGGATGATAAGCCATGCCTGGTGAGGCACCCTGCATCCCAGCTGCTGCCCTCCACCCGCCCGCCCCCAACAAGCCAGGCTGTTCATCCCTGGCCCCTGAGCCAGACCTACCCTCCCCGTGACTCTGGGGACCACCGTGTATATGGTTAAGCCTCTGCATTGGCTCTTTACACCCTCCAGGCTGCATCCCAACCATCATTCTCTCTACCACACCTCCACCAAAGCTACCTCCCCCCCACCCCCCCATCCCCGCTGGAAGTCCCCAGCTCCTCTCCTTTCCCAGGTCTTACTGAAGGCCTTCTCTGCATGCCTGCTCCTGGAATTCCTTGACTAACCAGGGTCTTTGCCACACATCTGCACCCTAGGCTTCTTAGACTTGATGGTATCTAGCTGGATGCCTCACCTGAAAACTGCCCCCTAACATAAACGGTACAGCTTTATAAGGGCCTCAGGACTTCTTTTGAAATTGTCTCAATGGATAGAAACACAACGGTGGAAAAGCCAACTCTGAGAAGTAGACCTTTGTTTAAATGTGAACCCTGCCTGTCCCAGTTTTAAAGAAAATCACTGGGGCTGGAGAGTTGGCTCAGTGGTTAGGAGAACTTGTTGTTGCAAGGGCTCAGGGTTCAATTCCCAGCACCCTCACAGAGTCTCACTACCTCCACGGGCACCAGGCATGAATGTGGCATACAGCTGTGCATGTAGGCAAAACACTCATACACATAAAATAATAAAAGAAAATCTAAACTAAAAAAATTACCAGTAGAACACAAACACCACAGACTTATGAGAGAAAACATTATCATTTTGTAGCTTTTGTAGGATTTGGTAGAACAGCTCGGTGGTGTGCTGGTCCCAGTAGTCCAGAGCCTACACATGTGAGCAGATCACTCATTGAGGTGACCTTATAATGGGCTGTGTGGCCTCCAGACCTTAACAAATTCAACTGTTCTCAGCTCATATTGAGCTTCCCAGAGTGTTGGTCCAATGATATCAGATCTGATCAAAAGTCCCCATCCCCCAATAAAACCACCTCTGATGCCTTGCCTGCCATTCTAGTGCTTGGAGACATTGAGCCCAACCTGTGTAATCACTGCCATGTGCACCCTATTTCCACTGTCCCTGTGTGTCCTCCTCATTTCCTGGTCCACCTAGGTTTACACACTCTTTTCCTGGTCCCCCATTTTTGCCAGCTTAGGCTAAATGTGACTTTCATGGTTCAGCTAAATGTCACTTCTTCCATAACGTTTCCTTTCCCAAGAAACTTGCCAGCCTCACAGAGTGGCACATACCTGTTAACCCAGCAACTGGGAGGCTGAGGATTGCTTCCAGCTAGAGGCCAGCCTGAGTTACATAGCAAATCCCAGGTCAGTCTGTGATACATATCAATATGTTTAAAAAGAAAATAAAAAGGTAGTGGTGCTGGAGAGGAAGCTTAGCAGTTAAGAGCACTGGCTGCTCTTCCAGAGGACTAGGATTCAATTCTCAGCAACCACATGACAATTCACAACTGTCTGTAACTCCAGTCCCAGGGAATCTGATGCCCTCTTCTGGCTCCTTCATGTACTGCGCACACATGGTGCACTTACATTCAGGCACACTCATACACATGATAATAAATACAATCTTAACAACAGCAAAAAACCAAGGGTGGTTGTACAGGGAAAGACAGTGCAGAGGTTCCTCCACCCTGTATTCCTGCTAAGGCCATTTCAGCTTTAACTTGTATTTGATCTCCTTCAGGGAGAATCCAATGAAAAATCACCCAGCTCTATCTTAGCACCTGAGGTCAAAATGGCCCAACTAGTTTATCTTCTATGAAATCACCTGTTTGTGCAAGCCTACCCCTGCAGCTGCTGAGTGAGACAATGGAATGTGGTTTTTGCCTTTTAAACCCCTTGGTGTAAATGCTCAGGGCTACACATAGGTTTCGAATACCTGAGTGTCTGAGTGTCATCCCATTCAGCTAGAACAAAGACTTTCAGTTGCTTAAAACCGTCTCTGAGTGGTCATCTCTGGTGGGCTTCCTATAACACCTGTAATCCTAGCACTTAGTAGGTGAAGCCAAGAAGATCAGAAGGTCAAGGCCAGCCTTGGGGCTGGAGGGTTTCTGCTAGGTGAGTCAAGGCTAGATGGGACTCTGTCCCCACCTCCTAATAAACAACAAAGAAAGGAGAGCGAGTGAGCGAGAGAGAGAGAGAGAGAGAGAGAGAGAGAGAGAGAGAGAGAGAGCGAGAGAGAGAGAGACAGACAGAGAGAGAGAGAGAGAGAGAGAGAGAGAGAGAGAGAGAGAGGAGAGCTGAAGAGCTGAAGTAGGAGGATTGCTTTGAGTTCAAAGCCAGCCTTGATTATATAGACTGCACAGAAGCAATGTCAACAGAGAAGAAGTCCCCGAATCTCTTCTCCTAACCACCTTTGTCTTCCTCACCATGTCATCCCACTGCCAAGCCCCACTACTCACCTGCTCACTGGACTCATGCTAACAGCTGAGCGGGACTCAAATAACTTTGGCTCAAACCAAAGTGGAGGTTGTAACAATTTGATCGCATAAAACAAAACCCAATAGTCTGTAGTCATTTTGTAAATGCATTTATTTTGGAAAATTATAGATTGACATTATTAAAATTCCAAAGTTAAAATTGTACAAACCAGCTAAGTGTGGCACACACTTTTAATTCCAGCACTCAATACAGAATCAGGGGGATCCCGCTGGAGCTGCAGTTAGGGGTGGTTATGCTGGGAACCTAGCCCAGCTTTTCTCTGAAAGAGCAGTGAGCACTCTCAACTGCTGAGCCTTCTCTCCAGCCCTGGTTGTTTTTTTATCTTTATTTTTTTTATTTCTTATTTAGTTCAGGCTGCAGTAGTTTTAAAATTCTTTGCTTTTCCTACTTTGTAACAAAGGATTTCAGGGGATATGGATCTAGACATGGCAAAAAGCAGACGATTTCTCAGACTAGGGCATAAGAGGCCTTGCTTCCCCTTTGCTTTGTCAGGGGCAAAGCATTTTTCCATAGCATTGGCTGCAGCACTGACAGAAAACATTGACCCCTGGCTCCTGTGGGAATGTAGGGCTCCCGGGAGCCTTTAATCAACCAGGCATCCCACAGCTGTTTTGTTGTTATTGTTTTTGTTGTTGTTGTATTGCTCCCCCACCGCCTGCACTGACAGGTTTCTCTGTGTAGCCCTAGTTGTCCTGGGACTCTCTCTGTAGATCAGTTCAGGCATTAAAGATGCATACCACCATCACCTGGCTTGGTTTTGTTTTGTTTTGAGATAGCATCTTGTGACGGCCAGGATGGTCTTGGACTAGCTATATAGTTTAGGGTGATCTTGTATTCCTGAGCCTCCTGCCTCCACCTCCCAGGTGCTGGGGTTACCAGTGTGCTCAGCCACACCTGGTTTACATGGAACTGGAACTGGAATCCAGGGCTTTGTGTGCTGTGGAATAATCCTTCTGTACACTGTGTGAATGTATGTCACTGTGATTGGTTTATTAAGCAACCTGGCTGGCCAATAGCTGAACAGGATTCAGTTAGGAGGGAAAGCCAAACTGAGAATGGTGGGGTGAAGAAGGGCAGGGTTGGAGAAGTCACCAGCCAGACACACAGGGAGCAGGATATGTACAAAATGAGGTAACAAGCCACGAGCCACATGGCAGCACATAGATTAGGAGAAACAGGTTAATTAAAGTTTTAAGAGCTAGCTAAAAGCAAGCCCGAGCTATTGGATGAATAATATTAGGCCTCTGAGTAATTATTTGGGAACTGGTAGGTGAGAGAAATGTCCAACTACATTTGTGCATGCTAGGTAAGCCCTCTACTATCTGAGTTATATTCCCGGCCCACATAATTTGGGTGTATGTGTGTTTCTGTTTGAACATACCTTATTTAAATCATATAATAGCCTTTCTTTTCATCCATTTATTTGTGTGAATGTGTGTAAGAGTGGTGCTACAGCTTATGGGGGTCAAACTAGAGGAGGTTGGTTCTTCCTTCCACCATGTGGGCCCTGGGGTTTGAACTCTTGTCATCGGACTTGATAGCAGTCATCTTTGCCTGCTGAGCCATCTCATCTACCCTATGTGGCAGAATCTTAACATTAAATCCATGGCAGACAGTGGGTGAAACAGGAGGCTATGCTGTTACGGACAGACTTCTGTTCAGTGGTAGCCCCATAAGATTGTATTTTCTATTGGGGTATTGGTGTGGGATAATCTTTTTGCTTGCTATGAAGATGTTTCTCTGCTAAGGCAGCTTATGATTGGTTTAATAAAGAGCTAAATGGTCAATAGCTAGGCAGGAAAGGATGGGTGGGGCTTCATGGACGAGATAAGAACTCTGGGAAGAAGAGAGGTGAAAGACATCGAGACACTGAGGAAGTCAGACTGACAGTATGGAGGAGAGGTAATGAGCCATGTGGCAGAAAGTAGATTGATATAAACAGGCTAATTTAAGTTATAAGCTGTGAACACCTAAGCTAAGCTAAGGCCAAGCTTTCATAATTAATAAGAAGTCTCTGTGTCATTGTTTGGGAGCTGGAGGTCCAAAGAAAGACCAGCTACAGGGCATAGCAACACAAGACTGCAATTCCAGCGCCCTGGAGGCTCAAGTGGGAAAATCTTTTGAAACTCAAGGTCAGTTTAGACTACATAGTGAGTTCTAGGTCACCCAGAGCTGCACAGCAAGACCCTGTGGTAATAATTTAAAAATCTGTAGCTTAGCCTAGTGATGGTGTGGTCTTCTTGGTTAGTGTCACTCTGAGACAGTCACAGAATCTAAAAGCTTCCCCAAATCATGTTTCTCAGAATGCATACCTATGGTTAGGCAGCATGTGACTGCATCCTCAGTAAGCAGTGGCAGTCTCTTGTGCTTAGGAACACTCAACAGCGTGTTAGCAAGGCACTTGCAGGTTTTAAACATCAAAGACAAGCTTGGTGTGGTGGCACACACCTTTAATAGCATTACTTAGGAGGCAAAAGCAGAACTCTGAGTTCCAGGCCAGCTTGGTTTACATACTCAATTCTAGGCCAGCCAGGTCTACATAGAGCAGTAGTTCTCAACCTGTAGGTCACGACCTCTTTAGGGGTCTAATGATCTTCCACAGGGGTCACATATCAGATACTTACATATCAGATATTTACATCATGATTCCTAACAGTAGCAAAATTATAGTTCTAAAGTAGCAATGAAATAAATTTATAGTCGGGGGTATTCACACCATGAGGAGCTGAATTAAAGGGCTGCAGCATTAGGAAGGCTGAGAACCACAGACACAGAGGGACCCTGTCTCTAAACAAATGCTACAGAACCCCCAGTTTCCAGTTTCAGGAACCTGTCAAGGGGCTGTGGCCTTCTTAGGGTCTCCTTCCACCCAGAAGGAGGGATATGCTTGGGGTTCATCATAAAGGTCACAACTTTCTTTTTGAAAAAGTTGTGTTTATTTACTCTCTCCCTCTCCCCCACCCCTCTCTGTATGCATTTGCAATTTTCTGGAATTGATTCTCTTCTTCCATTGTGTGGGTCCCAGGAATCAGGCTTGGTGACTGGCAATTGCTTTGCCTCAGAGCCATTTTGCCATCCTGGAAGGGCCATGTGGTGGTCTGAAAGAAAATGATCCCCAAAGGGAGTGGCACTATTAGGAGGTGTGGTTTTTTGGAGTAGGTGTGGCCTTGTTGGAGGAAGTATGTCACTGTGGAGGCAGGCTTTGAGGTCTCATATGTGCTCAAGCCATGCCCAGTGTCTCAGTTCACTTCCTGTTGCCATCTGATCAAGATGTAAGCAACATTCCTCCATGGCCTCTGCATCAGCTCCTGCTTCCAGGTGTTTGAGTTCCTGGCCTTATTTCCTGAAATGATGAACTACAATTTGGAATTAAATGTAAGGCAAATAAACCCTTTCCTTCTCAATTTGCTTTTGGTCATAGCAATAGAAATTCTAACTAAGATTTGCCAACTGTCTCTCTTCCTTGGCCCCTGGTTGGCTTCTCTGTCCAAAGTGCTCCATGTTCCATGTAAGCACCATGTCTGCCTGTGTGCCCCATGTCCTGCCATGATGTTAATGAACTAGAACTCAGAACTGTAAGCACCCCATTAAATGTTTTCTCTTTAAGAGTTATCATGATCAGCCAGGCAGTAATGGTGTATGCTTTTAGTCCCAGCACTCAGGAGGCAGAGGCAGAAGGATCTCTGTGAGTCTGAGGCCAGCCTGGTCTACAAAGCTAGTTCCAGGATAGCCAGGGCTACACAGAGAAACCCTGTCTTGAAAAATCTAACAAAACAAAACAAGAGTTGCTATGGTTGAAAGGGGAAAACTAAACTCAAAGGCTTCACTTCTAATAATTTAGAAATAAAGGGACCAGACCCTCACTCAGCCCCTACTTTAGCAGCCATGACAGGCTGCAGAAAAGACACATAGGCCTGTAACACAAGGAAACTCCAGATCTGCTGGCCTCATGGAGCCTAGGGCCAAAGCTAACCTCCAGAACCCCTCCCCTCCCAAGCCTCCTAGGTACTTGGTTCCTGGGAATGTTTGGCCGCAAAAGAAACTCCAGGGGAGACCAAAACCTCCCCTATAGTCTCCAGGATACAGTTCTGAAAACTACTGGTATCTATGAACAACAGGCCACCTGCAAGTAACAAGACAAAGCCATAGAAACCACAAAATGTTCTCTCTCATCACTGACCAATGAGAATACCTGGTACACAGGTATTTCATGCCAAAATATGACTTTGAGAAAATTTCCTGATTGTTCCCAAATGTAAACCAATCAGAAACCAACCCGTACCTACTGATGTAATCCTGTAACTTTTGTCTTTAAAACCTTGAAGTGTGGGCTGGAGAGATGGCTCAGCGGTTAAGAGCACTGGCTGTTCTTCCAGAGGTCCTGAGTTCAGTTCCCAGCAACCACATGGTGGCTCACAACCACCTTGAATGAGATCTGGTGCCCTCTGCTGGCATGCAGGCACAAGACTGTATACATAAAAAATAAATTAAATCTTTAAAAAAACAGACTTTGCTTTAAAAACAAACTAGAAGTAGACAGGGAACTTCACCCCCTCCGGAGGCTGCTGTGTCAGCTTGCTAGATGGGGTCCCTCCTTGTGCATTTGCATCAGTGGTCTGTCTCCCTGGTCTCTTAGGGGACCCTTGTGACTTGGGCACAACATTGGTTTTGGTGTCCAATTCTAAAGCTCTCACTCTGACTCCACCGGGTTGAGCTCAAGGGAAGGTGGCTGCCATGAGCCAGGAGGGGAGGGGTAAGCAAAGGAAGCGGCAACTCTGCACTGCACGGAGCTCTTCATCATTCGAGAATCAGGCCAGGAACTCAAACACCCGGAGACAAGAGCTGCTTCAGAGGCCATGGAGGTGTGCTGCTCACTGGCCTGCTCCTGGTGGCTTGCTCAGCCTGTTTTCCACGATGATAGACTGGACCTTCCCCATCAATACCTATTTTTTTTAAATGCCTTATGGCCAGGCAGTGGTGGCACATTTCTTTAACCCCAGCACTAGGGAAGCAGAGGCAGGTGGATCTCTGTGAGTTTGAGACCAGTCTGGTGTACTGAGAGAGTTCCAGGACAGCCTCCAAAAGCTACAAAGAAACCCTGTTTCAAAAAAAAAAAAAAAAAAAAAAAAAAAAGCCTTATAGTGGATTTTATGGAGGCATTTTCTCAATTGAAGGTCCCTCCTTTCAGATAACTCGATAACTCTAGTTTGTGTGTCAAATTAACATAAGATTAGCCACCACAGTCGGTTTCTCAAAGTGCACAGACCCTACTGGGTGTAGCCTTGAAAGCCAAGGCAAAGAGTTTTATTCCCTTGGAGATACGGGGAAGGGGTGCAGGGTTAACATCCATAGAAATTGTAGTTCTCCGTATGAGCAGCAGAGGGCGCACCCAGCTAAATGCAGAGCGAACTAGGGCAACCGGCCTGGGAATTGGGAGACTTTGGAGGTGGACTCCACAGTTTCTGGTAACCATGCAATTAGAAGCTGGCTTTGGTGATGCTCGTCCATCCTATCAGTACTTGGAGAAGGAAGCAGGAAGATCAGGAGTTCAAGGTCATCCTTGGCCAATCTGGGCTATGTGAAATTTTGTCTCAAGAGTAGAAAAACAAAACAAAACAAAACAAAAAACAAAATGTGGGTGAAAGCTACATATAATGGTTATAATCCCAAAACTTGGCAGGCTAAGTATGGCAGGAGGATCTCAAATTCAAGGTGTGGTGGCGCATGGGGCTATCCTGGTCTACATAGGAGGTTCCAGGATAATAGCTAGAGCTACATAGTAAGGCCCTGTCTTAAAAAAAAAAAATCAAGGCCAACCTGGTCTACATAGAATAACCTTGTCTTTAAAAAGGGGGGATAGGGTGGGTGGAGATGGAGGAGTGTCCTCCCACCCTTGGGAGCTCTCTTAAAAAACCTTTTCCTGGCCTAGCATTGGTGGCACATGCCTTTAACCCCAGCACTCGAGAGGCAGAGGCAGTTGGATCTCTGTGAGTTCGAGGACAGCCTGGTCTACAGAGCAAGATCCACAACTGTTACACAGAGAAACCCTGTCTCAAAAAACCAAAACCAAAACCACAACAAAAACAAAAAAGAAAACCTTTGCCTGCCTTGTCTCTGTATTTTGTTGTTGCTGTTGTTTGTTGGTTTTTATGATAAATGGACCAGAGAATTTGAAGACAGGGAGATAAAAACAAGAGGCTGGATAGAAGATGGCATCCTTACCCGGAGAAGCTAAATTCCTCAGTGTTGCAAAGAACAAAACAAAACAAAACAAAAAAAAAAAAAAGGTTGGTAAAATGCAGGGAGAAACTCAGTCACTTGCAAACTAATAACTCCAACAAAGCAAACCATGAAGGTCAAATTATACAGTGATTTAGTGGCACCCACATAGCTATACTGGTGCCATTTATTTGCTCATTATCTTTTCTTGGATTGTTTCTGTCCTCCTGAAGAGTGCTCCTTAAGTGGGATTTTGCACCTGCTTACCAGGCTAAGCACAGCTTTTGTTTATTCTGGCTGAATCCTCAATTCACCTTCCTCTTCAAAGATAACTATGCTGAATATTTAATTCTAACATGACAGTTGTTTTCTTTCCATCCTTTGAGGATATTACTCTATTATGGTCTGTTTATCCTTGCCAGTGAGAAATTTGTCAGTTCAATGGTTGTTTCTTTATAGATGATATGGCTTTGCTTTCTAATTGCCTGGAAAAAAATCCTTATTGTTGTGGGACATTTTCAAATACCCTAAAACAGAGAGAACACAATGAATGTTTTCATTTCCAAAATCTAGTTTCAAAAGTTATCAACATTTATCTCTATTCTGCCCATCTCCCTACAGACAATCCACCAGACATAGTTTCACATAGCCCAGGCTATCCTTAAAACCCATATGTAGCTGGGGATGATCCTGCATTTCTGATCCTTATGCCTTTATCTCCCAAGTGCTGGGATTAAAGGCAAGTACTGCCATGCCTAGTTTAGGAGTTTCTGGGAATCAAACCTAGGCTTTTGTGCATGCCAGACAAGCTCTCTACCAACTGAATGACAGCCCTAGGCCAGACCACATTAACTATTATGCACAAAAACAAAGCTAAGCCCTGTAGTCACCATTCTCTGAAGGCTGAGTTAGGCTTGCTGGGAGGCCAAGATGTGAGTCCAGGATGGCCAGAGATGAATACATAGCACCACCCTGCAACCAACTAGGCTGAGTGTGAGTGCGTGGGAGCCAGTTGTCCTCCCTGTGAATGGAGGGAAGTGGAAACCAGGGACCCTTCTTCCTTGCAGGTTGGAGAGAAGAGTCCTGTCCCAGATGGAGGAGGAGAATTCATTCATTCCCACTGGCTCCCTTTGGAAGAAGAGTGGCACCAACTTCAACGGCCTGAGTTCAGTTATCTGAAGCCAACTTGGATGCTGAAATATTAAATAGAAAACTCATGGGAGAACGGTGAGATGGGGAGATGGTTCAGCAGGTAAAGGCACCTGGCACCAAGCCTGACGGCCTGAGTTCCATCCCCAGAACCAGTTGCTGAGAGAACGCACTCCGCAAGTTGTCCTTGGATCTTCAAACATGTGTACGGCATATACACCCCAGCTTGCCCCTTCCCACATACATTTATTTCTATTTTCCTTGTGCTCATCCTTGCCTCCCTGTCCCCCTCCTCCTCCTCCTCCTCCTCCTCCTCTTCAATTAGGGTCGCACTATGTAACTCTGGCTGGCCTACAAAATGACCAATCACAGTGTAGATCAGGTTGACCGTGAACTCCCAGAAATCTGCCTGCCTCTGCCTCCCAGGGCCAAAACTGCAGTCATGCTCTGCCCATATGGCTCTAAAAATATTTTTATAAAGATTGTAATGCTTTCTCTAATGGCAAAGCTTGGGAGATAAATGTTGTAAGATATAGTACTACACCTTTTCAAAATAATTAATTGCGGAAAAAGTTCAAATATAGCTCTAAAACAGAACAGTGACTGAGTTGGCTTATCACCACCATGAGATGATCAACTTAAAGGAGGAAAATGTATTGGGGTTGATGGTTTTGAAGGTTTTAGTCCATGGTCTTGGCTCTGCCATTTCTAGGTGAGGTGGGGAGTTTGTGGTGGATAAAGCCGCTCACCTCATGGTGGCCGGAATTAAAAAGAGACAGAAAGGCCCAGGATGAGTTACAGTCCTCCCAAGGACCAGCACCCCTCAACTGGGTGCAACCTCCTAAGTTTGCATCACCCCCCAAAAGCCTATGGAATTATGACTCTGTCCAAAAATGAGTCCCTTGATGACATCAGAGCCTTTAAGATCTGACCACTTTCCAAAGCTTTGAACACTGCTGCAGTGGGGAATTGAGTCCGTAACACATAAATCCTGAGGGGACACTTGGGATCCAAACCATAACAGGAAGCAGAGTAGGTTTTTTTTTTTTTTAAAGATTTTATTTATTTATTATGTATACACCAGAAGAGGGCACCAGATCTCATTATAGATAGTGGGAGCCACCCTGTGGTTGCTGGGAATTGAACTCAGGATCTCTGGAAGAGCAGTCAGTGCTCTTAACCTCTGAGCCATCTCTCCAGCTCCAGAGTAGGTTTTATAGTTCGAGCTTTCCCTGGGGAGATTAAAAAAAAAAAAAAAGTCACCCCAGAGAGGACACAGACAGCAGAACAAAGTATTTAGTGATTCCAAAGTCCAACTTGGTGAACCAGTGAATTTACTAGGCTTTCTTACAGAGCATGGGTGAGGGGTTACTTACAGAATTGTGGGTTAACCCCTCCCCCCAACAACCAGGCTACTAGAAAGTTCTACCCCAGCCTAGATGATGATATCCCCAAGCTGCATAGATGCCCTCCTCCCCTCCTCTAAGTAAACACCCACGCTCTACTTGCTGTTCCTTTTGTGTGCTGTTTTTATTGTCCCTGAAGTATTTTGAATCAAAGTCTACACTTAGTGTCTCTTCAGTGGGTGGCCATTCACAAATATTGTCCCTACTACATCGAACACAACTAATAACCCTTCCTTCATAGTCTCAACTCACATTCAAATTTTCCTAGTTGTCTCAAAAATGTCCTTTTATCTCCAGCCTGTTGGCATTGAACTTAGTAATTATGGCTCTTAAATTTCTTTTAATACAGAGTAGTCTTTCCCTTTCTTTAATTTCTTGTGGTAATGACATGTTGAAAAACTGGATCAGGCATTCCGTGGACTGCCCTCATTTCTGGTTTTGTCTCTCACCTTCCTCATGATCCCACTTAACCTGCTTTTCTCTCCCCTCTGTTGCTGCTACTTGGAGTGCAGCTCTCAGGGCTTGATTAGGTGAGAGTTCTCATGTTGGGTGACCCCTTTGGTTCTGGACAGGGATTTTTTGTTTGTTTGTTTTCGTTTTTTAGAGACAAGGTTTCTTTGTGTAGACCTAGTTGTCTTGAAACGAGCTCTGGTAGACCAGACTGGCCTTGAACTCACAGATATCCACCTGCCTCTACCTCCCAGGTGCTGGGATTAAAGCCACGCACCACCACTGCCTGGCTGGACAGGTTTTTTGTAAGGTTAATTTTTATTTTATGTGTATGACAATTTGCTTATACATATGTGTGTGCACAGTGTGTGTCCCTGGTGCCAGAGGAGGCCAGAAGAAGGTGTTAGTCCTCAGGGACTGGAGTTATAGGCAGTTGTGAGACTCCATATGGGTGCTTAGAGCTGACCTGGGTCTCTGCAACAAGAGAAGTGACATTAACTAAAGAACCCACAGGGCAGCTTTTGTTTGCCTGTTTATATGGCTTGTTTGTTTTGAGTTGGAATCTTGCTACAAATTTGTCTTTGTTTCTTTCCATGTTTCTGTGATAAAATACTCAGACAAAAACAGCTTGAGGCAGGAAAGGGATTATTCTGGCTCACACTTTGTGGGGAGAGTTCATCATGGTGGGGAAGTCAAGAGTGTGGAGATAACAGCAGTTGACCACGTCACATCCACAATGGGGAAACAGATCTAGGAATGGGTGCAGCGCTCCACTAGCTTTCTCTGTTTACACAGTCGGGGACCCTAGCCAAGGACCACGCAGTGGATAGGTGCGACCTCTTCACTTAGTCAAGATAATTCTCCACCCAAAAGCTCAGCGGCCCACTCCCGGGCGAATCGAGACCACATCAAATTGACAATGGAGGTTAACCACCACAGGGAGATGATTCTGAATACCCTTAAAGGTAGGAAGAGAGAGGCCAGAGGGAACGGCTCAGTGCTGTGAAAGCCAGGCAACCGGATTCAATCCCTGAAGCCCGCATAAAGGTGGAAGGAAGGAGTCAACTCTGGAAAGCTGCCTGCTGACCTCCACAAGTGTGTGCACACTCCTTCCCACTTCTGGATGATAATAAGATTAAACACTTTAAAGGGAAAGAGGAACTTGGATTAAGGAAGTAAGAGGTGGAAAATAGAAGCAGGAGGAATGAGGAGAGTCATAAAGGAAAGGTAAAGAAATAGACCCAGCCGGGCGGTGGTGGCGCACGCCTTTAATCCCAGCACTCGGGAGGCAGAGGCAGGCGGATCTCTGTGAGTTCGAGGCCAGCCTGGTCTCCAGAGCGAGTGCCAGGATAGGCTCTAAAGCTACACAGAGAAACCCTGTCTTGAATAAACCAAAAACCAAAACCAAAAAAAAAAACAAAAACAAAAAAAAAAGAAGTAGACCCTTTCTAGGGCCTTCCAACATACTCAACCCTGCTTACACTGACCTGGGCCCAGTGAAAATGATTCTAGATTTCTATTTTCCAGGCTTCAGAAGAAGATAATAAATTTGCGAATAATTTATAATGTGTGTGTGTGTGTGTGTGTGTGTGTGTGTGTGTGTGTGTTTCTTTCTTGTCTTCTCTTTTTTAGACAGAGTTTCTCTATGTAGCCTTGACTGTCCTGGAACTCACTGTGTAGACCAGGCTGGTCTCAAACTCATTGAGATCTGCCTGCCTCTGCCCCACAAGTGCTGGGATAAAAGGTGTGTGCCACCATGCCTGGCTTAAATAGGTGGTGTTTTAAGCCATTGAATAGTCAACACAATAAGAAACTAACATTAAGTCCCCAAAGGTGTTTTATTTAGCTAGGTGCTAAGCATAGGCTTAAGGCCACCCTGGCTCCACACTGAAACCTCATCTCAAAAGGAAAATAACTCAGGAGAGTGAGCACCCTGTCTAAAAAACAAACTAACAAAAGACAAAAAAAGGACAAGCAGCTGGGCATTGGTGGTGCACGCTGATCTCTGTGTGTGAGTTCCAGGACAGCCTGGTCTCCAGAGTGAATGCCAGGATAGGCTCCAAAGCTACACAGAGAAACCCTGTCTAGAAAAACCAAAAGAAAAAAAAAAAAAAGAAAATAAAAGGACAAACAAAATGAACCTTTACCAACACCCAAGTTTTATTTATATTTTATTTTCCTTTAGGAAATAGAACCTAGGGGCTTTGTGAACGGTGGACAAACATTTTACACTGAGTTTCGGCCCTGATGTATTTTAAAAAATTGTTGAAATCGGGCAGTGGAGATTTATGCCTTTAATCCTAGCACTTGGCAGGCAGATCTCTGTGAGTTGGAGGCCAGCCTGGTCTACAGAGTGAGTTCCAGGACAGCCAAGGCTACACACAGAGAAACCCTGTCTCTGAAAACCAAAAAAAAAAAAAAAAAAAAATTAGATTATAATTTAATTACAGCATTGGCCCTTCCCTTTCTTCCTTCTAAACCCTCCTGTGTACCCTTCCTTGCTCCTTCAAATTCATGGCCCCCCTCTTTTCTCACTAACTGTTATTGTCAACATAGCTTTTGAAATAATAGCAACCACATACACTTTTTTGAATTTCCCTTTAAGAATGGATTTATGGTTTCATTGATGTTTTACTGGAAGACTGAATGGCCCAGATTGTCCTCATCCGTAGGGCATTCTAGTTGGCCTTTAACACTGGTGCCTAACCTTCCTTGTGTGCAGGCCAGCTGCTTCTCTCTGGTGTTTGTGACTCCTATCTTCTGAGTGGCTATTGGAGCTTTCTGCCACCATGTTTGCATCGCTTAGAAGGATGTGACTCAGGCCCTTTTTGTGACTGTGACATCGCCTTTACCAGCACAGATTATAACTGTCTGCTTTTTGAGAAGTCCTTTTGCAATTTTATTTTCTGTACTGTGCACTGAATCCAGGACTCCATGAATGCCAGGCAAGCATTCTATCACAGTGCTACTGCAGGGGTCACTGCGACCGCCACAGCCAGCAGAGTGACATCCAAGGGAGGCAAGAAGGCAGTTTATTCAGTTTATAACGGCTAAGCCAGTGTTGGTTCAAACTCCAGTGGTTTATTTTATTTTATTTCATTTTATTTTTTCGAGACAGGGTTTCTCTGTAGGTTTGGAGACTGTCCTGGAACTCTCTTTGAAGACCAGCCTGGCCTCAAACTCAAAGAGATCTGCCTGCCTCTGCCTCCCAAGTGCTGGAAATAAAGGTGTGCGCCACCACCACCCGGCTATTTTAGGCATATTTAAGCACAGCACAATTTGGTGAAAACTTCCTTAGTGATAACTCAATCCTGTGTGCACATGAAGCAATTTAAATAAATAAAGGTTGTATGTGATTACATCAAAACTCTGTGAAGTCCCTAAAGATTGGTTCTATAGACTTAGAGAAAATCAAGCTTGAGATAAGGGCCTGTGGGCGGATCCGGTTCGGTATCTGGCCACACAGATATCACAGAGTTCAACAGGCTGTTAGGCAGGTCTGCTTCCAGCCTTCTGGATGTATTGCATTCCTTCTCTTGAAGGAACAACCCTGTGAGCTAACATTCTAGGCTCCCCTAGAGCTTATCTGTTAGCACAAGGACCTCTGTCCCTCCTCCAAGTCCTTTTAGAGGTCCTAAAGTGGGGACAGAATGGCTCCTTTTGGGGCTGCATGATTATTATTGTTAACTATTACTTATTGGACAGGGCTTTATGTAGCCCCAGCTGGTCTGGAACTATGTAGCTGATGACCCTGAACACTTGGTGTGTGGGCGGGCATGCACTGACACTACTGACTTATACAAGGGATTGGATCCAGGAATTCTTGAATGCTGGGCAAGTGCTCTTCAAACCAAGCCACATCCCCAGCCCCTGCCTGATTATTTTGTCCTGTCAGCTGCACATCTGGCTGAAAACCCCCCACTGATGTAACCAGGAGGTTCATTCATTCTGTCATGTTTCTAGCTGCTCTCTAGGATATTTGGGAGTCAGTAGTCTCTCTTGTGTGGCTCTTGCTGTGTCTTCATATAGCACTGTTAACCTTCTGGGAGCCCAGGGTCACCATCTACTTCTTTGTCCCAGTTACTTCGAGGGCGGGGAAAGTTGCTCTGTGTCTGGGACATGAACACACCCGTCTATTTCACTTCAGCCCAGGTGGGAGAGCATCTACTCACCCAATGAAGCACAATACTCAGTAAAGATACCTTAAAAGTCCATGTTAGAGCTGAGCGTGACCCTTGCCTGAAATCTCAGAACTCTAGCTGTGGAGGTAAAAGTGCCAAAAACTTTGAGATCAACCTGGTCTCAGAGTGAACTCCAGGCCAGTAAGGGTCATGTAGTGAGACACTTGCCCTCCCCACAAATAAAAGAAAAAAAAATTCCAGTCAGGTGTGATGGTGCACACGTTTCATCCCAGCAGCTGGGAGGTGGAGGCAGTCCACAGTCACCCTTGGCTCTACAGTTTGAGGCCACAACACCGGGAAGAGGAGGAGAAGGAAGAAGAAAGAAGAGGAGGAGGAGAAGGAGCAGAAGGAAGGAGAGGAGGGGGTGCGGGAGGGTTTATCTCTCAAAGGCTAAGTCCTGCCATTCAGGACCCTCCTATTGTCCCTTGATAACACCCTGTGCAAGGCCATCTACTGCTTTGTATTTCCTGCAGCAATTGTCTCTGGTCAGCTTCTCAGGTTGTCCTTTTGCACTCTGCCCTGTCCTCCTCCCAAGTGACCAACAGTTTTGCCTAATCTTATGCAATATCTGCATTCCCACCCTCACGGAAGAATCGGAAGAATCGCACCAGCACCAGCGTACCTCCCCTGGAGGGGATTCCTCAGTCACATTGACAGCCCAGGCTCCCTTACAAGGAGAGGGACACGAGTCCTTTGCTACTTTATGGTTTTCCCATTCCCTGTGGGGAAAAACCAGGACACACACACATCCTTGTCCAAGTCCAGCTGCAGAGACTGCTGGCTCTGAATAATATTTTTAGGAAGTACCCCTCTCCCCCTTGCCTCTCCCTCAAGTGTGAAATAATTTGAATCACCCTTAGAAAATCCCAGATTCTGCTGGGTTTGGTGGCACACACCTGTCATCCCAAAACTCAGAAGGCAGAGGCAGGAGGATCAGAAGTTCCAGGCCAGCCTGGAAACAACAAAACAAACAAAACAAAACAAAAACCCCAATCAAACAAACACATAAAGCAATCACTCTGAGTTGAAATGTGGCAGTACAGAGAACCCAGACATATGGAGGCCATTGTTTGCCCTTATTTATTCATTCAAGCATTTACTGATATCTTTATAGTCACGTAGAGGCTTTTTGTTGTTGTTGTTGTTTGCTTGTTTGTTTAAAATCCAATTCTGTTGAGACATATTTCTGGCTCCACTGCTGCCCCAGTTCTGGGCACCTATAGCCCTTCCTGGTTGGTTCCTTTGTTTTTCTGGCAGCCCTAGACCTCTTTCCCTTGAGGACATCCTTATTTTCCACTATTATAAAAGGATCCAGGCTTGTCCTGTTTTCCCTTCACTGGTCCTGGAATCAGTGATTTCTCCCAATCTGCAATGGGTGTGGTGGGTGGTCTCCACTGCTTATCTAGAGGAAGAGGTCCTCTGGAGGGTCTGCTCTTGCCAGGCCCTCAGACAGCAAGTTGGCATACTCTTGGCCTAGGGCCTCACCAGGTGAGCAGGGCCAAGCTTCGGTGCCCTCTTATGGCTGTAGTCCTGAGCCAGCAGGAAGCCTGAACTTGCCAACTGCTTAGGCCACGGCAGGAGGAAGGAGGGTAGGGGGCAGGGGTAGTACCTCTGGGTTCTTCATGCCCCTTCCTGGAGGCTTCCTACTGCTGGGGGAAGGGGGAGGAAGAGGGCAGCTCAGCTAGAGAGCCGGCCAACATGAAACAGACCCTAATGGGGCGTCAAAGATACGTGTAGCTGAGGGTTAATAAAGAAACTTTCATTTGGAAGACCTTGGGAATCTACTGTTAGAATGGGAACTTCAGCTGGCCCAAGGGTGTGTGTGTGTGTGTGTGTGTATAAAAGTGCTGGTCAGTGTGAGAGGACTGGGTATAGTTCGGGGAGAGGAAGCTTCTGAGTCTAACCTTAGGCAGACTTCTGCTCACTTTTTCATATCTCAGTGACTTCTCCAGCACCATGTCCATTTGCGTGCCATATTCCCTACCATGATGACAATGGACTAAACCTCTGAAACTGCAAGCAAGTTCCAATTAAATACTTTCTTTCATAAGAGTTGCCTTAGCCAGGCATAGTGGCGAAGTCCCATGGTGGCAGAGGCAGAGGCAGAGGCAGAGGCAGAGGCAGAGGCAGAGGCAGAGACAGAGGCAGACAGATCTATATTGAATTCAAGGCCAGCCTGGTCTATAAAAGGAGTTCCAGGGCAGCCAGGGCTACGCAGAGAAACCCTGTCTAGAAGAAAAAAAAAAAAAAAAGAAAGAAAGAAAGAAAGAAAAAAAGAAGAAAAAGAGTTGCCTTGGTCATGGTGTCTCTTACAGTAAAAGAACATTGACTAAGACACCTGGGCTACTGGATCCTGTTTCAAAAAAATTAAAACAAAACAAAGTGCTTTAAAAAGTTTGTTGCCATTTAGATGGCCGACAAGCCCATGTAGAGCCAGAGTGCCATAGGCAATAAAATCACTACAACTTTTTAAACTTCCTTTTGCAATTTTCCAGTTGATGACATCAGGGAAATGGCCTAAGCTCTCTGCTTGGTTTTCCTCATCAGTGAACTGAGGGTAGCAAGAGAACCTACCTCACTCACATGGTTGTCTTCGGGGGCAAAGGAGATAGCACAGAATGTAAACAGGAGATTTTCCGACCCACAGGTTTAACCTTTACTCTCTAGGGCTCTCAAATTATATGCAGACAGTGTAAAGATTAGAAAGACAACAAATTGCTGGCAGTGTTCATTTCTGGGTGGTACTTTTATTTTTCTTTATATTTTATGTATTTTCCAAATAACTTAAAATTTTTTTGGACAAGGTCTCATGTAACTTAGGCTGGACTTAGGATATTCACTGTGTAGCCAAGGATGATCATAAAGGCATGTCCCCCCACACCCAGTTTATGTGGTGTTGGAGATGGAAACCAGGGCTTCAGGCATGGTAGGCAAGTAGTCTGCCTCAACCCCAATAGTGGAGATGGCCCTGAGTTTGATTCCCTAGGGCCCAAGGAAAGCTAGGTGTGGTACAAAGTACTCATTTGGACTTCCAGTGCTCTTACTGTGAGATGAAAGGTAGAGAAAGGAGAATTCTGAGGAGCTCACGGACCAACTAGCTCTGTGTGCTCAGTCTGGGAGAAAACAACAGAGCCCCTATTCAAAACGTGGTGTAAGGATTGACTCTGGAGGGCACACACGCACGCACGCACGCACGCACGCACGCACGCACGCACGCACACACTCCCCTACTGTGGGAGGCTGATCAAATAGGCTGTGGTGGAGTGCTTCCCAAGAGTCCCCTTTCCCTGCTGATCTCACCACCACCTTCTGTGTTCCTGGTAGAGTATGTGACCTGGCAAGTAGAAATTTGGGCTATATGAGAAGTAAAGGCCAGCAGCACCATGAGCCTCCTAATACAGGAAGGAAAACAATAGTAGAACTAATAAGACTGAGGGAGGAGAGTAGGGGTTAGCCAGATAAAGTCTGTATCCATCTTAACAGGAAGGCAATAGATAATGGCCAGTGCTAAATTTAGATATAGCCACAGAAAGCAATTTATACAGTTAGGTGGAGTCAATCCCAAGGCCTGGAAACACAATAACTTTTTCTTTTTCTTTCTTTTCTTTTCTCTTCTCTTCTTTCCTTTCTTTCTTTCTTTTTTTGAGACAGGGTTTTTCTGTGCCTGTGGAGGCTGTTCTGGAACTAGCTCTTGTAGACCAGGTTGGTCTCGAACTCACAGAGATCCGCCTGTCCCTGCCTTCCGAGTGCTCGGATCAAAGGCATGCACCACCATTGCCCGACCACAAATAGCTTTATTAGGTATACTGTAACATGAAAAATAAAAGACCCAGAGACTGATATTGGGGTTCAAACTTCAAGCTGAAGATCAGGAAAGCAAAGTAGCGGGCCACTAGCTCTTACCGCTACCTCAGGCTGAATGGACTGATCCTGCTGCCTCTCCTCAGTGTGGCTGGAGAATCCTGAGACTGAATGTCTTCCTATTCAATGTGGCTGGAGAATGAATGCCTGATACTCAAAGTGGCTGGAGAATGAGTGCCTGATACTGTCTACTGAAGACCCTGCTCCTATCTTTTACATCCCTCTAGTGCTAGGATTAAGGGTATGTGATCCCAGGTGCTGAGATCTTCTTTGTGTGAGCTGTTTCTCTTTAGGGCTGGATCAATCTTCTGTAGATCTGGGTGGCCTAGGACTCAGAGATCTGTCTACCTCTTAGTCCTGAGTCCTAGGATTAAAGGTGTGTACCACCATCTCCCGACCTCTATAGCTTGTGGCTGACTTTGTTTTCTGAATTCTCAGGCAAGCTTTAATAAATCATAAATAATATATCACCACAGTATACCCTCAGAGGTGTGTAGCTCAGTTGTAGAGAGCCTTAGTGAAGCCCTAGGGTTGATCCTCGGCATACCATGGGGGATGTTGGCACAAGCCTGTAACCCCAGCCTCAGGAAGATGGAGGCAGAAGGATCAGGGTTAAAGGTTATTCGTGGCTACATTTTATATTCAAAGCCACCCTGATGTACATGAGATCCTCTTTAAAAAAAACAAAAACAAAAAACCAAAAACCAAAAACCAAACACAAGTATGTCTGGATTGAAGATGGGCAGGGTGGTACTGATCTGGAATCCCAGCACTCTGAAAGGAGAGGCAGGAGGATCAGGAGTTCAAGGCCAGCCTATGTTACACAGGACTCTGTCTCAAAATAAAAACAAGTTGATAAAGAGCCTGGCATGGTGGGAAATATCTTTAATACCAGCACTTGGGAGGCAGAAGCAGGCTAATTTTTGTGATTTTTGAGGTCAGCCAGGGTTATGTGGTAAGACCCTGTCTCAAATAAAAATTTAAAAGTAAGTATGATTGTCAGGATGATTCAGCAGGTGAAGCAAGTGCTTGCTGTGGAGCCTAGTGACCTGAGTCAATCCTGTGAGAACTGAGTCCTGGGATTGTCCTTTGACTGCTATACACACACACACACACACACACACACACACACACACACACACACTCACACACACACACACACACGGGGGAGGGGGGAGATAAAATCCTGGAGAGCTTTCTAAATGTCTTTGGACGTCTTCTAAATCTTACTATTTTTGGAGGGAGAGGGTGTGTTACAGTCAGTGTGCATGTGGCGGTTTGAGAACAACTTGTTAAGAGTTGGCCCTCTCCTTCTATCACATGGGTCCTGAGGATCAAACTCAAGTCAAGTGTGGTGGCAATGGGTCACCTTGGAGCCTCCTGTCTTGTTTGTTTTTTGGCCTGAGTATATTATGTACACATTATTGAAAAATATTCTAAGCCAAGCAGTGGTGCCACATGCCTTTAATTTCAGCATGTGGGAGGCAGAGGCAGGAGAATCTCTGTGAGTTCCAGGCCAGCCTGGTCTATAGAGAGAGTTCTGGGACAGCCAAGGCTACACAGAGAAACCCTGTTTCAAAAAAGCAAAGCAAAACAAAACAAAGCTAATTTGTGTAGGCTCTGAAAGTTAACAGCAAAAAGTAAAGGCTCACCATGTAGCCCAAGCTGGCCTTGAATTTGCCTCAGGAGTCCTAGGATTACAAGCTGTGCTCCCATGACTTCTTCCTTATGAATCTTAGGCAAATTTATCTAACCTATAATTCTGTCTTCTGGAAAACCAAGACATACAGGGTGTCTCTGAAGATGAAGTGAGGTAATACACATACACTAATGAGTCAGTGTTGGCCAACTCCTGCTGAAATTCAGCATCCATAATTATTACCCATTATCTTTATAATGAACCAAACGTTCTGGCTGTACTCAGGACAGTGCACAGTAGGCATGTATGAATGGATTCGGACACTAAAGATTAGCTCTGCAGTAGAATGTTTGCCTACTACAAGCAAGGTCCCGTTTGAAATTAACTCTAGCATAAAAAGTTTGTGAAGTTTTTGTTTGTTTGTTTCGGACAAAGTCTCACCATGCAACCTTGGTTGTCCTGGAAGTCAGTATATAGACCATGCTGGCCTCAAACTCAAAGATCTGCCTGCCTCTGCCTCTCAAGGGAAAGTGCTGGGGTTAGAGACATGCACTACCACACCTAGCTTGAGTTTTTTTGACAGGATCTGATTTGTCATTTCGCTTGGCCTAGAACTCCCTATGTAGACCAGACTAGCCTCCAAGTTATAGAGCTCTTTCTGCCTCTACCTCCAAAGGGCTAGGATTAAAGATATGCACCACCATACCTGGCCACACAGAAATGTCTTAAAGACCGCTGGGTAGGATGGGCAGGTCTACCATGTGAGCCTCTGATCTAAAAAAAGAAACATTAAGACAGTATGGTGGAGGCTTAAAAAGAAAATCTCTAATCCCAACACTCAGAAGGTAGAGGCAGGAGAATCTGTGAGTTCGAGCCCTAGTCTATATAGCAAATTCCAAAAGATCCAGGACTGCATAAAAAGACCCGGGCTCGAAAGAAAAAAAAAAAAGAAAAAAAATGGTGGTTTGTTTGGAGCTCCACTCTAGTGACTTCTCAGCTCCAAGTCATCACCTATCCTCAACTGCAGGGTCAGCAGAGGCTGTGGTGCCGGCGGTCACGTGGAGCGGCGGGATGAAGGATGGGAGCGCGTGTGTGATTTAGAGGGTCTCCGGAGTCGTCATCTACCCACAAACCATGTTGACGGGGTCTTCGGAGCGGCAAGGGCTTTCGGGAGTAGAGGAACTCACGTGAAAACCTGGGACTGCCCACGTAGCGCTGCCCGTAGTTACGCAGAGGTCCAGTTTTTCCAGCTGGGGTCGCTGCCAAAACGGGGCGGGACCTTGGTGGTAACCACGCCCACCTCTCTGCAGAGGCTGTTAGCGGTCTTCTCCGGTTGCCCCCTCCGTTTCCTCTCTTGCACCTTAGCACCACTGTGCACACGGGAATCCCAGGGTGAAGAAGGCGTGGCCAGTTTCCAATCCCGCCCCAAATCCATGCGGAGGCCGCGCCCCTTCCGCTCCAGTCACCTTTTAGTACTGCGGTACTAGCCTGGGGGTCGGCCAGAGGGGCTGGCCAGTGAGGGGGCCCCGCCTACATCTTTGCAGAGGCCGCGCCCCTCTCAGGGCTTCTAAAGCTCCAAGGCAGCTAGCTCTACAGGCTGGTGGAAACGGGGGGCGGGGCCTGGGCGGGGCGTGACGTCGCGGGGCGGCCTGCCGCCCGGGAGGCGGGGCGGCAGGGAGGCGGAGGCCCGCTCGGCCCAGGCCATCCCGCATCTGCGGCGGTCGG
The DNA here is from genome assembly GCF_003668045.3 of Cricetulus griseus. Taxonomy (NCBI): domain Eukaryota; kingdom Metazoa; phylum Chordata; class Mammalia; order Rodentia; family Cricetidae; genus Cricetulus; species Cricetulus griseus. The sequence goes on along the minus strand of NC_048601.1, from coordinate 75,171,828 downwards.
TGCGCTGCAGGCAGCGCCGGGAGCCGGCTCCTAACAGCATCCCGCCGCTGCCACCTCTGTCGCTTGGTCCCGGGGTCAGACATGGCCCTGGTGCGAGACACTGAACCGGCGGCCGGGTCCTCCCGCTGGCTGCCCACGCACGTCCAGGTGACTGTGCTCCGGGCCAGCGGATTGAGGGGCAAGAGCTCAGGGGCCGGCAGCACCAGCGACGCGTACACGGTGATCCAGGTGGGCCGCGAGAAGTACAGCACCTCGGTGGTGGAGAAGACGCAAGGCTGCCCGGAATGGTGCGAGGAGTGCTCTTTCGAGCTGCCGCCTGGAGCCCTGGATGGCCTGCTGCGGGCACAGGAGGCAGATGGAGCTCCTGCGCCCTGGGCCTCGGGCCCCAATGCCTCCTGCGAGCTGGTGCTCACCACCATGCACCGCTCGCTCATCGGTGTGGACAAGTTTCTGGGCCGGGCCACCGTGGCTCTAGACGAGGTCTTCCGCGCAGGCCGCGCCCAGCACACGCAGTGAGTCTGGGCTCTGGGAGGGGGTGTAGAACGGTTAAAGGCCTAACCGGGCGGGGCTGGTGGGACATCGGGACCCCGACCTCGCGCTCAAGGACACAAACCGACACAGTAGTTGTTACTTCTCATTTTGGGGGGCCCTGGCTGTCTCCCAAACAGCCTTGGGGGCCTGGAAGGCCTGATGGAGTTGGCATAGTGACCAAGGGTTAGGAGTACATGGCCAAGGAAAGTTCGGAATGGGATTCTGAGGCTGTGAAGAATTCAAGAAGGGAAATTTTAGGGCTTCGGTTCCTGCCTTCCTATCCTCAAAGAGGTGCTCAGTTTGGAGTGGAGTGGAGAGACGACTGTCTCACCTTGTAGATTCAGCAAGGTGAGGTTGTTATCTTCTAGGGCAAGATTGAAGGGCAATGCCCCAGCAAAACCTAGGAGTTACATAAAACATTTGCTTTTTGAATGTATAGGGATGCCCTTCACCATCTAGACATGCTCCCTGACTCTGTGTCCAGGGTACGAGAACAGAGAGAATTGGGCGACTTCCTAAGAGTGGAAGAAAACACTTGGGTCAGCTTGCCCCCAGTGAGGCAGTGATTATAATGCCCAGCTGTTCTCCAGGATATTTTCCCTAGAAAGGATAGGAGGGGTTTTTGTTGTTTTTATTTTGTTTTGAGACAGGGTCTCTATGTAGCCCTGGCTGTCCTGGAATTTGCTATGTAGACCGGGCTGTCTGCCCTTGAACTCAAAGAGATCCTCCTGCCTCTGCCTCCTCAATGCTGGGCTCAAAGGTGTGTGCCACCAAAATCTGGCTGTAAGGACAGGATGTTTTAATCATTTATTTTGGCAGGTTTTGGTTCCCATGGGTAAGATAAAGACCTACAATTCGGCCGGGCAGTGGTGGTACATGTTTTTTAATCTTAGCAGTTGGGAGGCACTCATGATCTCTTTGAGTTTGAGGCCAGCCTTGTCTACAAGTTAGTTCCAGGCCAGCCTGGGCTACACAGAGAAACCCTGTCTTGAAAAACAAAATAACAAACAAAATGACCAAAGACTTGGAGCACCTTTTCTTGTTTGTGTCTGGTACCATCTGGAAGTCGGTCCTCAGGGATGACCACCTCTTGTGGCTTGCTGGAGCAGTTTTATTTCCAAGCCTCCTGGGTGGGGTCTATAAGGAGATGGGTGCAGCGTGGTAGCCTATATAGGAGAGCTGCTGGGAAGGTTTGCTGGTTTTAAGTAGATCAAGGAAGGCTTGTTTGAGAGGGATGAGCCAGGTACAGATGAAGAAGGAAGCAGGGTTTGCATAGAAAAAGGTCCAACTTTGAATGATTTTTTTTTTCAAAACATGACTAGGGAAGGTCTTTCCTGGCTAGCCTGCTGTGACTGGCATGGAATAGAACTGGGCACATTCCAGGCAGAGCTCTGGCCTGACTTCATCCCCCTCCCCTGGCTTCTCTCCTCCTTCACTCATGACTTGCTGTTTGGTTGCTGGGTGTGGAGTCATGTGGCACAACTTGGTCCTTGTTTTGATCTTTTCCTTCTCTCTTTTGTGTCCTCCTCCTTCCTGGTCCAGGCAGACCAGGGAACTGGGTGTGGGATGGAATGGTCTCCCCTGACCTCTTAGCTCCATCCTTTTCCCATTCCCAACACCCTTTTGCCATTTGGCTATTCCAGCCAGGAATAGATACATGTGGGATTTGTTTTAGAGGGAAGGTGGACTAAGGGGGGCAGATTAAACCAAACCAAAACAAACCAAACCAAACCAAACCAAACCAACAACACCACCAACAAAACCAGCAACAAAACAAGCTTGCTGGGAGAAGCTTCTTTGATTTTTTTTTTTTTTTCATTTCTTTCCAGTTCATGCCCTTGCTTCCTTCTTGGCCTTGAATCTTGCTTAGTGGAGCTGGCCCAGCCTGCAAGTCCAGGTGGGCCTGTTTTCAGCCAAGAACAGTGCTCCCAGGAGACTTGGATGTGCTATCCCTTGATCTGAATGGGAGCCTTAAGAATCGGTTCACACCCACCTGGCTGCCTTTCTTCTGATGCACTGACTTGGATTATTTATAGACTTGGAGGGGGCAGGAAGGGGGGGCACTTAGGATGGGCAAAGGAAAAGTCCACACAGTTGGCCCGCTCTGTCTTTCTAGTCCCTGGACCTCACAGCATGCTCACTGACAGAGAACCAGGGCAGCCACTCCTGCTCCATGTCCCAAAGGCTTTAATGGCCACTTCTGGAAACATTTCCTGGACCACCCTGGCCTGAGCCGATGAGGCAGTGAGTTTATGCAAAGCCCAGGTGTCCAGGCAGAGAAGATCAGGGGGTAACATCCTCGGTTTGGGATGCTGGTGGAAAAGTACTGTATTCACATTAGCTCTAGGAGACAGGGGGGGAGGGAGCAAGCGGTGGGCCCCCGTTACCTAGAGAATCTGACTTGGGAAGGGCAGGCTGACTTGAGAGGAGGAGGCTGAGAAGTTGCGTGGAGCAGATCCCTTTCTCAACTGTGCTAGGCAGGTAAACTCCTGAGTGTCTCACTTTACTAGTCTTTAAAATGGGAGTAACTTACACCTTCCCAGGGTTGATGGGGAGATGAAATGAGAATGCAGAGGAAGACCTAGTACAGTTTCTGGGCACTCTGTGTGTGTGTGTGTGTGTGTGTGTGTGTGTGTGTGTTTGTGTGTTTGTAGGTCAGTGAATAGATGTGATGGTGGAAGGACATGTTGGCAACACCATGGAAGAAGTCCTCTGCCTTAGAAGAACTGCTCAAGAACTTAGAACTTATAAGTGGGAAAACCTCATGACCATGGGTGGTGACAGGATGAGAATCAGAATTCTCAACTGTCCTTTGTAGCCCTCAGAGGCCTAAGAACTTGAGCAGTACCTGGGAAGCAACCATGGTCCTTAAGCCAGACTCAGGTCACCCAGTGGCTCTGCAGCTCTCCCTGTTAGCCTTGTTTGGCACTGCCCGTGCCCTGGAGAAAGGTACGCTGGCACAGTGTTGGTCCCTTAACCTTTTCACCACGTCTCTGCAAGGGTCATAATGACAGAGGTCAGCTATATAGATTGGTAAGATGCCATCCAGGAAGGCTTGGTGTAATTCTTGATGGCGGCTTTCATAAGGGTAGGGTCAGAGTTGCTGTGGGTCCTTGCTTCCTGTGCTGTGGCTCCAGCTACCCCAGGGACCCCTGAAAGTCACTTCTCTATGAGGCACTCTTTAACGTGAGAGGCTTTACTGGAGGCTTTCGAAACACCCAAAGAGGAAATATACCCCCACCCCTCCCACACCAGGGATGGAACTCGGTGGCTAGTGTGTGCTGGGCAAGCACATTACTGCTGAGCTGTATTTCCAGCCATCAGAGAGGAAGCTCTCAAAACAAAAAACATGGTGCATATGACACTTGATTAGAGCTATTTCCCATCTGGAGCACCATCTTCTTGCGTGACACCAGTGTTGGTGTTGTTGCTGGGACAGTTCCAAGGTGCTGCCCACTTCTCGTTTTTACCACTACTTCCTACCACCCTGGAATGCCCAGTGGGTTCCAGGTTTGCTATTCTGCCTCTTAGGACCTTGATGGGATAGTGGCAGTTAGTTCTCATTTTTACCTGTGGGGTCAGATGGGGACACTTGCATTCTTCTGGACTTCCTACTGTGGATGTGGCTTGTACCACAGGGGAATGATCCTGAATAACTTAGAAAGAGAAAGTGGCAAGAATTTTTGAATGAGGTTAGGGAGTCAGTCACAGAGTTTTTTTTTTTTTTTTTTTTCTTTTTTGGGTGGGGAGACCTGTTTTTGGCTCCCTGAGAGTGTTGGTTGGTCTGTACTGGGAAAGGAGAAGACATAGCACCATCTTGTGTGGATTTGCCTTCTCCCTGACCTGGTCCCAATCTGGAAGTGTATGGTACAGAAATAAATTGGGCTGGCCCTCTGGAAAAGCCACGGCTGTGGGTTTGTCATCTGGGACCAGTTGTCTCCTCTCATCATCGTCTAAAATTGTGACCATGACCAGGCTGCTAACTGCCCCTTGAGAGGCTTCGTCAGTTCCTACCCAGCCTGTGTTGTTCTTTTGTCTTTTCATTTTTGGAGAGGGCAGGCCCAGGGAAGCTCATGGGCGTGGAGGCCTGAGGGCAGAGGTTCTTCTTGGCTGCTCAAGGCCATTTAAACTCCTGATTCTTCTGCCTCTTCCTCCTGAGACCTGGGATGACTGACACAAGCCATTGTGCTTGACTATAGAGAGGGTCTAGGGCTTTTCATCCCATAGCCCTGCAGCCTTTTCTTTTCTGGCTTCTAGGTGTGACCTGGTTTTCAAGAAGCAACCGAGGCCCACTCAGGCCCCTGGTTTAGGCCCCTGAATGAACCCCAGGTCTGGAGTGGAGCCTGGGACTGATGGGGAGGGGTCATACTCAGAATGTGTCTTTAGGATGACCAGGCTTCATTTCTTAATTGTGGTCCAGTAGCCTACCCTTATTTGGGGCTGTTTGAGCAGCATCGTGGAGGAGAGGGGCAGAGGAGGTGTGACTCCTTCTCCCCAGCACAGTGACTCCCCCTTTCCTTTGAATCTGACCCTGAGTCCTGGGCCAGACCCAGGCAGTCACCAGGGGTCTGCCCTTCCCCACTCCACTAGGCAGATGGGGACAAGGTACAAGCCAGTAGAACCACCATCCTGGTTGACCTTGAGGCCTGGCTTTGCTTTAATTTTTTTTCTTTGTGGTAGGGTTTCACTGCATATTTGAGGCTGACCTGGAGCTTGCTATGTAGTCCAGACTGCAGCTGGCCGCTCCTTGTTATTGCAGTCGCCCTGGCGCAGTGACGCTTTCCTTGCTGCTAAACTGCTGGTCTGGCCTTCTCCAGATGTTTCCCTTGCCCTTTCCACCCTGTTCGGGCAGATGACTAACACAATGACAGGAGTGGCTGTTGCTCTGTGGAAATCAGCCCCCACATTTTATTTCCCTGTATAGAGAGAGTGTGCCCTCAGGTTGGATCCTGGAAGCTCAGTACTGAAAAACTGGTCACTTCATTCCTTCTAAGCTTGCTTCCCTATGGATGAAAGGGGTCTTGATATATGGTGATGAGGCCCTGCCTGGGGTTAGGCCCAGTGTCTCCTCAGCCAGCAATGAGCAGGGCTTCCAGAGGAGATGCTGTGGGGGGAGGCTCTAGCAGGGCACCTACCTTCAGCCTAACCTTTGGTTTACCTCCTGTCCGGTGGGTCTTTACTCAGGGAATTCCAGCCTCAGAGCTACAGGAGCCTGAACATGTGGAGACTGGCGGGGATAAGGAGAAGAGACCTTAGGAGCTACTCAGTAGTCAGGGAGGGTGTGGCTCTCTGTGGCTTCTGTTAAGCTTTGGCAGCATGAAGAGCTATGGCTGGGCAAGATCAGGCATTTGGGGTCCTGTGTGCACTGTGGGATTTCTGTGAGTTGGGGTGAAGTTCAAGATCAGTCTCTGGAGGGGAGGGACCCCAGAGGAAGGGACATGGACATCTCTCTATATTGAGAGGAAGTGCTTTAGTTAAAACCTGTGTTTTGGGTCCCAGACAGGAATCCTGGATATGTTCTGAGCAGATGGGTCACTGGGTTTGCTGTAGTCAAGGCCAGTCCCTTGAGGAGATGACATACACTAGAGACCAGTTGGGTGGCCATCAGAGAGCCTCTTTGCCTCCCAGGCCCAGGATCGATGGGTTATTTCTGTCTTGTTCTATTGTGTCAGTCACTAAATTCCTTCTGAGACTTTCCTTACCTCAGAGCAAGCCTGTGAACTTTCATTGCTGTTACCTTGCTTCATGGCTGAGTAGTTCTTGGCACACAGAGGTGAACTGACTTTGACACAACACATGACAGAATTAGGACTTGAACTTGGGCTTTTGACCACACAACCATAGGAACATTGGTCTAGCCAGCCTTTCCCCGCACCCCCCACCTTGCACAGGTCCAGACTTGGCAGGGGCCTTGCTGAGGCTTCCTCTCACTCTCCTCCAGATCTTGGGGTTGTCCTTGGGGACCTGCTTCTCCTAGCAGAGCCCTGAGTTTATGAGTTAATCAGTTTATAGGTGTCTAGCTGGTCATGTTCATCCCAGGGGATGAGTGTTGCTTGCTACCTAGTGTATCACAAGGGTAGGCTGAGGCCTGGGACACTCCTCAGACTTGGATGGGCCCATCCAAATCTCTTCACCTTCTCCCGAGGGAGGTGTCGCATGCTTGTCTGACTTGACAGAAGGCTGCTAGCCCTCCTGTTCTTCCTCTCACACTTGCTGTTTGTTTCCCATTTTTTCAACATCTGCGAAGCCTTTCCTGAGGTCCCCCTTGTAACCACTGTGTGCAGGCAATGCTGGGGAGGAAATGAGAGAAGGAAATGGGTTGTCCCTTCAGGAGAGGGACAGCAGTGTGCTTGAGAAGAGACTTATTAGGAAGCTCCCCCTCCCCCAGGGCCAGCAGACAGCCCCAGAGGAGAGTCAGGAAAGGAGGTGTTCACAGGGCTGGAGGAATCAAGCTTGGCTTCCTGGGGGATGCAGAAGAGACCTGATGTGGCCTACTAACCAAAAGGCAGGGAAGGGACCACTTCAGAAGTGTGGGGAAAGGCAGGGAGGGGAGCTGAGCTGAGCTTGGGTACATCTTGCCCCCACCCTGAGGCACCCTGCACCCTTTCTCAAAGGCAGCCAGTTTTTCCAGCTCTGGGGTAGCTTCCAAACTCACTTCCTGCAGTACAAGCAAGTAGACTGCATATTTTCTCCCTCCTCGCAGTTTGCTCAAGTGCAGCTAGGCACCCGTGACCCACCTGCCTCACTTTCCCACACAGGCAGAATTATTATTGGCGTCTGTCTATGCTGGGGTTCAAACAGAGGCCCCAGAGAAGGACAGTCACCACTTGGCTCTGGCCTCTTTGACCCAAGGTTCCTGGGGAAAGTGGGGTTAGCACCCCAGAGGCCAGGTGGGTTAGGTAGAAGTCCTTCTGGTTGCTGAAGCACCCCATGAGAGGTCATCTTGCCAGCTCCTTCCTTCCTTCATGGATAGAGTCATTGCTACATGGTCCCGGCCACCTCGCTCTCTGAGGCAAGTGACAGCCTGTAAAAGGCTTTCCATAGACAATAAACCCAAACCTTTTATATATGGCTGGCCTACTTCTCAGCATCTTTTCCAGAATTATCTCATTTTACTCCCCACTGAGGGCAGCAGGTGACCCTTGTTTCCACAGACATGGAAGACTGGGGTCTCAGGACATGGGATGACTTATCCGAGGGTTTGAGGATTGTTAGTGGTGGACAGGTTTCTTACCTTGAGCCCAGTGCACTTTCCGCTGCCTGTGCTCCCAGCCCAGCACCCCAAATGTCTGCCCTTGGTGCTTGGTGGTTAGACCTGCCTTCTGGCATTTTTATAGCATGGGGCTCCCGGCCCTTCTGAGGCCAGCTGACTGCAGACCTTTGGAGCTTCAGGCAGTGGGACAAGTATTAGAGGAGATATTTATATGAAGGCAGTGGGGGTGGGGGCTGAAACTGGCTGGGGTGTGAAGTGACAGCCACAGGGGTAACTAGTGAATGCTAGTCTGGGTCCCCTCCAAGGGTTGTTGCTGCCAGGACTGGCACAATGCCAGAGGAGACGATAAGATTAGTCTTTGGGCCTGATAAAAGGCTTGATGGTGTCCTGGGATTGTATCTGGCTTGTAGTTTAAATAGAGAGACCAAGTCAAAGAGTAGGTTGTGGGAATTAGGGGACATGTGTTGGCCTGAGAGCCCCTTACTCTTGTCCACTGTTATGACACAGACTGCTTCTGTGGGGTCTTGAGAGGAGAGGAGGCAGAAGATGGAGGTAGAAGGCAGAGGAGATTGGGGGTTGGTGTCTCCTGGTTGTCTCTAAACTCCAACTGTGAGTTTTAGCTGGTGCTTTTCCATTTTTAAAATCTATTTTATCACTTCATTTTGCAGAGGCAAATAGCTCTTAAAAATCTACCGAAGGCCGGGCAGTGATGGTGCATGCCTTTAATCCCAGCACTTGGGGGGCAGAGGCAGGTAGATCTCTTGAGTTCAAGGCCAACCTGGTGTACAGGGTGAGATCCAGGACAGTCAGGACTACACACACACACACACACACACACACACACACACACACACACACACACACACACACAAAAGAATCCACCTAGCCCAGTGTTGGTAGTGTACACCTTTAATCCTAGCACTCGGGAGGCAGAGGCAGGCGGATCTCTGTGAGTTCGAGGCCAGCCTGGTCTCCAGAGCGAGTCCCAGGATAGGCTCCAAAGCTACACAGAGAAACCCTGTCTTGAAAAACCAAAAAAAAAAAAAAAAAAAAAAAGTCCACCTAAGGAGCTCTGCTTAGTAGTAGAGCCTAGTCTACCATATGTGAAGTCCTGGGCTCAATCCCCACTACTGTAAAAAAAAAAACAAAAAACAAAAAACAAAAACCCAACCAACCCATCCCCATAATGCACTCCAGGGGCTGGAGATGCAGCTCAGGTGGGAGAGTACTTGCCCCGCATGCAGAAGTCCTGGGTTCCATCCCCAGTACCACTTAAACTGGTGTGGTGGCACCTGCCTGTATTCCCTGGGCTTGAGAGACAGAAGCAGCAAGATAGGGGGGGTTCAAAGTCATTCTCAGTTCCAAAGTTCAAGGCCAGTTGGCCTATATGAGACCCTGCCTCAAAATAAAAGCAAAATTCACTCAGTAAGTTAGAGGCAAGACTAGAAGGGTCTTTCAGCTACTGGGGAAGAGGGGTGTCCCACAGTGCTTTTAAAGACAACTCTCCCACCTTGCTGAGTTTCTTTCTCTGAATAAGTTAATCTGAGTCATGCTAGTACCATGTCTTTATCTAGTGGATGGTAGAAGGTGGGTTGGTTTGTTTTACTTGTTTTTGTTTGTTTTGAGACAGAATTGCCCAGTGTTACCAAGGGTTGCCTGGAAATCCTTTGCTTTTTTTTTGGGGGGGGGGCGTTCGAGACAGGGTTTCTCTGTGGCTTTGGAGGCTTTCCTGGAACTAGCTCTTGTAGACCAGGCTGGCCTCGAACTCACAAAGATCCGCCTGCCTCTGCCTCCTGAGTGCTGGGACTGAAAGTATGCGCCACCATTGCCCGACTTGTTTTTTGAGACAGGGTTTCTCTGTGTAGCTTTGGAGGCTGTCCTAGAACTAGCTCTTGTAGACCAGGCTTGGTCTCAAACTCACAGAGATCTGCCTGCCCTGCCTTCCAAGTACCAGGATCAAAGGCATGCGCCACTCCCTCCCTACTTGCCTGGAAATCTTGAGCCCAGGCCATTCTTCTGCTTCAGCCTCCAGAATAGCTGGGATCAGGACCACACTGGGTTGGATATTTGTTTGTACCTTTTACTCTTTTGTCAGTTATACTGACAAAATACCCAAGAAAACAAGGAAGAGTTTACTTTGGCTTACACTTTGTGAAATGTCAGTCTAAGGTAGTTAGTTGGTTTATTTGTTCCTGAGGTAAGGCAGGATATTCTGGAGTCTGGAACCTGTGGTAGAAGTTGCTGCTTTACCTCATGATTGCCTGGAAGGAAATTAAGGCCCCTACCTTCAGCCTGCTTCTTTCCAACTTGGTCTCCTACTATCCTCTAATAACACCATCCAATTGCGAATATATAGAGCTCTGATCCTGTCACCCACAGTGAGAGACACACCTGCAGCACATTAGCTTTTGGGGGAGCACTTCATCTACAAACTCATACTGGTGGCCCCCTGGGCTGTGGGATACAAAAGGTGAATGAGTATTGGTTTCTACTGTCAATTGCTGGAGGAATCCAGTATGGATTTGGTGCCCAGGGCACCAAAAAGGTCCCCTGAGGAAGCCCCTGTCCCTCCTGCCTCCCCATTGCCCCTGGGTCAGGATTTCCTGTTTGAGACACGGTCTCTGTAGCTCATGCTGGCCTTGAACTTGCCGTGTTGCCAAGAATGACTTTGAAATCCTCATCCTCCAGCCTCCACCCCACAAATGCTGGGGTTACAGGCATGCATTGCTGTGATCAGCTTCCCAGAATTGTTTCTTACAGTTTTTATATTATTTGCTATTGTGTCATGAAGCCCCCTGTGAGCAGGTCCCTGTGTGCTCCAGTGTCTGTATAGGGGAGAGAGAACAACTGGAGTCAGTTCTCCTGTCTACTGGTAGTCCCTGGAATTGAACTCAGGTCACCAGGCTTGTGTTACAGTGGTTTTACCTGCTGAACCATCTCACCGGCCCTAAGACTTTCTCTTCTTTCCTTTCTTTAACTTTTTTTTTTAAATTTATTTATGTGGGTGTATAAATGCCATAGCACATGTGGAGGCCAGAGGCCAGCTTTCTGGAATGGGTTCTCTCCTTTCACCATGTGGGTCCCTTGGATCAAACTCAGGTTGTCAGGCTTGGTGACAAGTACCTTTGCCTTCTGAGCCATCTCTCTGGCTCAGGATTATGTTTTTAAACTTGTGTTTTAGACAGTTAGCTGCTGATACTTTAAAAAAAATGAACAAAGGTGTTTGTTTATTAATTTATGATCAGAAGTTGCTGTTAAAATATAAGGTGTTTGGGGGTCAGCTGGGCCTGCCATGGCTGTGCTGGCCCCATGCCTACCGCCCTATCTCTGTGCTGCCCTTCCATGGGATCCTCTCTCTTCCTACGTCACCGCCGTCAGTCCTGCCCTTGAGCATACCGTATGATGAGTTTCAGGGTTCACAATAAAGCCACCAGCGTGGTGGCTTGCACCTGTAATCTCAGCACGTAGGCTGAGGGAAGAGGATTACTGAGAGTTTCAGACCAACCTGGGCTAGAGTGAGATGAGACCATTTCAAAAACAAAATAACAGGGGTTGGAGGAATGGCTCAGTGATTAAGAGTGTATATTGCTCTTCCAGAGGACCTGAGTTCAGTCCCAAGCACCCATATCAAGTGGCTCACAACCACCTATATTTCCAGCTCTAGGGCATCCGTATCCTTTTCTGGTCTCCTTGGACACTTGAATTCATGTGCAAACTCATACATAGATACATACACATAAATAATAAAACAAACCTTCAAAAACAGTAGAAATAAGAAAAGAAAGCCCTAGTTCCTTTGTATCTAGAGGCTGTCTCCTGTCTGCACCCATCTGCCCCTAAGTCTACCCCCAGTCTGCTCCCAGTCTAGCCCCCAGTCAATCCCCCTAGTTTGCCCCTCAGTCTGCCTCCATCTGCCCCAGCCTGCCCCCAGTCTAACCCCAGTCTGCCCCCAGTCTTACCCTCAGTCTGCTCCCAATCTGCCTCCAGTCTACCCCTAGTCTGCCTCCAGTGTGCCCCCAGTCTGCCCTTTGCAGCCCAACCCAGTGCCTGAACTTTCTGTTCTTTCCATCTGGAATGTCTTGTACCCCCTCCCCTCCCTGTCCTCCAAGTCCACTGTAAGTAGCCAATCCTAGGGCCCCTCCCAAGTTCCCTGGCTACCCTTTTTCACTGTGCTTTCCTGTGATGACTGTCATCTTCCTTTATTTATTTGCCTCTCATTTCCCCACCAGGGTGTGAGTTACACAGGACACTCTGTTCTTGTCCCTGGAATATCTGAGTGGAGCCCTGGCTCAGCAACCTCTAGCTGGGTAGTATGGCTGGCAAGATACCTGTGCCTCTGGGAGGGATGGTGCTGGCATGTGAACTGGGTGCCATCCCCAGTCACACGGCAGGGAGCTTCCTAACAGTCAGGCAGGACAATGGTGGAGAGCCCACTGCTGAGTCTTGAGCTCCCTTGAGTTCATGCAGGAAGCCCACACCTACACAGGGAGGACTCATCTAGAAGTCTAGTGTCTGCCAGTGGAGAATTATAATGAATGGCGTCATGGACATCTACCTCCAGGGCCCCAGGAGATCCAGTTCCTCTACCAGATGATGTACGGAACAGAGAGAGAAACCTGGAAAAGTTGCGAGAGGAGACCGACAGCCAACAGTCATGAAGAGATTTTTGTCTTGGGCGGGATTGTCACAGAGATGCTATGAAAGGATGGTACCATTCCTGTGTTTTCTCACAGCACCTGAAACTAAAGAATATTCTGGAACATTTAGATGGTCCTGACTAGTTCACACTCCTTTTTGTCTGACTAGGGAATTATGATGGGGTTACCGTAGACCCTTGCAAAGGTTGGGGGTTAGCCTTTTCTCTTGTTTTAGGTCTGGCCCCAACTCACCCGTGAACACCTCAGTCCCACCCACTCGCCAGTCCAGCAGATGTCTACCCAAGTGCAGCTTGGTGAGCTAGTGGCTCATTGGGCCTCCCTTCGGGAGTATGCTATGGGCACATTGAGGGATTATTACAGGAGTGTGGGTGATCTCTCAAAGCCCCATCCCGGTATGAACTCTCCAAAGATGCACAGATGGAGTCGCCCCTTCAGTCAACCTGCTACTTAGATATTCTAGCGACTGCTAAGGCCACAAGCAGCTGGACAGCATTCTGTGCAGCTAAGGTGAGGGAGATAGATAGGATGGAGGGAGTGTCTGGAATCTATTCCATCTCCTTTGTGTTTTGTTTTTGAGACAGAGTTTATTATATAGCTCTGGCTGTCTTGGAATTGGCTATGTAGACCAAGCTGGCCTTGAACTCACAGAAATTTGCCTGCCCCTGCCTCCCAAGTGCTGGGATTAAAGGTGAGCGCCACCACTGCCCAGCCTTTCTCTGCCTCTTAAATGCTAGGATTAAAGGCATGTGCTACCATGCCCAGCAAAGTTTGTTTTTTCCAAGACAGGGTTTCTCTGTATAACAGCCTTAGCTGTCCTGGAACTCGCTCTGTAGACCAGGCTGGCCTTGAACTCACAGAGTTCCTCCTGTCTCTGCCTCCCTCGTGTTGGGATTAAGGCGTGTGCTACCATGGCCTGACTAAAGCTAGTGCTTTTAGCTGCTGACCAGGACTAAGAAACAGGAATGTGTGATATTGGTCACATGATCAATAGCTTCTGCTCCCTAGGAGTCAGGTGCTCTGCCTAGTTGGTTCCCCTCTTTCCCTGACCCAGTTGCCTTCATTGGCACTCAGGGTGTTTGAAGACTGAGCTGATCCACATGGCCATGACATGATGCTGGGGAGCCTGAGGGCCTTTGGCTGACTCCTTGCTGATTGCCAGGCCCTGCATATCCTCTGGGTGGGAATTGATACAGGGGCATGCCTTCTGCTGGAACCTCTCAGCCTAGAGGTTATGCTAGAGTCCTGGCCCCCTACTGAGATCCCTTCCTGGGCATTCTCAGTCTTCCTTGTGCTACGGGCCCATTTGGCCTCTGAAGCCTATGGACTTCTTTTCTTCTCAGTTGCCTCTCTAAATAGACAGTTTCCAAACTGCACATGGAGGATGTTGAAGACAGTAGTCAATATAGGAAAAGAAAGACAAGGCTTAGTCCTGTGCCGAATCCAGTGATCTAGTTCTGCTGTCATTGTTATGTATGTCAGAGCAGTGGTGGGTATGCTTTTAACAACTGTCAGTCAATATGAAACAACCGTGTGTGTGTGTGTGTGTGTGTGTGTGTGTGTGTGTGTGTGTGTGTGATAAACTTCTATATATTGACACTATGCTGTTGCTGTCTCTCTCACACACATATATAGGATCACATACTTCACCCTGTACCATGTTTTTATGACTCAGGAGCTGCTTCCCAGCCTGACCTCATGGGGCTGTGAGGGGATCAGGGCATTTCAGTGCGCTGTGTGTTTAGTTAGTATAGTGAGGGGCTGTGTTTGGTAGAAAAGCAGCGATGATCTCAGTTTCTTTTCAGGGCCAAGGGTGGGCTAGAGGTCAGAATCCAGTCTCTTCCTTTCCTGATCTAGGTACTTCTGGATCCCTCTGGGCATCCTCTCCCATTGGGTGGGTGTGAAGACCTGGTCCTTTCATAGAGGTCACATGGTCCCAGGACCTAGCCCTGAGAGATCACTGAAGGAATGAGAGTTCTATCCCAATCATGGCCCCTCTAACCCTTGCTGAAGCTGGGGCTGTAGCTCAGTCGGTGGTAGAGTGCCCGTATAGCATGCCTGAGGCCCTGGCTCCCATCCCCAGCACTGCATAAAGCCAAGAGTGTGCTTCCACACATATGAAGTCCTAGCACTTAGGAGATAGAGGCAAGGGGATCACAAGTTCAAGGTCATTCTCAATTGCATATCAAATTGGAGGCCAGCCTGGGCTACGTGATACCTTGTCTCAAAACAGAACAGAAGCAAACTTGTGGAGAGGAACCTTCTACCCAGAGTCATGGAGGCCAGGCCTAAGCTAAGAATCCTGTCAGCTGAGCCTCCTCCCCAAGCCTATCTCCTTGTCAAAGTCCAGTGGTCATGTGTGGACTTGGGACTCAGCTCTCAGACTCTTCCCCAGGAGAACAGGGCAGAAAGCAGCAGGTGTGGAGCAAGCTCCCCAGGAGGTTAACTCTGGTTATGGTCTGGCCCACTTGTCTGCAACCCCTCACACAAATGTGGCTCCAGGCAGCAGTAGCCTGATCACCACTGTGCACTGGGCAGAAATGGAGCCTCTTGAAAATACATTCGGCTTCAGAGTCTTTAATTTTGGCATATGTGTATGATGTGTGTGCATGTGAATGTATGCCTTGGAGGTCAGAGGAAACCCTCAGGTGTCAGTTCTTATCTTCTGTCTTGATCGAGTCAAGGGTTCTTTGCCACTGCATAAGCCAGGCTAGATGGCCCAAGGGCTTCTGAAGATTCTCCAGTGTTTGTCTCCCATCTCCTTATAGGAGCACTGGGGCTACGGGTGTGGGCTAGCATGCCCAGCTTTATATGGGGTGTGGGGATTTGAATTCATGTCCTTATACTTTCATGGCAAGGGCTTTACTGACTGAGCTAGTCCAAGACCCAGCCTAAAGCCAGGGGCTCTTCTGCAATATGAAAGGTACACACTTGTCTATTCTACTGCTTACTTGTATTAACTTCAAGTGCACTGTGAATAGCATTTTTGGGTGCATGCATGTAGATAATGACAAACTTCAAGGACTGAGGAACCTGTGCTTTGAGGACCAGGTGTGTGTTGGGGGGGGGTCATAGGTCTAGTGGGATCACCGTTCTTCCTGTGGCATTTCAGAAGCGGTTTTGGAGAAGAGAGGCCACATTCATCTTAGCACACTTAGTTTGTAGGAAGTGCTTTTTGAGGCCGGTCCCTACCCCACGTGTGCTATCTCTTGGCAGTTTGGAGAGGGATGGGTACATCTAGGATCAGTCATCTCACAAGAATTATGTCTTAGCTAGGCCAGGTAACACAGGCCTAATGAGAAAGATGGATCAGAGTTCAAGGTCAGCCTGGGTTACTGGGCAAGGGAAAGGTCAGCTGGGTCAACTTAGTGAAACCTTATTTCAAAAATAATTAGGGAGCTAGAGAAATGGCTCTGTGGTTAAGAGTACTGACTACTCTTCCAGAGGACCCAGGTTCACTTCCCAAGCACCCACACGGTGGCTCACAACCATCTGTAACTTTAATTGCAGGATCTGATGCTCTCCTCTAGCCTTTAAAGGCACCAGGCAACGCCTGGTGCACAGACATATGTGCAGGTCAAACACTCATACACACACACACACACACACACACACACACACACACACACACACACAAATATGAAAATAAAGGCTGAGGTGTATTGTATCTCAGTAGTGAAACACTTGCTTAGAATGCATGAGGGCCTACATCCAAAGCAACAGCACCCCAAACAAAAACAGCCATATCCTTTTGGCAGTGGTGGTGCATTGCTGTATCCCCAGCATCAGGCAGGCTGAGGCAGGAGGACCAAGAATTTGAGGCTACTCTGGGTAATATCACCGGACTCTTATCTAAAAACCAGGAAACTGGAGACAGACAGAAAAACATGTCCTGACTTGGCAGGGCCCAGGGCAAAACAAAGAGTTCTTATGGTTCCACCTGAGTGTCTTGGAGAATAAAATGTGTAGAGGGAAATTTGGTAGAGAAATTTGCAAACTGAGGGAGATAAGACAGGGACCATTCATCTTGTTCCCACCAGGGCTGAGTGTAGTCATCTGAAGTGACCCCACCAATCTGTCTGTCATCTGTCTACCTCCAGTCACGACTTTATAGTTTAATAAGTTATAGGGAGAGTATTGGTGTCTCTAGAGGGAGAGATGAACGGATAACAATCCTGCACTGATGATGCCCGGCAGGTTGGGGCCTTGGCTGTCGATCTGGCCGTGTGCACCACCATCCAGGCTTGCTTGAGGTTGTGGTCAAATCCTGATGGATTTTCCCTGGGTCTAAACTGAGAATGGGAGTAATGGGCCAGGCGTAGCATGAGACTTGAGGTTCTCAGAGCTGTGATAAGCTCACTCAGGCAGGCCTAGGAGAGACAGGGAGGGGGAGGAGAAGGGAGACTACTTGAGACTTTCAGAGTCAGGCCCTGTCCAGTCCTGGAAATGGAGGTGACCATTTGTTAGGAGAGGACTGCATGGCAAGTCATGGCTGTTTGTGGCCACCTTTGCATGGACAGACTGTGGGAGCCTCAGTCTGTAGGGAGTTGCTGCTCATAGCCCATTTGTTCTTGGTTCTGTGGTGTGTGTCCAACTGTGTCAACCCAGTAGGCAGTGTCTGTGGCTGCCTTTGCCCGAGGCATACAGTAGCTTGGTGCCTAGAAGATCTGGGTGGGGTGTATTTGAGAACTTACTTAGTCCAGGGATGAGAAAGCAAGAATTTTGTTGAATGTTTTTGCCATCTCAGCAAGAGTAGGGTCACCTCTCCCAGAGGAAGGCTAAGCTCTGGACAAGTCCTCAGGGTGCTCAAGGTGCCAGAACTGGTGGCCAGAGAGGCACTGAGTGATAGGAATGTAGTGATTTATTATATCTTGCCTAAGGATTCAGAAAGCAAAGTCAGCCACAAGCCTAGAGGCCAGGTACACTCCTTTAATACCAGGAGCCAGAAGCTAGGAGATGGTGGTACACACATTTTTTTTTTCTCAAGACAGGGTTTCTCTGTGGCTTTGGAGCCTGTCTTGGAACTCCCTCTGTAGACCAGGCTGGTCTCAAACTCACAGAGATTCATCTACCTCTGCCTCTCAAGTGCTGAGCGGGTGATACACACCTTTAATCCCAGGACTCAAGGTTAAGAGGTAGACTGATCTCTGTGAGTCCAAAGCCACCCACATCTACACAAGAGTTTAGTCTAAAAGACTAAACTCACACCTTTAACCCCAGGATTCATAAGAGGTGTTTAAGAAAGGATCAGGGTCTCAGGATGAGGCATTTATTCTCCAGCCACGCTGAGGAGGGGCAGCACAATCAGCCCATTCAGTGTGAGGTAGTGGTCAGAGCTAGTGGCCCTGGGCTGGAGAGATGGCTCAGAGGTTAAGAGCACCTACTGCTCTTCTAGAGGTTCTGAGTTCAATTCCCAGCAACCACATGGTGGCTCACAACCATCCTTATAAGATCTGGTGCTCTCTTCTGGTGTGCAGCTGTACATGGAAGCAGAATGTTGTATACATAATAAATAAATAAAATCTTTAAAAAAAAAAAGAGCTAGTGGCCTGCTACTTTGCTTTTCTGTTCTTCAGCTTGAAGTTCAAGCCCCATTAGCAGCCTCTGGGCCCTTTTATTAATTGTATTATACAGGAATGACAATTTACTGTACCCCACGGCATTTTTAGCCCCAGACTTCTCTGGATAAGAGAATCTGTGAAATGCTGAGTGTCTTAAACACTTTCCCCTTTACTGTGATAAAATACCCTCACAAAAGCAACTTAAGGGTTAAGGGACAAAGGATATGATTTAGGTCGCATTTGGAGGTTCAGTCCATAGTGTCAGTGAGGTCATCCTGGCAAGAATGTGAGGCAGTTGGTCACATTGTCTATAGTCAGGAAGCAGAGAGCAACAAATGCAGTGCTTAGCTCCCCTTTCGTCCTTACTCAGGCCAGGGCTCTAGCACATGGGACAGTGCCTCAGTTAAGGTGTGTCTTCTCGTATCAGTGAACCTAAAAGATAATCCCTCTTAGATGTGCTTGCTTACTAGGTATCTTTCCATCATTCAGATCAACAGTTAATATTAACCATCACATTGGGCAAAGCCCTTCTTCCTTCCTGGCCTCCCAGAGAGAGACTTGAATTTCCTGGGAGAAGTATCAGATGGGACAGTGACCTCACAGGGAGAAGGTCAAGCCGTAGCCTGGGCTGCCAACACCCCTGCCTTTCACAGGAGAAGTCCCTAGAGCCACCCCTTTCGGTGGCCCCAGAAGCTGGAGAGGAAGACAGGAGCTCAAGCGCTGTTCTTCTTCCTATCACAGCAGTGGTAGATGCTCCTTATTAAAGATTCAGGCAGTACAAAAATAGCCACGGAGGATGAGCTCATTCCCTGCAGCCTCTCACCCCGGCCATCTCTATGCTGCATGTGACCTTCAGGCTAAGCAGGGAGTGGTTGTGCATGCTTGAAACAGCGCTGTGATGGTTGAGACGGGAGGAATGGTCTGAGTTCAAGGCTAGTATGACTACATAAGAAAGTGTTTTCTCCAGAAAATAAGTTGTATCAGCAGGCAGATAGATCTCTGAGTTTGAGGCAGCCTGATCTACAGACCAGCTACTCAAGGGTGAAGGCATGAGAAAGAGGTCAAGGTGATTACCATTGGTGCCAACAGGCTCAGAGCCCCTTCCTTGTCCATACACACAGTGGACATACATGCAGCCATCCCTCAGAGCATATGACAACCATTCCTCACTGCAAGGCAGCCTTCCCCACAACACTGGCAACTTAGGGCTCCCGAGAGGCAGAGGAAGTTGGGAATGGGGGTGTGTTCTTATATAAAAATCCTTTGTATAAAAGCAGAGGCAGGCAGATCTCTGTGAGCTCAAGGCCAGCCTGGTCTACAGAGTGAGTTCCAGGACAAACAAGGCTACAAAAGGAACCCAATTTTGAAAAGTAAAAAACAAAAAGGGGGTGGGGCTGGAGAGATGGATCAGAGGTTGAGAGCATGGGCTGCCCTTCCCAGAGGTCCTGAGTTCAATTCCCAGCAACCACATGGTGGTTTAGAACCATTTGTAATGAGATCTGTTGCCTTCTTCTGACATACATGCAGATATAACACTGTATGCATAATTAACAAAGCTTTGAAAAAAAAGCCAAAAATTATTTTAGATATATTTATTTTATTATTTTGAGTATATAAGTGTTTTGCCTGCATTATGTGTTTGTGCACTGTGTGTGCCTGGTGCCCTCGGAGGTCAGAAGAAGGCATTGGATCCCCTGGGACTGGAGTTAAGAGATGGTTGTGGGCAGCCATGTGGATGCTGGGAATGGAATCCAGGTCCTCTGCAAGAGCAACAAGAGCTCTTTACCACTGAGCCAACACTACCGCTCTTAGTATTTTATTTTGAATTTGTGTGTATGTGTGTGTACTGTGTATGTAAATTATTTGTACATAAAGATGAAGACATCAGGTGTTCTACTTTGTCACTCTCTGCCATTATTCCTTTGAGACAGGGCTCTCTCTGAACCTGGAGCCAGGCTGTTGCCCCGGGAGTCGCCCTGTCTCTGCCTCTGACAGTGCTGGCCACATCCACATCTGAGTTCTGGAATTTCAAACTCAGGTCCTCATGCTTGTCCAATAAGTACCTTACATAGTCAGCCATCTCTCCATCCTCTTGGGCGTTTATATTAAAAGTCCCATTAGAGGGCCAGTGAGGTGGCTCGGCACATAAAGGCAGTTACTGCCAGGCCTGAACACCTGAGTTTATTCCCCAGGCCCCACACCACAAGACAAAACCAACTCCCAAAAGTTGTTCTCTGACCTCACACTTGCACTGTGGCACATAAACACACACTATCTCTCCGTAGCTCCATGACAAAATACACACTCACTAAATTAAAATATAACTTATTTTTTTTAAAGACCTGAAGCCGTCTGAAAGGGCAGTAATAGAAATTTGTTTTTAAAATGCATAGCATGACCATGTGATGGGTTATCATGTAGTGACTAAACCTGTGCTTTTCTTCTTCCTAGTTTTTAACAGGATGCTTCATAAATTTGCATGTCGTCCTCCTGCAGGAGTCACGATGACCACTGTACAATTCCAGTTTTAGCATATGTGCTCTGAATGGAGACTTCCCACCCAGCCCCATAGAATAAGTCCTCAAAGAGGGGAAAACAGAGAGGGGATGGAGAAATGGCTCCGTGGTAAGGAGTATTAACTGTTCTTGCAGAGGACACAGGTTTGGTTCCCAGCACCCACAGGGTGACTCACAAATGCCTGACTCCAGTTCCAGGAGATCTGATGCCCTCTTCTGGTCTGGGAGGCATCTGCACATGTGTGGTACACAGACATACATGCAGGCAAAACACCCATACACATCAAATAAAATGTTAATTTAAAAAAGGAATGTATTTTAAAGTAATTATATATATATATAGGTATATATATATATATAATTTTCCATTTATTAAAAAGGAAAGCAAATTTACACACTAATGAGATTAAGGTGTTTATTTTTACATAAAGAATCAACTCTCAGCGGGGCACAGCATGCACACCTGTGATCCCAACACTCAGGAGGCAGAGGCAGGGGGATTGCTGCAAGTTCCAGCCCAGCCTGGTCTACAGAGTGAGTTCTAGGCCAGCCTGGTCTACATAATGAATTTCAGGCCAGCCAAAGCTATACAGTGAAACTTTTCCCAAAGAACAAAACCTAATAATACCAATAATAAATCTTGGCTGGATATCTGCTACTGCAGAATGTAGAGCATCTTCAACAGTTTACAGAGCTGACAGATATTTTGATTTTATAAGCAATGCTGAGATCACCACTTCGAATACTGCAAAATGGCAAAAGTATTTTTTAGGGTTGTTTCAAACATTCCTAGAAAGTGTTCTAATTCCACCAAAATCCATTTAATGATTTTTAATTTTAAGTATTTGTTAAAGTATAAATTGTTTCCATATTAAGCATATTCTTTCTAATAAATTTAATCTTTGTTTTTAAATAAAACACAAGTCAGCTCTAAAAGGAATTTTTGTATGTGTGTTTGTATGTGTACAAATGCAGATGGGTTGGGTGTGCAAGTGTGTGTGTGTGTAGAGGCCAGAGGACTACACTGAGTGTCATTACTTAGGAGCCATCCACCTTGCTTTTCGACAGTCTCTGGCTGACCTTAATGGTTGGCTAAGCTGGTTGGCCAGTGAGCATCAGGGATCTGCCTGCCTCTGCCTCTCAGGTGCCAGATTTACAAGTACATGTCACTGAACCAGCTGCTTTTCACATGGGTGCTGATGATCAAACTCAGTCCTCATGCTTGTGGGGCAATCAGCTTACTAACTGCACCATCCTCCAGACGGCAAACAGTAACTTTCAAGTCAAACATTCGAATCCATCCCAGAGACACACTGTAAAACTCACATGCCGAGGAATGGAGGCAGGGAAATACGAAGTCTTTGTGTTTATGATTAAACTTGCGATTCTCTAAAACCAGAAAACTTTGTGTATGCAGTGATAACATGGAGATTCATAACATATAGTAGTCTTGAATCTGAGCTGAGGCGATTGGGGCAGCACTGGCTGGTGTGTGGTGTGATGGGTGTGAACAGCACAAAGTGTACCTGTCCGGTGTTCAGACCTGAGGCTGCAGCAAAGGTGTCTGAGGCAATAACACCTTGGATTCATTACAGGTTTGATTTTGAGGTAAGTTTGGTTTTACTCACTCGCAGACCTTTCTTGTTCAATTTTTCACAACTCCACATTCAGTTTTCTCTATGGGGGTCACAACCTCCAGGTTAAGAAGCTGGGGCTCAGTTTAAAGGATATGATCTAACTCCTTCATACAGATACCTTTTCCTCTTTGTGACTGGTAAATCAGCAACCTGCAGGGGCGTGTGTGTGTGTGTGTCCGTGTCCGTGTCCGTGTGTGTGTGTGTGTGTGGTGGGGGTGTGTGTGTGTGTGTGTGTGTGTGTGTGTCTCAGAGGTCAATTTCTGGGGTCTTTCTCTATTGCTCCCCACCTTATTTTTGAGACAGGATCTCTCTTGGAATCTGGAGCTCTCAGACTATCCACAGTGGATGACCAGTGAGCCCAGGGACCCTCCTCTTCTTCAGCCTTGGGGTAACAGACACATGATATCATGTCCAGCTCTTTATGTCGGTGCTGGGGACCCAAACTCAGGTCCTCAAGTATGGCAGACACCTTACCAACTGAGCATGTCTTCAGTTTAGCAGGGGATGCTTTGAGAGAAAATTAATGTTCTGTTTCTGAGAAACCCTACTTATAGTGTTAGTGTCACCAGTGACCCTGATCCAAACCTGCTGTTTAAACAAATCACACCAGCTTGCTCCACAGCTCTATTAGGTCCAGGAGGACCTGGGAGGTTAGTGAAGTGCACTCTGAGCATTTCTGTGAGGATTCCCAAAGCCAGGGAGCACTGTCCCCAATGTGAGTCCTAGTAGCCATTATACTGTCATTCCAGAGGAGATGCCACCAGCGAGGCATCTGTCCCTGGTGGGCAGCCTCCTTCACGTCCTCCTGCAGCCTCACCAAGGGCTCAGAATGAGGAGGCATGGACCATGAACTGAAGCCTCTGACACTATGATATAAGATAACCCTTTCCCGTTGAAGATACAAATATGGGGCAAAATAACATCACTGTGACTGACACGGAATCCACTAATCCCACACTAATCTGTGTGCATGTGAGTGCAGTGCCTGTGGAGGCCAGAAGAGGGCACCCTTGGAGCTGAAGTATCAGGCGTTATGAGCCATTTAATGTAATGCTCTGTAAAGGTTGTGTATGGTCCCATTGAGTTGCTTTTTTAAGGAGCAGTTTTAGTTTTAGATTCAGAGAAGTGAGTTAAAGTTTGAATTTTGTCCCCCACCATCCCACTCCCCAAACCACAAATGTTGCTAACATCTGGCCAGTGTAGTGTATTTGTTAAGGCTGAGGCACTAATATCAAAGCATCAGTTTTTCTGTTGCGTATTTTTTGGGACAGGGCCTCACTATGTAGTCCCCAGCTTGCCTAGAAACGTTTGTGTCGCCAGGCTGCTCTTGGACTTGTGGCAGGCCCCCTGCTTTTGCATACCTGGCTGATTATACATCAGGGCTCATTCTGCGCATTGCACATTCTTTGGGTTTTGCCAAACACAATGACACCATTTTCCATGATGGCATCATCTGCATAGTCTCACCCCTATAAAAATTCTCATTCATTCATAAAAATTCTCTGCCTGTTCATTCCTGTTTCTCCCCCTCAGTCTCCTGCCAGCCGCTGATCTCTTTTCTGTGTTTTGTTCTGATTTTTTCTTTTGAGATCAGTTGTAGCCTAGACTGACCTCAAGCTTTCAGGGGTACACCTGCCTCAGCATCCCAAGTTGTAGGATTACAGATGTGCATTGCCTGCTGTGCTCTGCCCTGATCTTTTTGTTGTCTTGATAGTTTTGTCTTTCCTTGAATGTCATACAGTGGCATCTATGAAGCCTTATCAAGTTGACTTCTTTCTCTTATCTGTTTACAAATCTTCCTGTGTCTTTTCATGGCTCTGTAGCTCATTTTTGTTTATCGTTGCATAAAATTCCACTGTCTGACTGGGTTGTGGTGGCCCATGCCTTTAATCCCAGCACTAGGGACGCAGAGGTAGGTGGATCTCTGTGAGTTAGAGGCCTGCCTGGTCTCCAAAGAGTGTTCCAGGAAGGTCAGGGCTGTTACATAGAGAAACCCTGTCTTGAAGAACAAAAACAAACAAAAAATAAAGAAAGAAAGAAAGAAAGAAAGAAAGAGGAAAAAAGAAAATCCACTGTCTATAGCAGTGTGTTTTTGCATTTACCTATTGAAGGGCATCTTAGTGACTTCCAAGTTTGGGCTGTTGTAAGTAGAGGTGCTATCAATCTCTGTGAGAGAGTGTTTGGTGGACACAAGATTGCATCCCAACAGGTGAAAACTGAGGAGTCCAGTTGCTCCTTGCATGGCAACAGTATATATTCAGTCTCTAGAGAGGTGCCGAGGTAAGTGGGTGTGGGGGTGCACAGCTGTCATCCCAGCGCTTGGGATGGCAGAATTCACAGTAAACTTCAATTAGATAGTGAGTTCAAGGACAGGCTGGGGCTCTAAAACAAAAACTAACAAAGCAGAACGTCATCCTTCTCCACACCTGGAGCCATTATGGACAAAGCAGGGTTTGTCCCTGTGACTGCCTGGAAAGAGTGTAGCTGAGGAACATGGGCCTGGGAGTGATGAGAACCTGGCTCTGAGTGTCCCTTTCCTTGCCTGTCTACTGTTCTCAGTCCGCGCCTGAGTGTCCCTTTCCTTGCCTGTCTACTGTTCTCAGTCCGCGCCAATCTGTAGGACAGAGTGATGAAACCCCTTGGGGGAATACCTGGCAGGGCTAGAGTGGGCAAGGAGGGGATGAAGCCCCTCCCCCCCCTTGTCTGAGGTCTCAGTCATGCCTGTTTGCTCCTCCACTTCACAGAAGTGTTTTTGGCAGGACTTGGGGTGAGTCAGTGTATGGGTGAGGAGTGTGCGTACATACACTAGCGTCCTGGGCCTCTGTGGTTTTTTTTTTTTTTTTTTCCCCGAGACAAGATTTCTCTGTGTGTAGCTTTGGAGCCTATCCTGGCACTTGCTCTGGAGACCAGGCTGGCCTCGAACTCACAGAGATCCGCCCGCCTCTGCCTCCCGAGTGCTGGAATTAAAGGCGTGCGCCACCACCGCTCGGCTGGGCCTCTGCGTGTTTTTGGTGGCTCAGAGTAGACCTCTGCTGGGACTGGCCAGAGGAGATAGTGTGAATCATGGCTAGGACTGTCTATACAGGGGCCTGGATACAGGGCAGTTTTCAACAGGCCCTGCCTCACCCCTTTGGGCTTCAGGGTGACAGGTAGGGGTGACAGGTCAGTTCTCAACAGGCCCTGCCTCACCCCTTTGGGCTTCAGGGTGACAGGTAGGGGTGATAGGTCTGTAAGCTCCAGGAAAGCACTAGGTGGGGCCGTGCTGTGGCCTGGTCACTGCTTCCCTGCTCAATTGGTACCTGTGGAGCATTCCTAACTCAGGATGTGGTTTTCTCCATTATAGACAAGTCTGGGAGTTTCTCAATTATATTGATAGTTCCAAAACACAAGTTTGTGAGCCAGCGCAGGGGCTGGTGGGGGTGGGGGTGAGGGTGGGGTGGGGGTGGGGGTGGGGGTGGGGATGGGTCTATAGCTGGTCTCAGAAGTAAGGAAGGGCTCTGTGACCAGAGATCTGTCCTGTTTCTTCTCTTCTTAGGTGGTACAAACTGCACTCCAAGCCTGGCAAACAGGAGAAGGAGCGTGGTGAGATCCAGGTGACCATCCAGTTCACACGCAACAACCTGAGCGCCAGCATGTTCGACCTTTCCGCGAAGGACAAGCCCCGGTCTCCATTCAGCAAGCTCAAGGACAAGGTCAAGGGCAAGAAGAAGTATGAGCTGGAATCTGCCTCAGCTATTCTCCCAAGCAGCGCCCTGGAGGACCCTGAACTGGGCAGCCTGGCCAAGATGGGCAAAGCCAAAGGTTTCTTTCTCCGCAACAAGCTACGCAAGTCCTCGCTCACGCAGTCCAATACCTCACTGGGCTCTGACAGCACCCTGTCCTCTACGAGCGGAAGCCTGGTCTACCAAGGCCCTGGAGCCGAGCTCCTCACCCGCTCACCAAGCCACAGCAGCTGGCTGTCCACTGAAGGGGGTAAGCAAGAGAAAGGGTGGGTTCTTCCCAGGTGGTGTGGAAGAGAGGCAGGGATCTTCTTTCCAAATGCTGACACAGTGCGCATTTCTTTTCCAGGCAGGGACTCTACACAGTCCCCCAAGCTGCTCACTCACAAGAGGACCTATAGTGATGAGGCCAGCCAGCTACGTGCAGCTCCTCCCCGGGCTCTTCTTGAGCTCCAAGGCCACCTTGATGGTGCCTCCCGCTCTTCCCTCTGTGTCAATGGGAGCCATGTGTACAATGAGGAGCCTCAGCCCCCCATACGGCACCGCAGCTCCATCTCAGGCCCCTTCCCACCCTCAAGCACCCTACACAGTGTCCCACCCCGGCCTTCTGAAGAGGGGCCTCGGTCCTCAGATGACTCTTGGGGCAGAGGCAGCCGTGGCACCAGCAGCTCGGAGGCCGTGCCTGGACAGGAGGAACTGAGCACTCAGGCCAAAGTGCTGGCCTTAGGGGCCAGTTGCTCTGGAGCAGAAGAGGGCACCCGGCCTCCAGAGGGAAAGCCAGTCCAGGTTGCCACACCCATGGTGGCATCCTCTGAGGCTATGGCAGAGAAGGAGCGGAAGCCCCGAATGGGGCTTTTCCATCACCACTACCACCACCATCACCAGGGGCTGAGCCGCCGTGGCTCAGTTGGAGAGAAAGGGAGTCCTTCTCTGGGAGCCTCCCCCCACCACTCATCCACCGGAGAGGAAAAGGCCAAGAGTAGCTGGTTTGGCCTGAGAGAATCCAAGGAGCCAACTCAGAAGCCCAGGTACATATCTAATAAGGCTACTTTTTGCTCTGTGTGGAGGAGGTTGGATGTTTGCCCCCGGGGCCTGAGGCTGGGAGGAGCAAGGAGCAGGCTGCCTGAGCTCTAGCTTTGCATGGTTAGGTGGGGTACCCTGTCTTCCTGAGCCAAGACTCACGCTATGTCCACCGACACAGGTGAGTTGCAAGGACATAGTGCCATGGGGGTCCCATGGACCAAGGTGGGCCCAGGCCCTGATGCTTGAGTTGGTAGTACAAACAAGGGAGGGGGCATTCGTGTGCTTCTTGGTTTCCTGGCCTCCGTCTCTTGCTTTCTCACCGTAAGGTAAGGAAGCCTTGTGACTAGAGACTGTGCCTTCAGACACCTTACCCTGTCTGAAGCTAGATGACTTCCCTGGCTGCCCACTTGGCTCTGGAGTCTTGTTCCCCTGAGGGACAAGAGTTAAATAGTCGTTCCTGCATCCTTCCCCTTCCCCCCTACTGACTTCCTAGCCTGGAAAGAGACCACAGCAACTCCCTTGAAATAAGTCTCCCCACCAAAGCCTAGTTTTTTTTTTTTTTTTTTTTTTTTTAAGATTGATTTATTTTTATGTGCTTTGGTGTTTTGCCTGCATGTGTGTCTGTGAGAGGGTTCAGATTCCTTGGAACTGGAGTTATAGGCAGTTGTGAGCTGCCGTGTGGGTTCTGGGAAATTGAACCCAGGTCCTTTGGAAGAGCAGCCAGTGCTCTTAACCGCTGAGCCATCTCTCCAGCCCTGGCCTAGTGTTTTTTTGAGCCCTTTTGGGAGAGCTGGTGACTCTGTTCTGTTGGGAATGTGCCTAGTCCTCTCTCTCTTGATCCAGGTCTCTGGTCCCCACCCCCATGTTATTCCAAGATAGGGCAACCGTTGTATTCTTTGGCAGGGCCCTAAAGAGGCTATCCATGAAGACTCCAGAAGTCTGTCCTGGTGCCCAGCATTGGTGGCAGTCCCACCTAGTGTCTTGGAGCCAGTTGTTTGTCCCCTCAGCAAGTCTACCTCTCCTATTCACTGGGTATATAGAAGGCTGGGGCCAGTTGTGAAGACGCTACAACTGTTTTCCCAGCAGATGGGAAGGGGCTGAACCTTGCAGCTGTAGTTTCACTTCTAGTTTCCTTCCATCTCCTTTTTCCTTATGCTCCAGAAAACTTAGGTCTTTGATTGACAGAAGGTAGAGAGGATTTCTTTCCTGGCCTCATGAGAGGCCAGGGTACCTAAGCACCCTGCCTGCTTGCCTTGGGCCAATTGTAGGTGGCAGCTTCACAGCAGGCTTTGGGCCAAGCATCCAGGTAAAGCAAGAGGAGCTGCTTTCATGGACTGTAAGCCCCTGCTCCAGCACTCTAACCTTGGGTGCCTGTAGCAGAAGGGAAAGCTGGCCCAAGAGGAGCAGTTGTTGGTTGGAATGCTTGTTCAGAGTTCTAGGGAGAAAGCTGAGAAACAAGACAGCTCAGGGCAGCACTTGCAGGTTAGAACCAGAACTGCTGTAACTATTTACAGCTGGAGGATCTCTACCTGGAACCTGGAGAGCCAGCCCACAGGCCTTGGGGCTTGGGTCGCCTATACCCAGGGGCTACTGTCACAAATCCTGAAAGTTTGAGTAAGTGCAGTGGCGCCCTCTAGTGACTCCGCATGGCATTTGTGCTCCTTGGAGAGGCTTGAGGCAACATTGTAGATTTCAGTAGCTACATGATGATCCTCCTGGTCCTCCTGACACAGTGTGCCTCTGATGACATGTGGCTGTTACCCTTGATCCCTACTGATGTGAGCCTGAGAGGGGTTGGGATGGGACTGAGCCTCACCTGGGCCACAGGACCTGCTGAGCCATTGGTTTTGGTCTGTGGCATGGCTGTGTCCTGTACTTGAGTTAAGACAGGCCACACATGTTAGGTCTTCCTGTGCCAGGGTGCCTTGTTTTTTGTTCCTTTCTCTCACAGAAACCTTTGAACACAGAAAGGGATCAAATACTAAAGCAAAAAATATATTTAACTGAGGGTAATTCTAGTGCAACATAAAGCCAGGGGTGTTATAGTAAATGGAATATAGCACTTTGGGGTCTGCCTAGCCCTTCCCAAGATGTGGTAGGCAGGTGTCTGGTGGTTGTAGAAAGAGTGGCTCATCTGATGTGCCCTCGGGCTAATAGCATATTGCCTGTCCCATCTGTGGCAATATTTCCCAGAATGGTTACTCTGTCAGCCTTGATCTGGCTTGGAAGATGATGCTAGGATCTCTACTTAAGCTTAGAAGGCCCCTCTGTGCCCCCTTATTTGTCCTGATGATAAGAGGATAAGCACACCTCCTGGACAGGTTTCCTGGAAATTGGGGCACATCTTAGGAGGTGCCAGGAGCTTCCGAAGCGCAGGAGGGATCATTGGCCAAAATCAGATAGTGTCTCAAAGGCTGGCTTTAACCTTTGAGGACTGGTGGGCAGCCTTCATAGAGCCACTTACCACCTCTGCAACTAGTGTATGGAACACAGAGCTCATCTCATCCCAAGGAAGCCCCAGCTAGTAGTGAAACCTGCTTTCTCCAGAGATGGCCCCAGGGTGTGGTTTTTAAGGATGAGAAGGGCATCTGGGAATGGTGGCACATTCCTGTAATCCCAGCAGCCAGGAGGCCCTGGCGGGAAGATTGCTGTGAGTTTGAGGCTAACCTAGGCTCCATAGAGAGACACTATCTCAAAATACTTTAAAGCGAGGGCTGGGGGTGGAGAGAAGCATTGTAAATTGGTGGTTGACATCAAATGGCAGGCCAACCAGTTGTCTTGAGGTTTCTGTGGGCCCTAAAGCTTATTTCCATGGGTTGAAGGGACAGGGCTGCTTGGACTTCTCACTTCTCTTCCCAGTATTTGGCCCTGAGGGAGACAAATCAGCATATGTTGTACCCTACTTGGGAGGGGGAGGCTGGCTGGGTAGGCTCCAGCGTGCAGGGGTGTTCACAGGGCACAGCCTGCACAGAAGACCACACAAAGACATGTGCTTCTGCTGCCCCATGCCATGCGCACTGGCAGGGCAGGAGCAATGGCCTTCAGAATGTGTGCTTGATTGCCGTAGGGATGGCTCAGCTGTTAAAGGCTAGGCTCGATACCGAAAGAATATGTGTTTGGTGTGGAGCAGGGAGAGTGAAGATGGAGAGGCTCTGAGGGCGAGAACAGGCAGGATGTTAGCAAGCTCTGCTGGCTCTGGGAAACCTGCTGGGCCTGCTGCCTAGAACCCTGGCCTCAAGAGAGAGCCCTTTGCTGATTCCATACCAACCAGTTTGTGTGCATCTCTGGGGAATCATGGTGGGAGGAGGCTGCTGACAGAGCCTGGGGCTCCTTGTGGTGCTTCCCTGGTGCCTTTGTCCCTCCAGTCTGACTGGCAGCAGATTGCTGTAAGCCTGAGGGTGAGTGTGTGTATGTGTGTGTGGGCTTGTCAGGCAGGCCTGAGCTTGCTGCTGTGCTGTGCTGATGGGGTCATTAGGGCTATCATCATGAGAGGCCTAGAGAGAGGCTGTGTCGTTCAGAGTTCAGAGCACCCCAGCCCTGTTGTGGGATGTAGCTTGGGTGCTATGGATGCCTCAAACAGGCTGTGACTCAAGTGGTGGTTAGTGCATTGCTTCTCGTTTCCCTAACTTCCAGGACTAGATTTGTGGCTCTGCCCTGGGACCTACCTACCTGGAAGGAAGGAGGAGGAGACATCTGTGGGAGTTGGGACCCCAGGCACAGAGTTTTCCCATTTCAGTGTCTTCCCGTGTCTGTAGAAGCAGAGAAGCCCTGGGAGCTGGAGGTGGGATGTGGGAACTTTGCCTTCCTTCCCTCTCCATCGCTGTCTGGAGGTGGGGAGCAGACTGAGACTCCACCCTCCTGCTTGGTTAGGGAGAAATAAGCTCACAAGAATCCTTGAAGGCTGGATTTTTAAAAATTACTTCTTGTTGTTTTGTTTTGAGACAGGGTCTCACCCTGTAACCTGGCTGTCCTGGAGCTTGTTATGTAGACTAGCTGGCCTCAACTCAGAGAAATTCTCCTGCCTCCTTGTGCCTCTTCCTCCCAAGTGCTGTTTAAAGGTGTGTGCACCACGTCCAGCCTTTTTTTTTTTTTTTTTTTTTTTTTCTTTTTAAAGGCAGGGACTCAATCTATCACAGATTGCCTTTGAAATTGCTGTGTATCTTGGGGATGACTTGGTCTTGGGTCTTCCTCCCCAGTCCGAGGATTAAAGGCTCGTGCTACCACACCTGGTTAATGCAGTGCTGGTGATGGAACCCAGAGCTTCATGCATGTTGGGCAAGCATGCTGCCAACCGAATCATAGCCCCAGCCTCCTTTAAATTTATTGGCTTATTAAGACAGGATGTCATGTAATCCAGGTGCAGATGACACCCTGCTTCTGATCCTCCGGCTTCCATCTCCCCATGGGGCATACACCACCATGTGCAGCTTTGAAAGCTAAATCCTTAGGAAAATCTGACTGTGTCCTGCCGAGGAGGCTGACCTCCTCTTCCATGCTTGTTTTTGTGGATCTGGATGCTTTCCTGTTGCCTATTAGGCCCTGTGTACAACCGGTCTAGTCTAGCCCTTGAGTTCCTGGAAGAGTGTGGCAAGTTCCAGACAGCCCAGCCTCCTGCCACAACCTGCCCACCCCCCACCCCGGTTTCATGACTGGCTAGCAGAGCTGCCTCAGCTCACCACCAGTACTGTCTGTGCAGTTGCTGGTTGAGTGGGAGAGCTGGATAGGAGGAGGTTCCCTGGATGCTCAAATTTATGTAGGAGGGGTGAAGTAAGAGGGCCCCAGGAGCTAAGAGAACTGAAAAGCTGCCTGTGAGGAGGGACCCTACTGGATAGCAGGGGTGAGGCCATCAAAGTAGGGGGTCTGATTGCAAGTCAGGCCCCTACCAGTCTGCTCACACTAGAGTGTTTGGTTGGCTTTTCTCTCTCATTGTGTTGTAGATTGTGTCTGTGTCCTGGGGAAGTGAAGGCTCTTAGTTCAGTGTGTACCCCTTTGTCACATCTTCCAAGGCTGGCCCACAAGAGGGGTAAAGTGAGAGTGTGTGCTCTCTGCTGGTAGTGGGTGTGCCCAGAAGATGCCATGTGCTCCTTAGCCAGTTTTTCTGCCCCGTCCCCATGAAACAAAAGGGGTGAGCTCTCTTGGATACCTTGTCCTACCTGATGACAGCCCCGTCCTTATCCCTTCCTGCAAGAGCTCAGTGGAACATAGTCTATTTCAGTTTGCAGTCCCAGGCACCCTGCTCGGCTCTCTTAGTGCTGTCTTTGCCCATGAGCTCTCCCAGCATTCTTCCCTTTGGTGCCTCTTAATATTGGGGCCTTCCTTCATTTGGTCCCTGGGTCATGTGGCTGCATTTAGCCTGTGTGATGGTGTGGCACCTGGCCTGGAGGTGGGGGTTGGGATGGTACTTGTCAGGGATATTTCCAGTCTCAGCATTAACC
Source organism: Cricetulus griseus (assembly GCF_003668045.3). NCBI lineage: Eukaryota > Metazoa > Chordata > Mammalia > Rodentia > Cricetidae > Cricetulus > Cricetulus griseus. The sequence continues at coordinate 75,139,538 of NC_048601.1, read as the reverse complement.
AGGAGGCTCATGGTTTTGTCTTCTCCACAGCCTGGACGTGTCTCCTCAGGTAGAATCTGACCCAGCCGCTCCTCCTCACCCCTGCTCCCCCTGGGCTCTGGCCCCCCCTACTCCTGCTCCCGCCGCTGCTCCCATGCTAAGCACTAACCTTTTTGCAGCCACCTCCCCTGCTGCTGCCACTGCTGCTGCTGCCACCATTGTCCCTGGAGCCACCCCATCCGGATTCTTGGGGGTCACCAATCCATTCCTCACCTCCTTGCAGAGCAACCCCTTCTTCGAGGAGCTCAAAGCCGACATAGCACTAAATTCTCCTTCACCTGCTCCCTCTCTCCCCAGTGCCTCGAGGGCCAGCCTGGCCCCCCTGGCCTCCCCTGGGAAAGCCCTGCCTGAGTGGGACGACACCTTCGACATCTTTGCTGCTGGCAGGCTGCAGCCAGAGGCCGGGAGTGAGATTCTGGCCCCTACAGAAATGGGGCTGGAGGAGGATGGGCTGCAAGACCCAGGCTCTGGGACCATGGCAGTGAAAGCAACAGAGCCCCAGAGAGAATCTGGGGGAGGAAGAGGTGGAAGCAGCATAAGGCTGGAGCCCAGGGTGCCTGTGGACTCAGGCCTGGACCAGGCAAGCACAAGTGTGTCTGACCCAGGACCCCTTGAGTCTTCAGGGACTGGCCCATCTTCCAGAGCAGCCCATTTGCACCTGCGAGCCTCAGCCCCAGCCTCAGCCTCAACACCAGACCGGGAGCTTCCTGCCTCAGAAGTGGGAGCGGGGCAGAGTCCAGCAGACAGTGGGACATCTCTGTTCAGCTCCCCAGAAGTGCTCAGTGTGTGGGAGAGACTTCCTGGTTCAGATGACATTCCTGGGGGCCAGGATGAGGAGACTCCCCAAGATGGAAGCCAGCTTTTCCAGGAGCTGAACACAGTGGAGGATTCCTGGCCTTGGGATGTGATCACCATTTCTCCTACAGCAGAGGTTGTTTCATCCACCATGCAGGGAGAATCCGATGAGGTGCCTCCTCCCCAGGTGCAGCCTGAATCCCCAGCTGCTGTGCACCCCGTGGAGAGCGAGGGGCACCCTGCATTGCAGTTGGAGCTAGAGCCTGAGCAGGGATTGGATGAGGGGCCATGGCCTGGCCCACCACCTCCCAAGCCACCACGCCTCTTCACACCCACAAATTCCCAGGTGGAGGAGGAGGAAGAGGAGGAAAAAGAGGAGGAAGAGAATAGTGGGGGGCCAGGGGTAGAAGAAGACACCACCCCACGCGAATTGGTTGTTGGTTCCCAAGACTCCAAGGAGGAGGGGGTAAATCCAGAGTTGGAGGAATTGCACAGCCTGCCCTCTGGGACCCTGATGGGTGAGCCAGAACTTGAAGAGCTGGTCGGAGATACTGGTGCTCCTGGGTCTGGGGCCTTTCCACCTAGTCCCACCAGCTGTCTTGAGGGGCCCATCCCCAGATCCCGTAGCTCACCCAGCTCAACTCTTCTGAGTCAGAAGGTCTGGGGGGCTTCAGATACAGGTGAGAGTCTTGAAACCCAGAGCCAGGAGCTAGCCAAAGAGGGGTCTGAGCTTCTGTCAGCCACTCCTCAGCAGGCTGATCTGTGGGCCTCAGAGGAGGAGGAAGATGCCTTGAATCCCTTCTTACGTCAGGAGAGCCAAGATCCCCCCAGCCTCCCATCCGCATCACCACCAGGGTCAAGGGAGTCCCCTGTCCACTCCAGTCCAGAAGAGCTGCCCACACCCCCAGAGCCTGCCTTCACACCTCCCCTTCTCCCACCTTGGGCCAGCCACCGCCATGGGGTACCAGGCCCTCCATGCCCTCCCCTGCCTGTAGCCTGGCCCTTGACCTCTTCTTCCTCACCTCCCGAGGAGTCAGCTTCACCCCTTGGCCCCCTTGAGTTCTCCCCCACTGGGGGCTCCCCTACACCATATGGGGAAGACCGTGCTGCAGCCACCCCAGCCTCCCCGCTTGCGCTTCTGCCCTTGGAGACACGACCAGCTGAGGAGCCCCAGCTCAGTGGCAGGTGAGCATCCACTCAGAACCCCTCCCAGGAGGAAAGGGGGGATGAGGGGCATAGTGACATACGGGTAGAAGTGTTTCATAGTTTGGCTACATCTTTGCCAAGGGCACATGATAAGGGTCTGCTCTATTTGGAGGCTAGTGGTTAAGGCTTTGAAGTCACAAGCTTCTGTAGAACCAGATCTGAAACTGTTTATTGTATGTAGGACCTTGCACCATCAGGGTGGCCCCACAAGCCGGAGGTTTGGGAAATAACCCCTGACAAGGATAGGGGTTGAGGACTGAGATTCGGGGGAGTCAGCATTCCCTGGCAGGAGATGGGGGTGAAAGCTGCATGTGCTGTACAGAGATGCCATGGTTGGGGGAGTGGGGTTCCACAGAGGGGTGATGCTTCTCAGGCCTTGGGAGTGTTAACAGGTAGCACTGGGTCCACAGCAGTTTCCAGTCCAGACAGATTGAGGAAGCAGAGGCCTGGGAGAGGGTCTAGGACTTTGACCTTAGAAGCAGCTGAAGACAGTCTTAGAAAAAGGGAAGCAAGCCTTCCTTCAATGCTCTCCACACCCATAGCCCCTGGAAAAGGCTCTCCAGCTGCAGCAGGTGCCTTTCTGGCTTGCCTTGTTGGTGGTTTTCTGGGCTGGGCTCCCATCCATTTAGGGCAGCAGAGTGGACAGCTGATGCCTGTGTGGTTGTGGTCTCAATGGCAATAGGCTCTGGCCAAAACAGAGGGGCCACAACTTCATACTCCACCAGAGGGTGACGAGGGTGATGAGAGCAGAGGGCTTGAGAGCAAGCTTCAGTGAGTGTGACTCAGCAAGGACACCAGAGCCCAGTGGGACAGTGAGGCTATAGGGTCCTGAACGAAGGTGGTGTGAGCAGAGCAGCTGGGCCAGGTGAGGTGGTGAGGGTGGGGTGCTCCTTAGGATCTAGCCCTGGCCTCTGTGAGGCCCCCAGTCTGCTCAGACACCTGCTGGCTCATATGTTCAGTTGCCCAGGGTTGCTGATTATCTGTTTTGTGCCAGGCCCAATGAATTCCCAGTCCAGGTGGGTAAGCAGGGAGATTTCAGTAAGGGAAGCAGTAGGGCCTGCTGGTGACACCCAAGAAATCAGGTCAGGGAGGGACTTTGACCCCCCCAGTGTTGGATGGGGCTGTGCCCCCCATGGGGAGAAGGAGCTGGTGGCTATGGTTTCCTCATTTCCTGATGACAGTATCTTCATTTGGCCCATGTCTTGCAGTATAACCTCTATTTATACTCACCACTTACCGGGTTCCTTTCCAGAATAGCTTTTATTCCATGTCTGTGTGGAGCATGACCTTACCCTGTGAAGTGGTGGGCACATAGTACTGTCTCTGTTTCTCAGATGAATGGGGATCAGGCTGAGAGCCCAGCACAATAGCTACTTCCTCAGGGGTACCTCCATGTGTCCAGGGTGGCTGTTCAGACAGATGGCCTTAGAACTAACTACTTTTATACAATCTCCAGTGCAGACCCCAAGCTGAAAGGACTGCTCTGCCCTGTGTGCAGCTTGATATGCTTTCTTATTTGTGAGAATAAACACCAGCCCTGTCTTAAGGAGCTGTGCTATTTCTTGGGGTTGGCCTGAGCCTAAGTTGGGGTTGAGACTAAGTGGCTTTGCTTCCCATTCATTGCCTGAAGGCCTGAAGCCCCAGTAGGGTGAGAGTGGATTTATGAGGTTCCCCCAGGTCAGGTTAGCTGATTTGTGGGCCTGCTGCTTAGGCCTTGCATAACTAGGCACCCAGGTACCCCAGAAGAGGATTACCTTAGTTTCAGGGAATCAGTAGGCTTCCTGAAGAAGATGACTGCACATAGGTTTGAAATAGTAGTGAGAACTAGGTTTTCAGAAGGAAGGGAAGTACCCCAGGTAGAGAAATAACCGTTTTTTTCTTTTTCTTTTTGGTGGAGGGGGCACTGTAGTTGAGGCAGTTTCATCTAATGGAGGCTGGCCTTGAACTCCTGATGTTTCCACTTCTGTAGTTGCACAGATGTGGGTCATCATGTTTAGCTAGAAACAGTTTTTGTAAGGGTCAAAAGATCATCGAAGCTGTGGGCCAGGAGGCACGGCAGAGGCCAAGTTGCCATAGAGTTTGTGATTCTACCTAGAAAGGAGCCATTAGAAGAATTTTCAGAATTGGAAAGCCAGTATCCTTTAGCAGAATACAGGATGAGTGGTTGGAGGGCAGCTGTAGCTAGGAGAGGAGAGGATGGTTGAGGCAGAAGAGGACAAGTTTTAGGGCCTACCAGAGGGCTGCTGCTGGAAAAAGCAGGTGTGAGGGAAACTTGGTATAACTAGGTGAACCCCAGGGACGAAGCTGGCCTTGAGATAACAACTGGGCTGCAGCTGGGGAGATGCGGGGTGTCCAGCAGGAGAGAGGAGAAGCCAGGGAGCTAGCAGCTTAGCCTGAGAAGAGGCTGGTAGAGGTCAGGACACTAGCTTCAGGTCTTGAGGGAGAGTAGTATGTGTCTGTGAGCTCTGAGAGGTGAAGGAAAGGACCCAGCAGCTGGGCTAGCAGCACTGAGGTCTCGACTTGAGTACTCAAGGAAAGTGAGAAGTTAGAAAGTAAAGGCAGTCCCCAGGCTCTGGGCAGGGTTTTGAGAGGAGGAAGGGTCAAGGTCAAGGTGAGTTTTAGAGGCTTGTCCCGAGGCTTATGGTAAGCCAGCAGCAGAGAGAGGTGAGGAAGCGCCACATGTATAGGTCTGTCCTGCTTTTAACCCTGACATTCTCATACCCACAGTCTTGACAGTTGGGAAACTGAGAAAGTAGAGAAGATGAGGGAAGGGAAATGGCTGGCAAAGACAGGGTACAGGTACAGGCCAGTTGTCTGTGCTGGATTGAAGCTGGTGGGGTGAGGTGTGCAGGGTGCTGTGTCCTGGAGACATCAGCTATTCGCCAGGTCAGGTGGTCACGCAGACAGTGACTTCACCTTTTGGGCTACCCTTCAGCTCACCTCTTGTTTGTCTTTGCAGTCCCCATCCTGTGAAGCCCCTCAGCGCTGCCCCTGTGGAGCCTAGCCCTGATAGAAAACATCCCCGCACGAGCCTGAGCACAGCCCTTAGCAGCGGACTGGAGAAGCTCAAAACTGTCACATCTGGCAGCATCCAGTCTGTGGTTCCAGCATCACAGCTTGGCCCAACTGTGGACACGAAGAGGCTGAAGGTGAGGCCCAGCAAAGTGTTAGGAGGCACCTGAGAGAACAGGTGGTATGATGGCGAGAGGCCAAGTAAGGTTGAAGGGCAGAGCAGAGCAGAGCAGGTAGCTGGTAGTTCTTCATGCTACAGCTCTGATGTGGGGTACGGTATCTCTGGCCTTAAAAATGGGCTGCTCCAGAGTCTGGGGCTCTACAGGGGGGAAATGGGTTTTGGTGGAAGGTCTGCGTCTCCCCTTCTTAGTTCCATCTTGTCTGGCCATAGGACTCTGCTCTCCTGGACCAGTCAGCCAAGTACTATCACCTGACTCATGACGAGCTCATTGGCCTGCTCCTGCAGCGTGAGCGTGAGCTGAGCCAGAGAGACGAGCATGTGCAGGAGCTGGAGAGCTACATTGACCGGCTGCTGGTGAGGATCATGGAGACCTCGCCCACGCTGCTGCAGATCTCCCCGGCCCCCCACAAGTAACCCTTTGCTCCATCCCTGGCGGGCTGGTGAGGACCTGTGTAATGCCCTCCACTGACCACTCTCACTTGAGTTGGGCACAGCCTGCTCTCATGGTCACTCTGTGCTCCCCTCCCCATCCTGCCCCTACTAGGGTTGCTGGATGGGGCCCCTTTGAACTCCCCACTACAGCCCTGGGTCTTTCCTATCTGCTCATTTTACACTTGTAGCTTTGGGAGCCCCTTAGAGAATTGGAACAAGGATGTTAGCTGTCAAGATGAAGCAGGAGTGAGCTGTGGGTTCTGGAGTGAGCTGTGGTATCTAGGGCAACACTGGGATTGCCAGCACAGGTTTAATCACTCCATGAGGTTGGTCAGTTGTTTTTTCTTGGCCGACCCTTAATCTCCATGTCCCTCTAGCACCTGGAGGTTCTCCTTGAATTGACTGGGATTGAGATGGGGATCAGGCTGCTTGCTTGTCTGTGCACTGTAGACAACCAGGGCACCTACACCTCAGCCTTGTGCCTGTGCCCTAAGAGTAGGGAGCCTGTGTGTTTTAGTCTTGTTTCTCTTTCTGTCTGGGCTGTGTGTGGAGCATGTATACAGTGTGGTGGTGGTGGTGGTGGTGGTGGTGTGTGTGTGTGTGTGTGTGTGTGTGTGTGTGTGTGTGTGTGTCTTTGTGTTCTTCAGCTGCTTCCACCCCTCTTCAGACCCTCTCATTCCATGTCCCAGTGGTGATGGGTGGTGGGGCTGGGTGCAGGGAGAATAGAATGACTCTTTGCTCCCAAGCCTCTCCCTACCTCTCTAACATGAGAACCTCCAGGTTGGGACTTTGGGCTGCTCATGTTTTGGGGATCAGGCCTCCATGTCTGTTTTTACCACTTGTCCAGATGCCAAAACTGTGCTACTGTGGGGTCAGAACTTTTGGAAACCAATTAAAATGTGCCTTTGGTGGGTGAGGACAAGAGCCTCTGGATGTAGACCTCTCTCTGGCCCTGGTGTCCCCTCCCTCCTATTGAGCACATAAAAGTGGCTGTTAGGGTCCTGAAAGGGGAAGGTGGACCAGGCTTTTTGCTTCCCTGAGAAGCACCTCAGCTAAGGCTCTGACCAACCTGCTGCTACCCCTAAGTCTTCCTCCCACTTCCTGCTCCTCCCTTGACCCACATTTGAGCATCCTGTAAACCTGGGGCTACCCTGCACCATATTGTATCTGGCCTTGGGTCCCAGCTGTGCTGGACCAGTGGGCTTGTCTGGGAGTGGGAGGCTTCACTCTGCCTTAGGAGATACCTGTACTTAGGAAATGCCTGTGGCTCTCCAGCTGTTCTGTAAGCTGCTGTGCAGCCTCCTTGCTCACCAACCTCTTCCATGTTTCCTGGCTTGGCTGAAGTGCATTTTGAAGCCAAGTATCTACCCCGTGGCCCAGCTTCTAGTTTGCTTGTGAATACAGCAGGTCTCCCATGGCATCTGCAGGGGTCCTTGGTGGCTGTGCATTAGCAAAAAATATGTGTGAAGGAGGTGAGATGCTGAAAAAGATGCCTTTGGTCCAGTGGAAAGGCAACAACTGTCTCTTAATGGCAAGGTCATTAGTTCACTCAGAACACCTCAGGAGGGTATGCTCTGTGGATGATGTCAGTCTTCTGCCAGCATAAAGTAGATGAACCCCACAATGGGGTTTCCCACAGTGCAGTTATCAACTGTAGACCAACTCAGAAATGAGGAAAGTAGCCACCTGTTCCCAGATTCTTGACCACATTGGGGGGTGGGGGTCATTGGCCTCTTGAGGAAGTGAGTCCCTCTGCTAGGTAGTCCTCTGGGTTTTATTTGGTTCCAGCCCTGTTCTTCATCTTTCGCCCATCCCTGCTGTTTGGCCTCCCTATGTGGCCAGGGCAGGGGTGTCTTAGGAGAGGTTCTGAACTGAAGCCAGGGTTTTGCTTGTGTCTGCTCTATACCACACATTGCAGAGTGCAGCAGACAGAGTGCAGCAGTGAGCAGGCACAGTACTGCTCTGCCGTTTGTCTTCCTAGTTGAAACTCCTGTCTATAAAGAGCTTGTTCTTCATGTTTTGAGCACTTTATGAAGAATAAAAAGTCCGTGTACCACAGCTGGCCTGGTGTGTTCTTGCTTTGAAATGAGTGGGTGAAGGAGCCTGCCCGTGGGAGAGGCAGTGTGTGTCTTGGGTGACAATGCCACTGCCTTGAAATCATGGGCATTGCCGCCTCAGGTGCCCGGGTTCACTGGGCACTGATCAGAGGCATGAATTTAGCGAGTGCTGAGGGGGAATGGGCAAAATTTGTGATTTCTGTTCTGATGTCACTGAGTTTAGAAAGAGGAGATAAGATACAAACCAAAGATAAAAACTGTTCTTTGGTTATCCGTCATTTCTCCTCAGCTTTAGCATCATTTGGGAGTTCTGTCCCTTGTGGCTCAGCTATTAGTGACTGGATGAGCACTTGGACCCCCCAGTTGTCTCATGCAGTGTCCAGAAGGGCAGGAGGGTAACCCCGAGTTAACTCTGAACCCTATCTAGGGTTGGAAGCTTCCCTAGAATCAAGTAGTTATGTCCTGGGTGAGACCAGCGTCTCCCCACCGTCTATGCCCAGTCTGGCTCATCAACTAGATGACTGAGCTGGGACTGCAGTTGCCATTCCCTGCCATTCTGCAGGAGTGTGTGTTTATTACCCAGTGCGATCTGTAGTTCCCAGTGAATCCCCGTGGCTGGTTCTTGATAATTAGGCTTGGGAGGGAACTTCCTTGGGTCAAAAAAGTGCAGTCTCTCAGGATGCTTAACTCACCCAACACATCGAGTTCCTAGTGTGAGCCCTCCTATACCTTCACTGAAGATTTATCCAACCAAAAAAATCACCCCCTCTCACCATAGCGTAGAAAAGATATTTAAGCCCATAGTTGGTCTGCTAGCTGGCACCTATAATCCCTGGACTTGGGAGGCAGAGGAAGAAGAATCACAAGTTTGAGGCCAGCCTGTGCTACATAGTTCCAGGCTAGCCTGAGCTACATGTAACTAGGCAAAGGAGTGCCACGTGGTACAGAATCCTGAAGCGGATTTTGTGGATGTAGGGTGGGTGATGGAATCCTTGAATGCTTAGGCGGAGCCTAGAAAAAGAACCGCATCAAACCATGGTAAAAGTATGAGTAGAATACTCAAGAGTCATAGCAGCTTGAGCGGAGCTTGTTTAAGAGAGTGGCAGTGACAGAATGGCTGAAGGCAGGGATATGATACAAGAAACTGCGGAAAATCCCGCAGTGCGACTCCTTGCTGAAGGCCTTCTGAATTAACCCCACTCTTCCTGGAGTCCTTGCCTCTCTGATCCCGGGTCGGGCCCGCGTTTGTAGGAGGTTCCTGGTCTTAAGACTCAGGGCCGCGAGTACATCCGCACCTGCACACATTCCCAGCAATGCCGATGCCTGCTGCTTGGAGGCGGGAACCAAGACCAGGTATGCGTGGGTGCAGTTCTCTGCAGTCTGGGGTTGTCAGGCTCAGAACTGGGGGAAACTACACTTCCCACAAGGCTCTGCGCACCCTGCTCGCTGCGGTTGCTCACGGCCAATCGGGAGAGGCAACTGTGGCGGGGGCCGAGGAGGGACATTTTAAAAGGGCTGGAGATTGCGGGCGTCAGTGGCCATGGCGGATACAGCGACCACAGCCTCGGCGGCAGCGGCCAGTCCCGCAAACGCCTCCACCGATGCGCCCCCATTCCAGCTGGGCAAGCCCCGCTTTCAGCAGGTGAGACAAGGGCTGAGGCCCGCACGAGGGAGGGAGGCACAGGGGAGGGGACCGCGCCAGGGCTCCTGCAAAGTCACTTCAGCCCGAGGGTCTCTAACCCGCGGCCACCAGAGCCCACAGCTAGTGCGGGCACCTCAGCTGCAGCCGCTCTCTTCCCATTGGTCAATCGGATGGGCGAGGTCTCCCACCGTGGCTTTCTATTGGCGGGTGGCGCAGTCACTCCGCGGATGCCCGCGCCCTGCCGCCGCCCCCGTCCGCGTCGCGCGGTGATTGGCCACGCGGGTCCCGGGTCCCGGGTCCGAGCGGCTCGGAGGGGTCGCTCTGGCAAGTGCGCCTTAGGCGCAAAGTTCCAGCCCCGCGCTGCTTGGGTAAGGTGGTGTGGCTGGAACGCTTCTCAACTTCTCCCCGAGTGGGACTGACCTTCCTTGTGTGCTGCGGGACAGTCGCGGGGCACAACTCCCTGGCCACGCCTCACGGTCACGCTCCGGTTCCTCGACCTCCAGCAGGGTGCTACGTGAATCTTAGGATGGGACCGCATGCATGGGTGCAGCGACCCGATCCCCATCCCCGGGCCGGGGCTTCAGTGACAAGACCAGCCGGCCTGCTAGCGTGCTCTGCCGGGATGCGGCTGGGACGCGGGAGAGAGCCGGGTGCAGGGAAACGCTGTGTCATCCTCCAGGAGCCGCCGCGCTCCTCCAGAGAGTCCCAAGCGCGACCCAGTCCCGCACTCGTTGCTCTCAGGCGCTGCGCAGCGCTGGCCCCCGTTCACACTGCTCGGGCTCTTCGGGGTGCACCGTGACTGTGGTTAGCCTATCCCCCGGACACACAAACCCAGGAACCCGGCAGGGCATCCACTAACTCGGCCATGGAACCGGAGATCCAGGTCTGTGAGCCAGGGGCCTGGGAGCGCATTCCAACACCGCAGACCCTCTGGCTGCCTGCAGAGCAGAAGTGATCCTGGGCTTGCCAGGAGTGGGGGTAGCAGATGTGCCAGAGAGAACTTTGAAGGAAGAAAGGAAATGCTACCAAGGTGGATGCAGTGGCTTTTGGTGTGTGTGTGTGTGTGTGTGTGTGTGTGTGTGTGTGTGTGTGTGTGTGTGTGTGTGTAGGTGAGACTGGGTCCAAATTCAGCCCCCAACCTCACAGAGTTGAGCTTTCTGAAAATGTCCCTAGAGTTTTAAAATGGGACTTGATTTCTTTTAAAAATAGACTGTCTCAGCATGGAGGAATCTGGAGAGAATTAATGTCCCAGCTAGTGTAAAATGCCACCTATGGCGACTCGGTTAGGTGTGCCTGTGCCTGGCCTTGAGTGACTCTTCATTTCTCTCCACCCCTTATTCTGCTCATTCTTCAGCCAGGCAGGCGCCCCGCATTGGGAAACACTTGCTGCCTTTGGAACCACCACCCTGTGGTCCTATCAGAACACCAAACTCCCTCCTGCACCCCCAGTGGGAACCTCGCAGCTTATTCCCAGTGGCCCTTCAACTCTGAGAAAAGGGGTTGATCTTACCCAGGGCCAGATAGGCTTTAATAACATGCCCTGAGTAAGGGTTTCTTTCCCTGGTGTCTGGTATCTGGGTGGCACTTGAGACATCCGTTTACCCAACAGGCATTTACTGAGTACCTTTTATTGGCTTTCTGCACTGGGCTATTTGCTCTGATCACTGGTGGAGTGTGTTTGAAGAGGTGTAGTTCCTGCAGCTGTACATATCCGTTACCTCTAGCAGTGAAGTATGCCATTACCTCTGCGAGGTTCCCACCGCTGGCAGCATAGTGGCCTAATAAGAAAGGGTGCCCAGGAGATCTGATTCACCCATGCTGAGAACTTCTTCTTCTTCACACCTGCCCCTCCCTCTGCAAACAGCTCAGCCTGCCACCCAAGTGCCAGAGTCATAAACCTAGATTCTTCTCTATACTTCCTTGCTCTCTCAATCCAGCCAGAGGCTGTGATTGCTTCTCCCCAACAAGTCTCATAGCTACCCTCTCCAGGGCTAAGCCAGACCCCACCATCTTGGGCCAATATGGGGGCCTCTGACAGATCCCCCGGCTTCCTGTCCGGTTCTGGCTCTCTTCCAATTCTTCCCTTCTCTCTGAGGCAGAGTCCCAGCAGTGCAGGTCTGATCAGGTGATTCCCATACTCACAGCATCCTTAAATAGCCTGCAGTGGTTTTCTCTACTTTTGAGATACAGACCTCACATCTGAAGGCACCCAAAGTTCTGCAGGGCCCACTCCTTGACCTTTGACTCCCTACTTGCACCCTTCTTTCCGCCATACTGGTTTGTTTTCAACCCTTAGACCTATTCTATTCCCTCCCATGCCTGGGTCACCCATGGAACATCTCTCTTGTTCCCGCTCTCAACTCTTTCCCCCTCCTCCTCATTCCTACTTTATCAACAAAGTATCACCCCCGCCCCCAAGCCTCATTTGTTACCATGGCTTCTTTGTTACACTTGCTGTCTTCTTTGTTACCATGTTTTCCACTTTTGATCATATAATCCATGGTATCAGGGCTGTGTCATGTTGTGCTCCCCTTAGGTTATCACATTAGCATAATGTCTAGTGGCAGAAGGGTGTCACAGAGCTTTGTGAATGAATGAGGCTCTGCAATGGGGTTTGTGGAATTGAATGAAATCGACTTTTGAGTCTGTGATTGGTTAAATTTTACCTAAATTGTCCCTTAGGAATCTTGTAAAATGGCTACATGTTCCACTCTTTCAGGTAATTCTAAAGGCAGAGTAGTTTGTCATATATATTCTGAGTGAGCAAGGTCCTTCAGGGCCTGGTCTCTGAACTATGTGGCTGAGGATGACCTTGAAAATCTGGTCCTCCTGTCTCTACCTCCTTGCCTGGGCCCAGCCATCTTCATCTGGGTCCTGCATCCTGTTCTCAGTATTTGGCATACAGTAGGTATCTAATGACTGCTGAGAGTAGCCTGCACTGGCCTGGCAGGTGTCTGCTGACAGTGGTTCATAAACCATGGTATATTCCCAGCATGCTCAGATCCTCACCTTTCATGTTGTGTGGTCTGGTTCCTCCACCCTCCATCCCACCCCATCGTCGTCCTATTTACCATGTAGACAAGGATGTCACTGAAGTTCTGATCCTCTTGCCTCCACCTCTGTAGTATGGGGATAGCAAGCATTCAGCACCACACCTAGTTTTATGGGGTGCTGGGGGCCAAGCCCAAGGCCTTGTGCATGCTAGGCAAACATTCTAGCTGAGCTACAGCACTGGTCTGAGTGCTTTGGGTAGGACTGGGAACTGAGGCCTTCCTTTCTCTCTGGAAGCCCTTCCCTGCTCAGAGTTCTCTCTGTGAAGGAAGGTAGTGGGAGGGCAGCACTGAGCAGGATAAGATCGTAGACAAAGGGTGATAGATGGGTTTTGGCTATGGCTATATTTTGCTCCATAAGATGATGATGGTGGCCAAGTGCACCCTGTCCTGCATCCTGGCTTATGAAAACTTTGCGGCCCTTTGTGACATCTACAGTGTCTTCTAGTTTTCAGGTGAGAAGTTGCAGTTCACAGGTTCATTGACTTCCCGGGCAGCCTAGCTCCAGAGTCCAGGCTTGCTTATTTACTGTCAACCTTTTTCTTTTTCTTTGTCTCTGTGAATTAATGCTTTATGACCTTCTAAAGCAAACAAAAAGGAGATCCAATTAGTCAGGTCGGCACTTTGCATGGCTGCGATCCTGTGGGTAGGATGAAGGTACCTGTACCAGGGAGGTCTGCTCATGTCACTATTCCTTATTCTGCAGGTTTTCAACCACAAAACCAGAGCCTTTCATCTTCTAACTCCCGGCTACCCACTATGCAGCTTCAGCTTTGCCAGTTTAAGGCCAACCTGTTTCACCTGTGTTCTTCACGCTCACAGCCAACACATTGCTTTGAAGCAAACCTGAGCATCCTGTCTTTTCATTTACTAAGTAGTCAGTGGGTTGATCTAAAAACAGGTGTGTGTGTGTGTGTGTGTGTGTGTGTGTGTGTGTGTGTGTGTGTGTGTGTGCTGCATTTGTGTTCCCCTGTGTTTGGAGACCATAGGAAAACTTCAGTTGTAGTCTTCAGGTACCACACCCAGCTTGGTCTGTTTTACAAAATTAAAAAAAAAATGCTCTTAGATTTACAGAAATTAGAACAAAGAATTTCTGAATAGCTCTCACACAAGGTCCTTTAATATCTCAGAGAGCCAAAGTATATTTGTCAAACATAAGAAATCAAAATTGGTGGCTGGAGAGATGGTATAGCAGTTAAGAGTGTTTGCTGGTCTTGCAGAGGACCCAAGTTCAGTTCCCAACACCCATGTTAGGTGGTGGCACACATAACCTATAACTTCAGCCCCAGGGGATCTGTCACCCTTTTCTGGCTCCTGTGGGCACCCACACATGTGTGGCACACAACAAATTAAAATAAATAAATAGGTACGTGAGATGATGCATATTTTGAATCCCACCACTTGAGAGACAGGGGCAGGTGGATCTCTGAGTTTGTGGCCAGTCTGGTCTACAAAGAAAGTTCCAGGACAGTCAAGGCTACTATACAGAGAAACCCTGTCTTGAAACCATTTCCCACAAAAGTAAAATAAAAAAAAGCCGAATAAAGCTAAAACCCCAAAATCTATTTAACATATGAATAATAAAAAAATAAATAGATAAAAATCAACACATTCCAGGCTGAATTGTACTTTTTATTTTTTATGTTAATGTCTCTTTTGGTTCCTAGGGTTCCAGGTTGCTTTTGGGTTGCATGTCTTTTTAGTATCCTTTGGTCTGAGTTTCTCAGACTTTTCTTCAGTTTTTGGCCTTGACAGTGTTGGGAAGAATTGGTGGAATATTTTGTAGCATATCTTCAGTTTGGGTGTATCTAGTGCATTCCACATGGACAGACAGAGCTGCAGGCTTTGAGGGAAGCATGTTACAGAAGTGAGTGTCCTCCACATTGCAGCTTGTTACAGGGGTTTGAAAACAGGGCTGGAAAGGTGGGGCAGCCGTTAAGAGAGCATACAAATCTTGTCCAGAGGACCTGAGTTCAGGTTGCTCAGTGGTTACCAGCATCTGCGTCAGGGTACTCAGCTGCCTATAGCTGCAGCTCCAGGGGATATGATGCCATTCTCTCTTCTTGCCTCTAGAGTGACACCACACGCGCGCGCGCGCGCACACACACACACACACACACACACACACACACACGTACGTCCGTGCATACACACATACATAAAAATTAAAAATTTAAATCTTTAAAAAAATCAAATAAACCTAAACTGTCTCCTTCTATTGTGGTATCTCCATTCTTGTTATCTTCTATTCTTCCCTTGACTCAACCTTTCTGTTCTCTCATGTCCTCCTCACCCCTCAAGTGAGGAAACCTTGGAAATCTATGGGACCTCCTGTAGTAGTTCAGTACTTATCCCTAGCATAGGTCTGTACTTTGGGAGCCCATTCCACACAGAAGAATACTCCCTGAGCCAAGACACACAGGGGGTGGGCCTAGGCCCTATCCCAAAGGATACAATAGACTCTGATGACACCCTATGGAAGGCCTCACCATCCAGGGGGAGCAGAAAGGATATGTGATAGGTAGGGTTTTAGTTGGGGGGAGGTGGTAGGGTAGAATGGGAGGGAGAAGGGAACTGGGATTGTCATGTAAAACAATCTTGTTTCTAATTCAAATAAAAAAATCTACAAAAAAATATCAAATAAAATTAGTGTTAACGAGAATGCAACATTCCCCACACCACCTCAGTCTATCTCCACTCTTTATTTATTTTTTACTTTTTGAGACTGGGTTTCTCTGTGTAGTTCTGGTTGTTCTGGAATTTGCTTTGTAGACCAGACTGGTCTTAGAGATCCTCCTGCCTCTGGCTCCTCAGTGCTGGGATTAAAGGTATGTGCCACTGCCACCACCACTCAGCTTTTTTAGGACAGGGTTTCATGTAGCCCAGTCTGGCCTTGAACTTGCTATACGATCCTCCTGCCTTCATCCCTATGGCTGGGGTCACAGGCCTGTGCCATCATGGCACACTCATTATATTATTCTTTTTTCCAAAACTTTTATTATTATTTATTTGTGTGTATGTATGTCTGTGTGTATATTCACGTAAGTGTTGAGGTGTTCCTTGGAGCTGGAGTTACAGACAGTTGTGAACTGTCTGACATGGGTGCCGGGGACAGAACTCAGGTCCTTTGGAAGATCAGCAAAAGCATCTAACTGCTAAGCTACCTCTCCAGTCTCTCCTCATTTCTATTTTCTTTTCACTTTTAAAAGACTTATTTGCACTCGGGAGGCAGAGGCAGGCGGATGTCTGTGAGTTCGAGGCCAGCCTGGCCTCCAGAGCAAATGCCAGGATAGGCTCCAAAGCTACACAGAGAAACTCTGTCTCGACAAACCAAAAAAAAAAAAAAAAAAAAAGATTTATTTTATTTTATGTGTATGAGTGTACATAGACATACACTTGCATGTATGTCTATGCACCATGTGTGTGCCTAGTGCCCTTGGAGGTCAGAAGAGGTTGTCAGATCCCCTGGAAATGGAATTATGGATAGTTGTTAATCACCGTGTGGGTGCTGGAGATTAAACTTGGGTCTTCTGCGAGAGCAACAGTGCTTTAACCACTGAGCTATCTTTCCAGTCCTCATCATTTCTTAGTATCAAATAATGAGTCATGTCACATTTCCCTGATTGTTACTGCTTTTTGAAATTGTTAGTTTGAATCACACTCCCTATCAGTCCCACTGTTGCTAAAACAGCTTCCTTTGAGAGATGGGAGCAATGTCTACCTCTGCTCCTAAGGCCCCAAAAACAAACTGAGGTGTGAGTCCGCTGGAATTCACTCTGGGGAACCAATGAGTGTATGAGGCTTACTTACAGGGCACGGACGAGGGCAGGAGCATGGGCAGCCATGAAGCTGCCACATTGGAAGATCTGTACCCAGCATGGATGAGTGCCTCCCCCATGGCTGTGTAGGTGGGGCTCCCTCCCCTCATCTTTCCCCATCTATACCCCTAACCTGAGGCCACATGCAACTCGGATAGTGCTGCGTATGACTGACTAGGATGAGCAGTGACTGGATACACCAGAGAGTGTTCCAAGACCCTCCCAACCGTACCTTCTGTGAGGGGTTGTCCACACTCAAAGCTCTGCTGGGAAGCTCTTTTCACGTAGTCATAGTGATCTGATGAAGGTGTGGCAGCTTGACTTTGAGGAGAGTCCTGTGAACACCCACACACCAGTCTCCTGCGGTGACTTTGGAGACAGGGTCTGCCTGTGTAGCCCAGCTTGGCCTGGGACTTGCACCCCTTTCCCTTCAGCCTCAGAGGGGCGATTTTCATGTATAGTATGTGGTAACTTTTGTGTTCCTTCTGCCTATTGGTTGGCTTCCTTATTCCCCCTCATGTGTTGAAGAAATTGGAGTGTTTGTCTCGTGGAATTCCCCTCAAAGATGTGGCTAGTTATGTCTCTGTGGTGCTGTTTGGCCTGTGCCTTTGTCCTGTTTTTTGTTTTGTTTGTTGGTTTTGTTTTGTTTTGTTTTTCTGCCTTGTTTTTAAATACTCCCTCACATTGCTAGTGAAAAGAGGACAGCTCACCTCCCAGGAGCCTCTGAGACACAACTGTCTTTCTTCTCTCCTCCTCTTCTATTTTTAGTTTCTTTCTTTTTCTTCCATGTTTTAGAAACAGGGTTTCTCTGTGCAGCTTTGAAGCCTGTCCTGGAACTTGCTCTGTAGTCCAGTCTGGCCTGGAATTCACAGAGATCCGCCTGCCTCTGCCTCCCGAGTGCTGGGATTAAAGGCGTGTGCCGCCACCACCCAGCCTTATTTTCAGTTTCTTAAACAAAAAAAAAAAATAGTTTGAAGCTGGGCATAGTGGCGTATGCCTTTTATCTTAGCACTTGGGAGGCAGAGGCAGGCAAATCTCTGTGAGTTCAAGGCCAACCTGGTCTACAGAGTGAGTTGTTGGATGGCTACAGCCACATAGTGAGACCCTGTCTCTGAAGGGGGCATACACTGGGGGACTGGAGAGATGCCTCAGTGGTTAAGAGTGTGGACTGCTCTTGAAGACAGCCTGAGTTCTATTCCCAGCATCCATGTCAGGTGACTTAAAACAGCCTGTAGCTCCTGCTCCAGGGGATCTGACACCTCTGGCACCCTTTGGCACCTACATTCATGTGCACAGAAGAAACACAACTTACACATAACTAAATATAAAACCTTCACACACACACACACACACACACACACACACACACGCACGCACGCACGCACGCACGCACGCACGCACGCACGCACGCACGCATGTGTCTATATATACACATATGCATGTATCTTAGTCATACCCAGCCCCATTCCCCTCCCCCACCTTCATATTCTCTTTTTGTTTATTTTTAAAACAACTCTGATCTGTTTAGTGCTGCCAGCATGTGCATGGCTGTGGGCATTTCTCTGGGGGGACCGACCAGCAGCCACACCCTTAAAGGACATGACTCTCCATCCCCAACAGTCATTAGTTCCTTGTTAAGGCTGAGGCCTCATGAGCCCCTCCTCCATCCGTGTCAGGATGTTGACTGGCTTGATCTCGCACAGGTCCCCACAGGTGCTGTGTGTTCATGCGTGTGACAGCCATGTGTTCAGAAGACAGTATTCCACTCTGTTCCATCTGTGGAGTTACTACATTCTTCTCCAGCCTCCTTCCACAGTGTTCCCTCCTTTTCTTCAGCCCCCTCCCCGTTCTATTTGACAAGTTGGGGACCCAGAATAGGAAACAAGCACACAGGCCTCTTCCTGTTTGTCCCTCCGTCTATGCAGAGTCACGGGTGTTGGTTTGTTTACTTCTGCTGCACCCATGCCTTTTATTTGACTTGTCTTTTTTTGTGTGAATGGATGTTTTGCCTGCATGTATGTCTTTGCACCTTGTATCTCATGGAGGTCAGAAGAGAGCATCAGATACTTTGGGACTGGAGTTACAGACAATTGTGGTTTGCCATGTGAAGGTCTGGGAAATAAACCCAGGTCCTCTGGAAGAGCAGCCAGTGCTCTTAACCACTGAACCATCTCTCTAACTTGGTTTGTTTACTTCTTTAGTGTTCTTGCTCTTCAGGAATCTCACTTACCTGGTCAGGTACCTGGGGGCCAGAGCATATGCTGTGTGCTGGGCTGTGAAATGGGCCAGAGCTAACAGGCCCAGGTTGCCTGTGGGATTCAGAGAGACTGGGTGGCAAAGTACACCCCTCACATCAAAGTTGAGAGGTTGATGTGGGCTGAATCGTGTGGCTGAGAGCCTATTTCTCATAGAGTTTGCTTGGAATGAACTTCTAGAATCCTTTCATGAGCTGACTGTTGCCAAAAGTAGCTCGTGGGGGTTGTGCTGTGGAGGGGACTCAACAACTCCCAGAGCACTGGGTAGGTATCTTTTAAAAAATGTATCTTTCAATTATGTATGTGCATGTGCTTGCACGTGTGAGTGTGAGTTCCCCAAAGGGCCAGAAAAGGGCATCAGATTCCCTGGAGATGGAGTTACTGGTAGTTTTGAGCCACCCAGTGTGGGTGCCGGCAACTGAACTCAGGTTCTCTGCAAGAGCGGCATTCACTGAACCATCTCTCCAATTGATACCGGTGTCTGAAGCCCACCCTAACCAATGAAATCACCATCCTGGAGATGTGGCTCTGCTTGAGAAGTCCAAGGTTGTTCATGGTGCTGATGCAGTGCAGATGCCTGGGCTGCTCAGACGCAGCGAAAGACCAGCTGAATGCCCAGGAGCTTGATCCTGTGCAAGCCCTTCCTAAAGAAGGGTGGTTTAAAGGCTGTCACTGGGCCTAGCCAGTCTCTCAGGCCTTTCCTGGGCTGTACCTGGGAAGGGGGGCAGCTTGGGGTTGCAGGGGGCGGGCTGCTACCCACAGTGAGCTGACTCACCTCACTTGTGAAGAGAAAGGGAAGGAATAGGTTTCGTTGACTCATTCTTCCAGTAAAGAAAAAAAGGGAAAGAAAAAAAAATGTCCTGTGTGATGGAGCAGAGACCAGGCTGAATGGGGGTGGAGGAGGGGATGACTATACATTTGAAAGTACTGAGAAACTAAAATGATATCAGACTGAGAAAGTAAAAACTGCATTCTGTTTAACAGGCAGAGAGGGACAGATACAGGTAAATGGTTTTTCTGCAGGGAAACAATGTTTTGTGTTTGGTTGCTTGTTTGGGATATTTTGGACAGGGTTTCCCTGTGTATCCCTGGTTGTCCTGGAACTATCTCTGTACACCAGGCTAGCCTCAAACTCTGCCTGCCTTTGCTTCCTAAATGCTGGGATTAAATGCCTATGCTACAATCCCTGGCTAGAAACAACGTTTTTTTTTTTGACAGAACTCAAGAAACACTTGTCTATCAAGAACTGACACCAGCAACTAAGTACTGAACCTACTAAGGCCTGCTCCTCTGATTTTCATGTGAGGGACTATGGTTTGCATGTATGTATGTTTCTGCATGTATGTCTGTGTGCATACACATGAGTACATCTGCTTGTCTCTACAGATGTATTGTAGGTCTGAGGTTGATGTTAAGAATCATTCTCCATCGTTCTTCCGTCTTACTCTTTGAGCTAGGGTGACTCAATCAAACGCAGAGCTTGCCTGTATGGCTGGTCTTGCTAGCCAGCTTGCTCTGGAATCATCTTTCTCTGCTTCCAAGGCTGGAGTTACATATGGACCACCACACTTACCTACCTTCAGATCCATTTCCCAGTCCCTAAGAAACTCCATTCTCTGAGATCATGATGGCCCTGGCCAGAAGTTTGCTGTTTTAGTGCTGTCAGCAAGAAGGAAGCATGCAGAGCTGAAAAGGTGGCTCAGCAGTTAAGAGTGCTTACTGCTCTTGTGGAGGACCCAGCTTTAGTTCCCAACACTCACACGGCCCCTCACAACCAGGGCATCTGACGCCCTGTGGCCTTCTTGAGTATTTGCACACATGTAGCACTCATAAATTCATGCAAGCAGACACACACATAAATGAACACATACATATATGTATATTTACTTAAAAAAGAATGAAGCATGCACATTCTCCTTTTGTGTTGTTCATCCCATGGTAGATAAGCATTCTACCACTGAAGTCAGGTCCTCAGCTTAAACCTAATCTGATTTTTTTTTTTTTTATAGCACTGGGGATTGAATCCCGAGCCTTAGATCTGCTAGGCAAGTGCTCTACTGCTTAGCTACATCTCTAGTGCCCAGGTATACTTTGAATTGGCAGTTCCAAGCCACTTTGCTTCATAATCAACCCAAGCATTTAGTGTCAAGGAGTTTCTGGTTCCAATACTGAACACTGATCTTAACTATTTAGTCTCCATGGAAACAAGACCCTGTGTCCTGTCTGAGTCTGGACTTAGGTCAACTCTTGTCCTGGCAACCTGGCTTTACTGGGAGTGGTTGATGAGTGGCGTCATTTCTATCTTAGCACACCTTTAGCAGGCCTTCTGTGCTGAGTTTCTTGTCTTTTTCTGGCAGATGCCCTACAGTTCCCCTGCTGTATGGCCTCCTTGTTGCAGCAAGTCAGTAAGAGCCAGACTTGAGGGCAGTTGTCTGGAGGATCTCAGACTGTGTGCTTAGCGTCCCAACTCAGGGTTCCTTTTGTGAGTCTCCTGCCTATATTTCTAAGCACATTGGAAAGATCTGGAAAGGCCTTTACATATTTCAAATGTAATTGATAAATACAGAACCTTTATCTCCTCCGTGACGATAGCATGCTTCTTGCTTTCGTTACCCTGGTCAATAGCCTTAGACTGTAGTTAGAACACTATCATGGCATGAGTTTTCTTCCTCAATCTCTTGTGGTCAGTGAGCTTGGCTTCCCTCTAACTATTGGCACAGTGTGGAACACACAGTAGGTTCTCAGCAGATAGTTCAAAGTGGATGAGAATCTGGGCATCAATTTCTGATCACAGCCTTTACCCTGGGCTCAGTGTTACCTCTGGGCCCTAGCTCTTTGGAATGCCCCCTGCTTCACCCCAGGAAGAAACAGGAAGAGTTCTGGGTGTCTTCGGTGTGCTTTGTGGCATTTTCTTTGAGCACCGACCATGGTAGTTTTCACTCTTTGTTGGTTTATTTCTTTGCAGTCAGTTCTTGATGGCTCTGAGCAACTGCAAGGCATGTGCAGTGTACTTTTGCCCAGGCCTGGCTCAGCAGCCATTTGCAGTGGTCTGTAGAGCAAAATGCTTTATCTGGGTCTCGTGCCCCCCACCCCCGGCACACACACATAGTGGCTATAATAGAGAGGGACAGGGACCTTTGGAAGTTTGGGACAGGATCCAGACCCCAGGGTGACTCCGAAGGTGGAAGTGTCATCTGGGGTGTCTTCCAGAAGTCATGCCACTTGGCACATTTCCTTGTAGATTCTTACCTGTATCCCAGGCTCATTTGCGTCTCCCTTGACCTGCTACCCTTCATTTTGAAGCTGCACCCTGCCATTGTCCCTTCAGGAAGCCTCAAGACCGTTGGCTGCTAATCAGTCTACATTCGTTGCATGCCAGGTCTGTCTGGGAGTAGAAACCAGGAGCCATAGAGGACGAGGAGGGAACATTCAAGCGCCATCCCCAGTCTCCTAGAGCTTACCATCAAATGAACTTCTTACTTGGGCAGGAGAGATAGCTAGGTGGTTAGGAGCACTTACTGCTCTTGTCAAGGACTGGGGTTCAGTTTTCAGCACCACATGGTAGCTCACAACTGTCTGTAACTCAGTTCCAAGGACCTGATGCCCTCTTCCAGCCTTGGGCACCAGGTATGCACATGGTATATACCCAACACTCAGGCGAAGCACTCATACACATAAAATGAAATAAATAATTTTTTTTAAAAAGAAAAATATATTACTTAGCATACTGGCTTGCATTTATGAAAAATAGATTTTTTTTTTGAGGCAGGGTCTCACCATGTAGCCCTGGCTGGCCTAAAACTTCTTATGGAGACCTGGCTAACTTCAAACTGAAAGAGAAACTCAGTGCTGGATTAAAGATGTACACCACCACACCCAGCTCATCTGTAGAGTATTCAAGTCACCTTTCAGTTCTTGTCTCAGGAGAGCAAGGGATACTTGCAGTCACCATTGTCTAGAGGTGACTTGAAAGTCTGGAAACCCAGCAGAGCTACATGCTACTACTAAGGACATCTTTAATCTAGAAGAAAATCAAACAATAGCACCTGCTTGTCTGTTTTGTGGCTGCCTTGTACATTTAGGTATTTTCCCTTTATCTCATCTATTTGAGACTAGGTTACATTCATTCACCCCGTGTGCTCCAGTACAAGGACTCTATAACTCTCATATGGTCACTATGCTCAGGGAATTTAACACGGATACAGTATTTTTATTATTTTTTATGTATATGGGTGTTTCTCATGCGTGTATGTCTGCCCTGTTGGTTCCCTTGGAACTGGAGTTATGGATAGTTGTAAGCCACCATGTGTGTCCTGGGAACTGAATCCATGTCTTCTGCAAGAACAACAAGTGCTCTTAAACACTGAGGTATCTTTCCAGCCACTTCACCACCTTCTAGAACCACAAAATGTATTAGTTTCATCTTATCCCTTTCCTGTCCCAGCTCTGGAATCAGCCACTGCTTAGGGGTAACCCTGGTTCTTTTAGGGACTGGCTGTCATCTGGGCCTTTTGTTCATCTTTTCATATCCACGTGTCTTGGAGCTGTAGCTTAGTTGGTAGAGTACTTGCCTAGCATGTATGATGCTCTGGATTCAGTCCTTGGCATCACATAAAGAAATCCATCCTTTTTCTGTCTCCTTCTTTGTTACGCTGGGCTCTCACTGCTGGCATGCATTTGATGAAACTGTAATCATTTTTTTATACCATAATTGTTACTTGGACATACAAGTTGACATGGTTCACACTTATAAACCGTCAGTCCATTCATGAACTGTGCAGTGAGGACTCTCCTTGTGTTCTTAGGGATGAGCTTTTGCCAGGACAATATGAAAGCACATTGTGTATGTACGTCTGAAGTGGAGAGTAGTTCAGCTACGTGGGCTGTGGGAGGTTGGGAAAGAACATCTCTGCCTTAGGAAAGGTGCTGAGGCTTTTTTTTTTTTTTTTTTTTCGAGACAGGTTTCTCTGTTTAACTTTGGAGCCTATCCTGGCACTCACTCTGAAGACTAGGCTGGCCTCGAACTCACAGAGATCCGCCTGCCTCTGCCTCCTGAGTGCTGGGATTAAAGGCGTGCACCACGAACACCCGGCAGGTGCTGAGGCTTAATCTGGTCTCTGTTCTGTATAGGGGTGGGGATGGAAGTAGTCAGGAAGGAGCTTTCCTGTGCAGGCATGGCAGATGGGCAAGAAATGGAAGTAGCAAATAGGCTTGGAATGAGATCCTTGAGATCCCTCAGGGACCTTGCAGGGTCTTAACTGGGAAGGGCAAGGACTGGAGTTACTACAGGGTGTGCTGCCCTGGTAAGCACTGAGGGAATTAGTGGCAGTCAGGCCTCTCTTTCCTTCACTGTGCAGAGAGTGGGTATTTGGAGAGCTGTGGGACTCGGGGAGGACTTTGGGGCCAAGCCCAGAGTGCAGTGAGGCATGACCCCCCCCTTGCATCTTGCCCCTTCATCCTTGAGCCAACGCCTCTTTTCAGTTTGAACTCAGTCTTGCCCCATTGGCTTTGTCCTCAGGCAGAAGGACCAGCAGCCCTGTTGCTTGGTTCCCTTTTATTGTGCTTGAATGCCTGCAGCCTGCTTAGCACAAAGCCTGCCTTTTCCAGGGCCCCTGCTCCTAGGCAAGGCTGGCCCCTTTTTCTGCACTTCACTGTGGCAACAGGGCAGTGAGTTGGAGAAGGGTCTGGGCTGTGAGTTGGGTCTGGCATACTTGGGCTCTGCCTGTGGGGAGCTGTTCTCTGGAGGCAGAGTAGAACCTTGGAGAGGGGCCCTGTGAGGGACAGTCAAGCTCTCTCTCTGGAGTTCCTGAGCAGGGAAGGTGCCCATGTACCCAGGGGTGTTTGGGTACTTCAGAAGTGCCTACACTAGATCTCAGGACAGTCGGAGGGAGGGAACAACAAGGGGGACACCTGGAGGAAAGGTTGGAGAAGTCATGATATATATATGTATGTATTTTTTGTCATGATATATATATGTATGTATGTATGTATGTATGTATGTATGTATGTATGTATGTATTTTTTTAAAGATGTATATGTGTCTGTGTGTGTGTTTGAGCACATGTGAATACAGGTACCCACAGAGGCCAGAAGAGGACATTTGATTCCCTGGCGCTCAAGTTACAGCAGTTGTAAGCTACCTGATGTGGGTGCTGCAACAAAACTCAAGTCCTCTGAGGAGCAGCAGATGCTTTTAATGGCTGAGTCATCTCTTCAGCCCCAGTCATAATGGATCTTTTTTTTTTTTTTTTAGACTGGGTCTCTCTTCATAGCTCTGGCTGTCCTGAAATTAACTCTGTAGACCAGGCTGGCCTCAAACTCACAGAGGTCTGTCTGCCTCTGCCTCCTGAGTGCTGGAACTAAAGGAGTGTGCCGTCACACCTGGCATCATGATATCTCAATGGTCTCTCTGAGTTGATTTTAGGGAGCTCCCAGCCCTGGGATGAGGACTGAGCTCTCAGTGGACTCCATCACTCACATGGGAAATCCTGGGGACTGTGGGTGAGGGTATCAGTGTCCTGAACTTGGGTACAGCCTCTGACCTCCTCTCCCTCCTCCCCCAGACATCCTTCTACGGTCGATTCAGACACTTCTTGGACATCATCGACCCTCGAACACTCTTTGTCACTGAGGTGAGTCACATCCACGGCTCTCAATGGAGGGCCCCTGACCTTTAATATCTTGTCACTTTGGAATGTGTGGGTCGGGTCATCAGAAGGGATGAAGAGGTGAAGAGGGTAAGGAAGGTTTGAGTGAGAGGAAGGTTATACATTTCTGCATTTGTCTAGTTTGGTCAGTCAAGAGGGTGCTCCTATAAGTGCCGTGAGACTTCTCCCATGATCCCATTGGTGTTCTCTGTACTCTTTTGAGAGAAACAATATTTTTATTATTGAAAACACCAGTGATATCGTTACCAATTATGTACATTATATACTCAGCACAAAAGTTCAAACAGGGCCCAAAGTGGGGTTCAGAGATTTAGTGCTTGCCTACATGTGCAAGATCCTGGATTAGATCCCCAGCATGGCAGGGAGGGGGCATATCACATAGTCTAGATGTGGTTAGCAGAGCAAAAGGTTTGCACCTTTCATTATCCTCCTTGCTCAGTTCCCCTCTCTCCTAGGTAACCATAGTTCATGGCTTTTAATATCTGGTTTATTAAGGCATTATTTGCTGTTATAATTGTACAGTTCTATGAATTTTAACAAACATATGCAGCCACATATTCATGGCCAAGATCATGTGAGAGATGGCTCAGTTGGTAAATTGCTTGCCTCACAAGCACGAGGATCTAAGAACAGTCAACAGCACCCACATGGGGTGCTAGGCACACACTTCTAATCTCAGTGCTGGGGATGTAGAGCCAGGATCCCTGGGCCTCCCTGGAGGGCCAGTGTAACCCAATCAGTGAGCTCCAGGCCAATGGAAGATCCTGTTTTAAAGGAGGTAGATGGCAAGCCTCCATCTACCTCAAGGATGACACTTGAGGTTGTCCTCTGGCCTCCACATACAGACATGTACAAGCACGTATGCAACTGCGCACATGCATTAAGAAAAGAAAAAAGCCAGGTGCAGTAGGCTTCCTGTATAAGCTGGGGAGGTGGAGACAGGAGGATCACTGTGGTGTTCAACCAGTATGGTCACATGGATGAGCTCCAGGTTCAGTAAAATACCTGCCTCAAAAAAAATAAGGTGGAAGTCAATTGAGGAAGGTACCCAGTGTTAACTGACTTCTGGCCTCCACATGCACAGTGCACACACGAGCACACACAGTTGCACATGCGTATGTACACATGCATGTTTGTACAGGCGCACAGAGTGTAAGCATTTCCATCATCCTAACAGCTGACTTGTGCTTTGTTGGAGCCAATCCTCTCTGTCTCCAGCTGCCATCAGCTTCTCATCTGTTTTGCTGTTTCTAGACTGTAGTGTGTTAGTGGAGTTCCACAGCCACCTCTTCCCTCAACAGCATGCTTTGCCATTCACTGTGTTGCTGTGTCCGTCACTTGTCTCTTAGTGCTGAGAAGCACTCCATGGAAAAAGTGTTCACGAATTTGTTCGTCTATGGACTTGTAAATGGACATTGGGACCTTTCCCAGTGCTTGGCTATCATGAATAAAGTTGCTATGAACATCTTTTGTGTGGATGTATGCTTTCTTCTTTCTCTCTCTGTTTTGTTTCTGAGAGAGGGTCTCACTATGTAGCCCTGGCTGTGCTGTAACTTGCTTTGTAGACCAGGTTGGCCTTGGGGACAATATGGCTAGTGCAGAAAATGTATGTTTAACTTCTTGGGAAGCTATCACATTGCTTTTCAAAGTGGTTCTCCATGTGACATTCCTGTCAGCCATGTATGAGACTTCCAATGGCTCCACTTCCATGTGACATTTGCTATTATCACTTGATCTTATCCAGAAGACTGAGAAGCAGTCAGTATTATTATATTAAAAATGTAATTCTTTGCAGGGGCAGCTTAAGAAATGTTTCTTTCTCATATGAACTCATATGAGAAATGAGTGTGGAAATTCATATTTATATAAAGTAGCACACATTTATTAAACACATGCTGAACAAGACAGTTTGTGGTTTTATTTATTTTTATTATTTTTTATTTACATGCATCCATGAGTGTGTATATGTGTGTATTCCTGTGTGAGTATGTGCGTGTCATGTGTGTTCTGGTGCCTGTAGAGGCCAAAAGAGGGTGTCAGAGCCCTTGGAGCTGAATTTACAGGCAGTTGTGAGCTGCCAAATATAGGTGCTGGAAAATGAACTTTGGTCCTCTGGAAGCTTAACTGCTGAGCTATCTCTTATTTTTTATTTTGTATTACATTTATTTATTTATTTTAGGTGCAGGTAGGGCAAGGTGAGTGAGCTATGGCATGAGTGGTAGGAATTGGTACACTCCTACCACATGGGTCCCGGGAATCGAACTCAGTTCTTAGGCTTGATGGCAAGTGCCTTTACCCACTGAGCTATCTCACCCCTGCAGCTTAAATTGACACCTGTATCTTTGCAGTCCCATGTCATGATTCTATACCCATGTACCTCTGCCATGTTCATAGCAAATATGTTGGTCCTTCTCAAACATTTGTCATTTCTCTGTGGTGATTGTAAATGTTCCACATCCATTACCTCATCAGAATCACAAAAATCTGCCCCACTCGGGGCTGCTGTTATGCATCCCATGCTGCAGAGAGGAAAGTCAAGGCTCATAATGCATGAAGTGCTGCCCTGGGGCGAGATAAGAACAGGTACATTTGTTTGCAGACTTGTTCTCAATAAGTTTGCATTCCCATTTAGAAAATCTGAGTTTCAGCCGGGCAGTAGTAGCACACGCCTTTAATCCCAGCACTGGGGAGGCAGAGGCAGGTGGATCTCTGTGAGTTGCAGGACAGCCAAGAGCTGTTACACAGAGAAACTATCTGAAACAAACAAACAAACCCAAACAAAAACAAAAAACAAAACAAAACAAAAAAACCCTGAGTTTCGGGAACTCAGCTAAGACCACTCAGCCAGCAGCATACCTGAGCTCCACCCCCAAATGCCCTGTGCCCTGCAGTTCCTCACTGAGCCTGGGAGGCAGCCTCCTGACTGCTAGGGCTGTCCTGCACCTCTCTGCCTGGCAGTGGCTCACAGGCTCTGGGGTGAGGAGTGGACTTGCTCTCAAGCCATGTCTTCAGATACTGTCTTTGTTGCTGTCATTTGTTTGTGGGTTTGGTTTTTTGGAAGAGGGTCTTGCTGTATAGCTCTGCCTGGTATGGAACTCACTAGCCCAAGAGAAGCTTCAAACTCATAATCTTCCTGCCCAGGGCCAGCTTTTATATTTTGAAAGAACCCCAACACATTTGTATATCACCCAAAGGCATGGTGGGAGAAGTAAAGGCTTTCTGGCTACATGGGCACCCTAGGGTGCCTATGAAGTACCCTGATTATATAAAGTATGGGAATCACTTGATATGTGGTTTCCTATTATACCTCAGCAAGAACATAAGGCTCAGACATTTTTCTAGCTGGTTTTATTGGCCCTAGTGAGCTACCATTCCTTGAAGGTCACATCTAGGCGTTGTCTGGATTGTCTATAATGGAGGTGATTATATAAACATTTGGAATAGCAACAAACTTGAAAAGAAAAACTATTTTTTTCCAGATCAATAATATTTCATCCTAGAAAGTTCTAGAATTGTCTGTCTTAGGGTTTCTATTGCTGTGAAGAGACACCATGACCACAGCAACACTTTTTTTTTCAACCACAGCAATTCTTTTGTTGTTGTTGTTGTTGTTTTTTGTTTTTTTTTGAGATAGGGTTTCTCTGTGGCTTTGGAGGATGCCCTGGAACTAGCTCTTGTAGACCAGGCTGGTCTCGAACTCACAGAGATCCGCCTGCCTCTGCCTCCCGAGTGCTGGGATTAAAGGCGTGCGCCACCAACGCCCAGCTAACCACAGCAATTCTTATAAAGGAAAACATTCAATTGGGGCTAGCTTATAGTTCAGAGATTTAGTTCATTATTGTCATGGTGGGTGGTATCATGATGTACGGGCATGGTTCTCCAGACATGGTTCTGGAGAAGGAGCTGAGAGTCCTACATCTTGATCTGCAGACAACAGGAAGTTAACTGTGTGCCGCAGTGCTTAGCTTGAGCATAGTAGACCTCAAAGCTATCTCCACGGTGACACGCTTCCTCCAGCACAATCACACCTACTCCAACAAAGCCACACCTAATAGTACCATTCCCTTTGGGGACCATTTTCTTTCAAACCACCACACTGTCTGAACCCAGATACAATTATAGTTCTGAAATCCCAACGGAAATGCCACTTGCTTGGGGAAGAGTCTATGGAGGCTAGTGCTTAACTTAAGGCTGGAGATGTTGGCGGTGGCCTTGGAGGCCTGTCAGGGAATGGATGAAGGTACTTAGGAGGCCTTTCAATGCTCTTCAGATGGCCATGAGTAGGGAGAATCAGATGCCACCTGTGCTAGGAACTCACCCTCCTTCCTCCAAGGTACCCTCCTCCCTCCCACACTCAGCATTTCATTTGTTATTGCCTTTCTACATCTACACCTTGCTTTTTGTTGCTGTTGCTTGTTTTGATTTTATTATTTTCATTTTTTTTTTCTAGAACAGGGTCTTGCTATTTAGTCTAGGCTGACCTGGAACTCACTAGGTAGCTCAGGCTGGCCTTGAACTCTCTATACTCCTC
Organism: Cricetulus griseus; assembly: GCF_003668045.3. Taxonomy (NCBI): domain Eukaryota; kingdom Metazoa; phylum Chordata; class Mammalia; order Rodentia; family Cricetidae; genus Cricetulus; species Cricetulus griseus. The sequence goes on along the minus strand of NC_048601.1, from coordinate 75,109,852 downwards.
CTGCCTCAGCTTCCTAAATGCAGGGATTACAGGCATGCATTATCACACCCAGTGTAACTCTTATATCTGAAAGACCACAACCTACTTATATATTACCAACCCATTTGGGGCTGGTTTCTTGTATTGATTAATAATAGTCAAACCTCATGCCCCCTTCCCACTAGCAGTTAAAATGTCAAAGCAACTCAAACACTTACTAATTAGAAATTAACCCAGGCAACAGCAACTTCCAAATGTTGCTCGGATTGCACACATACACTTCCCTCCTAGAGATCTGATAGGCTTCCCCTGGATCTGCCTGTCCCTTCACTGCCACACTAGAGTGGAGGACTGTCTCTTGGAGCACATGCCGGCCTCTTGGGAAATTAGTATTTTCAGGAAATCTTGAATCCCTCCCTAATCTGCAAGGTCCCTGTGTGGACCTCCAGGCCATCAAGGAAGCAGTCTCAACCCTCACCAGCAACAAAGGAAGCGAGAGGAAAGAGTCTCTAACTGTAGTGTGCCCTGCTGGGTTTCGGGACACATGGCATGCCAGGTCCCCTATGGACTAGAACTCATGTCTATAGGACCCTGCTTCACTCCCAAGCCTGTGGCTGGTGTCCTGGAAGGGAGTGTGTGGTGGTGACAGCTTGGTTGGACATCTGAGGGCAGGAGGACAGTAGAGGACATGAGAAGGTGGCTCTGCAAGCTGAAGGTCCCCAGCGAGGAATGATCCCAGGCAGCTTGAGCCACCTGCAGTCCCAGATTTGAGGCAGTCTTGGAGTCTGTGGATAGGATTGTCTTCAGAAGGTTTTGCAGCTGTTGGCTTGCAATTTATAACTGGCCAGGCTTTAAAAAGATTCCAACCCTTGTATGTGTAATGAGGCGGAGGCAATTTTATCCACCGTAATTTCTCTTAGGAAGAAGGCTGTCTTTGTTCTCAGAATGCCTTGAACAAGGCTTCAGAGGAGGAGGAGGTGGCTCTGCTTGACAGCGGGAAAGAATTGTGCGTTTGATTCTAAAAGGGGAGAGGGGGGGGTTGGAAGAAGAGGAGCAAACAACGGGGAGGGGAGCAGGAAGACGGGTGAGCTGGAAGATTGGCATATGAGGTGCACAGTGAGATGAGGCTGGGCTCCGCTCATCTCTTCCTGTGCTGGGCAAAGTTGTAAATGTGAGCAATGATCCACTCCATGACTGTTACAAGGAATCCTTGGCACCGTCCATATGGTTCATGAAACCTCTGCAATTTGGTTATTTGGGAGCTTGGAGACTGAGGCTCCTGTCCAGGGCACAGTGTACACCATCCAAGGGAAGCTTGCAGAAATGCCGGAGAGATGTCCCACCCTTTGGGCTATGGAATGCAGGCTAGACCTCTGAAAGCAAGAGTATGCTACATGGCACCTATGTTTTCATTTTATTTGAGGAAGGGGAGGCAGTCAGGGACCCACATTCCAGGCCAAGTTAGCCTGGAACTCCCTATATAGCCCAGGCTGGCCTCAAAACTCATAATATAGCTGTCTTGGGGTTTCTATTGCTGTGAAGAGACACTATGACCACAACAACTTTTATCAAGGAAAACATTTAATTGGGGTGGCTTACAGTTTCAGAGGTTTAGTCCATTATCACCATGGAGAGCAGTGTGGCAGCATGCAGGCAGACATGGTGCTGGAGAAGGAGCTGAGAGTCCTGTATCTTGATCCTCAGGCAGCTGTCTCACACTGGGTGTAGCTTGAGCATACAAGAGACCTCAGAGTCTCCCCCACAATGACACACTTCCTCCAATAAGGAAAACCTCCTAATGATGCTACTTTCTATGGGCCAAGCACTCAAACACATGCATCCACGGGGCCATACCTATTCAGACCACCACAATAGCTGATGCTGTCCTTGAACTTCTGATCCTCTTGCCTCCACTTCCAAAGTGCTAGGACTACAGACAGGTGTCTCCACCATCCATGGTGATGTTTGCCATTGTTGTTATTTTGTTGTTTTAAGACAGTATCTTACAGTATAGCCTTGGCTGGCTTGGAACTCATTATGTAGCCCAGGCTGGCCTTGAACACCTAATAATCCTCCCAACATGAGACAGCATACTTGGGTCTAAGTTGCTCTTAATTTTGTCTGAAGGTGGCATAAATTGCCTATTCTGGTTTCAATTATCACTTAAAGATTAACAAATGAAGTCAGGCAGTGGTGGCCCACACCTTTAATCCCGACATATGGGAGGCAGAGGCAGGCAGATCTCTGTGAGTTTGAGACCAGCCTGGTCTACAAGAGCTAGTTCCAGGACAGGCTCCAAAGCTACACAGGTAAACCTTGTCTGGGAAAAACAAAACAAAACAAACAAACAAACAAACAAAAGATTAACAAATGATCATCTTGAAAACAGAGAGTGCTAGCCAATATATATATATATATATATATATATATATATATATATATATTGTATGTATTTTTGTGTGCATAGATGTTTTGCCTGCAGGTATGTCTATGCACCATATGTTTGCCTGATACCAGGGGCATCGGATCCTCTGGAACTGGATTTACAGACAATTCCAAGCCAATATGTGGGTTCTGGGAATTGAACCTGGGTCTTCTGGAAGAGAAGCAAGTGCTCTTAATTGCTGGGCTATCTCTCCAGCCCCAGAAATGATATTAAAACCACCCTGTCAGTACTAATATTAATGTAGTAATTCAGAACTAAGCTGAGTGCTTTATAAGTTTGAATAAATAACTATAGTGGGGTGAGTGGGGGTGGTGGCTTGTGCCTGCAAGGCCGGCACTTGGGAGGTGGAGGCAGAAGGATCATGAATACAAAGTAGTCTCAGGTACATGAAATCATGTCAGAAACAAACATTGGTGCTGGAGAGATGGCTCAATTCTCTTCCAGAGGTTCCAAACTCAGTTCCTAAATCCATGTTGGACAGCTCAGAACTACCTGTAATTCTCTAGCTCCAGGGGATCCTATGCTCTCTTCTGGTCTCCATGGGCACTCTCACATACACACATGCACATACATAGACATAGACACAAACACATGCTCACCAAAAGAGTGCAAAATTAAGTATAAAGCGAACAAATAACTCCCCGTAACTGCTGGTGTTGGGACCTGGGGCTGTCATTGTGAGAGTAGGGAGATGAGAGAAAGTGCCATGTAGGGTTGCACTTGAACCAGGGACATCAGTATGAAGCCAAGACTTCGCACCATGTGTGTACACACATACTTGCTTCTAGTACATTTTCCAGTTTTCTGGTTTTTTTGCTCACTGAAAGGGCTGAGATGTGACACTCCAGTGTCTTGAAACACACCCGCATTCTAAACACACCCTGGGTTCTAAATGCCATTACACAAGAACACATAGGGCTCATTGAGAGATGGTGGATCCAGGTTTAAGGCAGGGAAAGTCACTGAGGAGAGTGTAAGACTGCTATGGAAGCGAGACATGCCCACACAGTAACTGGCTTGAAAGAAAACACTGGCCATGTTTGGACAAATTTGTCATTAAGAAGATGGATAGATTCTAGTGCCCCAAATAGGGAGAAAACACATCCACAAGGGCTGGCAAGATGGCTCAGCAGCCAAAGCACTTGTTGTGCAAGCCTGGTGATCTGAGTTCAATCCCTGGGTCCCAATAAAAGTGGATGAAGTGGACCAAGCCCACACAGTTGTCCCTTGACACACACACACACACACACACACACACACACACACACACACACACACACCTTAGCATGTGCACACGGTGATAATAAGTAAATGTTGGACTGGGGGTTTGATGGCAGTTGCTGTGATGTTGTTGCACCCCCAATATAAATAAATTCAAGGGGAAGGAGTTACGTTAGCTCATAGTGTCAGAGGCTTCAGTTCATGGTCCATGCATCCCGAGATTCTGCACCCTGATGAGGCTGCAGGAGCATGTGGTAGAGGTTCTCTGCTGGTAGACATCTCTGGGATGACAGCATAATGGTTACTGCCACTCACATTGGGGACAGTGCTCCCTGGCTTTGGGAATCCTCACAGAAATGCCCAGAGTGCACTTCACTAACCTCCCAGGTCCTCCTGGACCTAATAGAGCTGTGGAGCAAGCTGGTGTGATTTGTTTAAACAGCAGGTTTGTATCAGGGTCACCAACACTGTAAGTAGGGGTTATCAGAAACAGGACATTAATTTTCTTTCAAAGCATCCCGTGCTGGGACTGAAGACATGCTGCAGTTGGTGTCTGCCATACATGACACCTGAGTTTGGGTCCCCAGCACCCACATAAGAGGTCCTCCTGGACCAATGAGCTTGGAGCAAGCTGGTGTGATTTGTTTAAACAGCAGGTTTGTATCAGGGTCACCAACACTGTAAGTAGGGGTTATCAGAAACAGGACATTAATTTTCTTTCAAAGCATCCCGTGCTGGGACTGAAGACATGCTCAGTTGGTGTCTGCCATACATGAGAACCTGAGTTTGGGTCCCCAGCACCCACATAAGAGCTGGACATGATATCATGTGTCTGTTACCCCAGGACTGAGGGAGAGGAGGGTTCCTGGGCTCACTGGTCATCCACTGTGGATAGTCTGAGAGCTCCAGATTCCAAGAGAGATCCTGTCTCAAAAATAAGGTGGGGAGCAATAGAGAAAGACCCCAGAAATTGACCTCTGACACACACACACACACACACACACACACACACACACACACACACACACACACACACACACACGGACACACACACACACACGCCCCTGCAGGTTGCTGATTTACCAGTCACAAAGAGGAAAAGGTATCTGTATGAAGGAGTTAGATCATATCCTTTAAACTGAGCCCCAGCTTCTTAACCTGGAGGTTGTGACCCCCATAGAGAAAACTGAATGTGGAGTTGTGAAAAATTGAACAAGAAAGGTCTGCGAGTGAGTTAAACCAAAACTTACCTCAAAATCAAACCTGTAATGAATCCAAGGTGTTATTGCCTCAGACACCTTTGCTGCAGCCTCAGGTCTGAACACCGGACAGGTACACTTTGTGCCGTTCACACCCATCACACCACACACCAGCCAGTGCTGCCCCAATTGCCTCAGCTCAGATTCAAGACTACTGTATGTTATGAATCTCCATGTTATCACTGCATACACAAAGTTTTCTGGTTTTAGAGACTCACAAGTTTAATCATAAACACGAAGACTTCGTATTTCCCTGCCTCCATTCCTCGGCATGTGAGTTTTACAGTGTGTCTCTGGGATGGATTTGAATGTTTGACTTGAAAGTTACTGTTTGCGGTCTGGAGGATGGTGCAGTTAGTAAGCTGATTGCCCCACAAGCATGAGGACTGAGTTTGATCGTCAGCACCCATGTGAAAAGCAGCTGGTTCAGTGACATGTACTTGTAAATCTGGCACCTGAGAGGCAGAGGCAGGCAGATCCCTGATGCTCACTGGCCAACCAGCTTAGCCAACCATTAAGGTCAGCCAGAGACTGTTGAAAAGCAAAGTGGATGGCTCCTAAGTAATGACACTCAGTGTAGTCCTCTGGCCTCTACACACACACACACACACACACACTTGCACACCCAACCCATCTGCATTTGTACACATACAAACACACGTACAAAAATTCCTTTTAGAGCTGACTTATATTTTATTTAAAAACAAAGATTAAATTTATTAGAAAGAATATGCTTAATATGGAAACAATTTATACTTTAACAAATACTTAAAATTAAAAATCATTAAATGGATTTTGGTGTAATTAGAACACTTTCTAGGAATGTTTGAAACAACCCTAAAACATACTTTTGCCATTTTGCAGTATGCGAAGTGGTGATCTCAGCATTGCTTATGAAATCAAAATATCTGTCAGCTCTGTAAACTGTTGAAGATGCTCTACATTCTGCAGTAGCAGATATCCAGCCAAGATTTATTATTGGTATTATTAGGTTTTGTTCTTTGGGAAAAGTTTCACTGTATAGCTTTGGCTGGCCTGAAATTCATTATGTAGACCAGGCTGGCCTAGAACTCACTCTGTAGAACAGGTTGGGCTGGAAGTTGCAGCAATCCCCCTGCCTCTGCCTCCTGAGTGTTGGGATCACAGGTGTGCATGCTGTGCCCCGCTGAGAGTTGATTCTTTATGTAAAAATAAACACCTTAATCTCATTAGTGTGTAAATTTGCTTTCCTTTTTAATAAATGGAAAATTATATATATGTATATATATAATTACTTTAAAATAGATTCCTTTTTTAAATTAACATTTTATTTGATGTGTATGGGTGTTTTGCCTGCATGTATGTCTGTGTACCACACATGTGCAGATGCCTCCCAGACCAGAAGAGGGCATCAGATCTCCTGGAACTGGAGTCAGGCATTTGTGAGTCACCCTGTGGGTGCTGGGAACCAAACCTGTGTCCTCTGCAAGAGCAGCTAGTACTCCTAACCACGGAGCCGTTTCTCCAGCCCCTCTCTGTTTTCCCCTCTTTGAGGACTTATTCTATGGGGCTGGGTGGGAAGTCTCCGTTCAGAGCACATATGCTAAAACTGGAATTGTACAGTGGTCATCGTGGCTCCTGCACAAGGACGACATGCAAATTTATGAAGCATCCTGTTAAAAACTAGGAAGAAGAAAGCACAGGTTTAGTCACTACATGATAACCCATCACATGGTCATGCTATGCATTTTAAAAACAAATTTCTATTACTGCCCTTTCAGATGGCTTCAGGTCTTAAAAAATTAAGTTATATTTTAATTTAGTGAGTGTGCATTTTTCGGTGGTGGGGTGGAGGGACAGAGAGAGAGTGTGTATTTATGTGCCACAGTGCAAATGTGAGGTCAGAGAACAACTTTTGGGAGTTGGTTTTGTCCTGTGGTGTGGGGCCTGGGGAATAAACTCAGGTGTTCAGGCCTGGCAGTAACTGCCTTTATGTGCCGAGCCACCTCACTGGCCCTCTAATGGGACTTTTAATATAAACGCCCAAGAGGATGGAGAGATGGCTGACTATGTAAGGTGCTTATTGGACAAGCATGAGGACCTGGGTTTGAAATTCCTGAACTCACATGTGGATGTGGCCAGCACTGTCAGAGGCAGAGACAGGGCGACTCCCAGGGCAACAGCCTGACTCCAGGTTCAGAGAGAGACCCTGTCTCAAAGGAATAATGGCAGAGAATGACAAAGCAGGGCACCTGATCGTGGTGATACATTGTTTATGATGTAATAAAATTTGCCTGGAGATCAGAATGCAAAGCTAGCCACAGCCATGGAAGCTGGGCAGTGGTGGCACACACCTTTAATTCCAGGACTCAGGAGACAGAGGCAAATGGATCTCTGTGAGTTCAAGGCCATCCAGGGCTACATGAGAATGAACCAGTCTAAAATAGAAACAGAGCTCATGCTTTTAATCCCAGCACTAAAGAGTTTATAAGGAGCTCGATGCAGTCTCAGACAGCAGTCTAGGATTCTGAGGCTTGGTGGAGAGCAAGTCTGGAGATGTAATCTGAGGTTCAGTGCATCGCCCTTCAGTCTGAGCATTGATAGAAGTGAGAACTCTCAATAGACTGGCTGCTTTGCTTCTCTGATCCTCAGTGACTATTATATCATAAACAATATATCACCACATCTGATATCTTCATCTTGTCTCTTCACTTGTACAAATACAGTACATACAGAGTGCACACACACACACACACACACACACACACACACACACACACACACACACACACCACACACTTACACATACTTGTCAAGTTACAAGTCAAGTTTTTGTCTATTTGCATGCATTTTTGTCATACCTACCACACTAAACATAATAGGTCTGGGAACCAAACCCAGGTATTCTGCAAGAGCAGCAGGTACTCTTAACTCCTGAACCATCTCTTCAGGTATGCCTCACATTAATAATTTAGCCCATGGTGGATTTAATGCTCTTAGGCTGATTGGCCATTGGTCTCCTGCAGGATGCACCACCTGTCCCACAGCCAGAGCTTCCCAGTTTACTTCCCTGGTCCTAAGATGACTGGAGTCAGCTTTGGGGAATATTGTGTTTCCCTGGTTCCTTCTACCCCTGGCCTTGCAGAACATCGCTCATAGAAGGTAGGAGCCAGGGACTTATCTCAGCTAACCGAGTTTAGCCTGATCTCCTGGGAGGGTAGTGAAAGGGTTTAGGACGATGTCTGAGTTAGCTTTAATTTCCAAGTTGACACAGTCTAGAGTTGTCTGAGAGAAAAGCTGTGATTGTAAAATTGCCTAGATCACATTGGTATATGGTCATGCCTGTTAGGGACTGACTTGATTGTTGATTGATGCAAGAGGGCCCAGTCCACGGGTGAGACTATCCCCAGGCAAGTGTTCATGGGCTGTATAAAAAATTGAGCTAAGCATGGGCCTGTCAGTCAGTAAGCCAGAGATTAAGCCAGCAAGCAGCATTCCTCCATGTTTTCTGCCTTTGAGTTCCTGCCTTGACTTCCCTCAGTGATGGACTATGACATGGAAATGAAGCCAAGTAAATGCTTTCCTCTCTATTTTGCTTTTGGTCAAAGTGTTTTTGTGACAGCAGTGGATAGGAAACTAGAACAAGACAGGAGAAGGTCTGGAGACTGCTTGCAGTGCCAGTAGCTTTGGCCCCGAGTTCCTGTGCTTGAAATTCAGACACAAGACAAGCCTGATTCCAGACAGGAATCAGTTATGGAATGGTCAGGGCAGGAAGTGGTATAAACCTTGGGCTTCCTGCCAGCTATGCAACCTACCGCCTGTTAGTTCTCCCCGTGCCGATCTCTTCTGCTTAGCCCTCACACTCTGCCTGGCTCATCCCTACCCATTGTATGGACTGTTTTTCTATTTATCGTATGTGAGTATATGTGTGACTTAGTTCTGGGACTCAGTTCTCTCCTTCAGCCATGTGAATCTGAGTGTTAAACTCAGGTCACCAGACCTAGTTTCAAGTACCTTTACCTAATGAGCCATCTCACAGGTGCTGGGTTAAGTTTTAAATGGTTAATGGGGCCTTATCTTTCTTTCTCAATCCTCATCCCCCTCCCCCTCCCTTCTCTGTGTTCTCCTCCTCTCTCCCTCCCTATACCTCTTCCCCTTTCCTCTCTTCTCTCCCCCTCTCTTTTCTCCGTCTCCTCCTTCCCCTCTCCCCCCTTCTTCTCTCTCCTACTGCCTCTCACTTTCCCTCAGCTTTTGGCCAGATGTTCCTGCTACTGTCTAGTGTTAGCTGTCTGGAATAGTAGATGGTAAATTATATATCTGGCTCCTTCAGGCACTCCTGCCTAGTGCATTATTCCAGGTCATCTAGAGAAACAGAACTGAGAGAAGGAGCATATACTATACAGATGGGATTTATGAGAGTGCCCTACAGTCAGTGGTGTGACTGTTCCAACAATGGCTGTCTAAGTGTCCAATAGTTGTTTGGTTCAGGAGGCTGGATGTCTCAGCTGGTCTTCAGTACACATTGGAATCTGGAAGAAGTAGGTTCTAATGCCAGTGAAGGAATGGACTTACCAGACAAGCAAGGGCTTCTTCCATGTCTGTATACAGGCTGCCACGAGAAGGTGTGGCCCCGATTTACGGTGGACCTTCTTACCTCAAAAGATCTGGTTTTAGATTGAGTCTTCTTTGACTGCAATGATCCAACCAGGAAAAATCCCTCACACGTGCACCCAGCAGTTTGGGTTGGTTAATTCCTGATGTAGTCAAGTTGACAACCAGGAATGGCCATCACACAGAGGTTACAGAGAAGTTTGCGTTTTACTTGGAAATGGGTTGTAGTACCAGGAAAGATTATGAAGATTATGAAATTATGAAGATTATGAAATATTATTAAGAGTTTGAAGTCAGCCGGGTCATAATAGTGAGTTTAGGACAGCCAGGGTTACATAGAGAGACCCTGTCTCAAAAAATTAAAAATAAAATAAAAATACAATGTTTTTATTCTTTGAGAATTTCACCATGAATTCAATGTATTTTTAGATCTTATTTATCTCCAACTCTTCCACTTAGCTCCTCCCCGATCCACCCCCACACCCTCCCAACTTCTTGTTCTGTCTTAGACACTGTTCTATTGCTGTGAAGCAACACCATGACCAAGGAAACATTGGGGGCTTGCTTACATTTCAGAGGGTTAGCCCACTATCGTCACAGTGGGGGAACATGATGGCATCCAGGCAGGCATGGTACTGGGTGGTAGCTGAGAGCTTTACATCCTGATCCACAGAGAGAGAAGACACTGGCCCTGGTGTGAGCTTTTGAAAACTCAAAGCCTACTCCCAGGGATGCATCTCCTGCAACAAGGGCACATCTAATCTTTCCAAAGGCTCGCCAGTTGGGCACTAAGAATGCAAATATACGAGCCTATGGGGGCTAGTCTCACTCAAACCATTACACTCTATATATCATTTAAAAAAAAAAAAAACAAAAACAACCCATACATCTTGCCACACAGGTTGTTATTGCATCTCACAGGGTTCACAACTAGATGAGACCATTGGTGACTTTTCTTTCCCAGCAACCTGCATGTCACCTTCTGGAACTGTGAGAGCTAGCCAGCAGGGAGGAAACTTCATGATTAGTACATTCTTGATTTCTCCATGCCCTGTGACCTGCATGTTTATTTATTTATTTATTTATTTTCAGAAATAGGGTCGGTCTTACCATCAAGTTCTGGTGGTCATCCAAGGCCAATGGCAATAATCTGACTTGTTTGGGTATTTGGGACACCTCCTGATTATTTTTTGATACAGAGTCTCATGCAGCCCAGGCTGGCCTCAGACTCCCTATGTAGCTGAAGTTAGCCTTAAATTCCCTATTCTTGTGCTTTCACCTTCCAAGTAATAGGATTGCAGATGTGCACCACCACTGTGACCCTCTACCACTGACCCATGTCCCCCAGTCTCCTACTCATCTCTGCTTGGGGCTTCCCAGCAGGTCCACAGGGGCAAGATGCTCCTCAGGCCAATAGTTTGCTGCTCAGGCATGCCTCCCAGCACATGTGTTTGCAGAGGACCTCTGGAGACCATACCCCTGTGGAATATAGGGAGAAGCTCTTCTTACCTCTTTGAGGCACACTGACTATAGGCAGACAGGCTGGTGATGGAGACTTGGGAAGCAGCAACATTGGCTGGTGTGCTCCCAGCCTGGGGCTACAGCAGGGGCCACAGCCTAGCAGCCACCCCCAACCAGCTGTGCCCCTCACAACTTTTACATTCAGGGACTAGCTGCCTGTTTGTTCCTGGTTGAAAAGACTTCCTGCCAAGCTCACCCGGCTCTGACCTCCCAGCATTTTTCCTCCCTAAAGCCCTTCTGCCAGGCACTGTAATAGAGTGGTAGGAGAGCAGGCATAGCAGGAGACATTTCTTGTGAGCCCAAATCTCCCTGAACCCCCCCCCCCCAGAGCAGCCAGCTCTTGTGGCCTCTCCACACAGGTGACTAGGGCCATGTCCATCCCACGGGACCTTTGAGCAAGTCTTAGTTAGGCCAACTCCAGCCTGGAGGCCCAGAGTGAAAGTGTTCCTTCTAGCTTTCCTCTATTCTGGGCCCTCAGGCCTGTCTGCAGGAACTTTGGCTCTCCTTCTCTCTTACACTCTTTGCCAAGCTCAGGGCTTAATGGAACTGATTCTTTTGGCTTGAGGCTGCCTTTGATGACTGTGTCAAATGAGATGGAATCTGGCCAGGTTGTTATAGGAACTCAGGAGAATCCCTGGGGTAGGAGAAATAATGAGAATTCAGGGCTTTTCACTGCATTTCACCAGAAAGTAGAGCATGCATTGTCCAGGCCCGTAGAGGCCCAGGCAGCAGAAGGAAGCCACACAGGCTTGGGGACCCTGAGCTCATCTAGGAGGTTTTGGTGTGCTGGGGGTTAGGGGTGCCTGTCAAAGGTTTAATGAAACTTAGTTCAAGTGCTAAATCCTGAACTTACTCCTTATGCAGCCTTAAGCAAATTAAAACAATGTGATCCAATTTTACTGAAACACAAGGCCAATTGTGGTGCTCACCTATTGTCCTTGCACTTGGGAAGTTGAAGCAGAAGGGTTGCCCAAAAGTTAGAGGGCAGTCTCAGCTACATGATGAGATCTAGGCTAGCCTGGGCTACAAAGTGAAACCCTCCCCCTGAAACACAAAATAAAACAAAAACAAAGGAAGCAAAGAAAAAACAAAAAAACCCATTCAGAGTCTAGAATAGAAGCTAAGCTTTTGCTGTGGTTTTCCTGGTGTTGTGTACGGTGGTTGGGAATGAGGTATTTTATGCTTTCCTGCCTCTTCTGATATCTTCATTTCCCTTTTTCTTTTTCTTCTTTTGGCCCCACACTCGAGAGCCTCCTGCTTTAGCCTCTTGAATGCTGGGATTCCAGACATGTGTCACCATGTTCAGTTTCTTTGTTGCTATTTTTTTTAAACATTTTTTATGTGTGTGTGTGTGTGTTGGGGGGGGCGGATTTGTGATTGTGAGTCCAGTGCCCATGGAGGCAAAAGAGGTCCTTACATCCTATGAAACTGGAGTTACAGGTTAGCCCTCTCACGTGGGCACTGGGAATCAAACTTGGGTCCTCTGAAAAAGCAGCATGTTTCATTGGGTGTCTATAGTCCAATTTATGTATCTATACTACTGCTAGTGATCTGTAGTCTTGGCCATGTATGGATGCTATTCTGAAGGTCTTGAACTTGCTGTGTAACCATGGCTGACATGATCTGATGTTCCTGCCTCCCCCTCTACAGTGCCAGGATTACAGACATGCACTACCAACCCATCGGCTTACTTGCTTATTTTTTTTTAATCACTGTATATTCTCCCTCTCCTTCTTCTCCTCCCCCTCCTTACCTCCCCCCTCCTCCCTCTGTTGGGTTTCTTGTGTAGCCCAGGCTGCCTTCAGACTCACCATGTAACCAAAACTGGTTTGAACTCCTGATCCTTCCGACTTCACTTCACAAGAACTATTGTTAGGTGTATGCCTTCCACTGGCCTGTGTAGACCAGGCTAGCTACAAACTCACAGAGATCTGCCTTTGCCTTCTAGGTGCTGGGATTTAGAAATGGGTGCCACAGTACCTCGCTTGTTTGCTTCCTTTTGACACAGTTTCATTGTTTAGTGTGCACTGGCTTGGAACTTAATCTGTAGCCCAAACTGGAACTCATGATTCCCTGACTCTGCCTCTATTACCGGTATTGCAGGTAGACACCACCACTCCTGGCAAATTATTGTGTGATATTTCATTGAGTGCTTATAGTCCAATTTGTGTATCTACACTTCTATTAGTGATCTGTAGTCTTGGCCTTGTGTGAGAACTGTTCTGAAGGTTTTTATCCAAGTCTGTTGGTGAATGAAAGCTGTCTTCTATCACGTGTTGCTTTGAAGAGTTAAAAACAAAAAAACAAACAAAAAACACATGCAATTCAACCATCTACCTGACTGTCAGATGTTGTAGCCATAGTACTTCAATAGGTAATCTGTCAGTAGTATTTTTAAAAAATTTATTCGCTTATTTTGTGTGTATGTGTGTGTGCTTGCAAGTATGAGTGCAAATGTGCCTCAGTGCATGTGTGGCATTCAGGGGACAGCCGGCGAGAGTTGGTTCTCTCCTTCCATCACTTGGGTTCCAGGGACTGAACACAGGTAGTCAGATTTAGCTACAGTCACTTTTACCCACTGAACCATTTTGCCAGCCTCCGCTAGTATTTTTTTTTTTTTATGACAAAAATAAATCATGGAAGCATAATGTGATTATATCCACCTAATAGAAGCTTTTGATGTAACAATTGAAGTTGAGTTCTTCCTTGTCATTCCTTGATCATTTTTTTCTCCAACCTAAGTCACTCCTGTTATGAGCTTGGTGGGTCTCAATTTCTTTTTCCTTATTTTTATAGGTACATAAATATACTCCTAGAAAACCTTTTACCTGCTGCCTCCTTCCCGTGTGTCTGAGTGTCTGTGTCTCTCTGTGTATGTTTGGTCCAGTGAATGATGTTATACTGCTTGGCCATTTTGTTCTCACTCAGGAAATTACCCTGGATGTGGTCAGGAAATGCTTGCTTGGTTTTATGTTTCCTTCCTCTGTGATGGGGATGGGACTCAGAGCCAAAAGCATATGAAGCAAGTCTTCAAGTCCTGAGCTACACCCCAGCCCTTAAGTCACTTCTGGTGTGTGTGTGTGTGTGTGTGTGTGTGTGTGTGTGTGTGTACACATTCACACAGGTGTGCATGGTTGTGGAGGCCAGAGGTCAACCTCAGGTGCAGTTCCTCAGGTGCTCTCAACAGTTTTGTTTTGAGGCAGTGTCTCTCTTGGCCTGGAGCTCACCTAGTAGACTATGCTGTCTAGCCAGAAAGCCCCAGGAATTCCCATTTCAACCCCTCCAGCTCTGGGATTGCAAGTATGCAGTCCTTCACTTTAGCTTTTAGTGCCTTCTGGGTTTTGAACCAGGGCCTTGTGTTTTCCTATAAGCACTTTACTGACTAAATCGTCTCCTGAGTTTTACTTCAGTTTTTGGGTGGGCTGGGCTGATCTGTTGTTGTATATCACACCATTGCTGTTGAGCCAGGTCCCTGTCGGGGGACATTTGGGCTGGACCTTTCCTGATGTTTCACGTGAATTCTGAGGGCTATGGTGGTCATGCATGTGAACACTGTCACTCTGCTTGAAGGCAGAACTGTCTGTCACAAGTATTGGTCTGATACCACACAATGTCCCTTCTCTTTCCTCTTCAGAGACGTCTCAGAGAGGCTGTGCAATTGCTGGAGGACTACAAGCATGGCACCCTCCGTCCAGGAGTTACCAATGAGCAGGTACCTCTGCCATGGGCAGGGGGAGGGGATCCTAGACTCTGTGGGTAATATGCCAACGTTTTTCCTTTTGTTCAGAAACTTTATTTCAAAACTTAATTGTGGGCTGGGCAGTAGTGGTGCATACCTTTAATCCCAGCACTTGGGAGGCCAGCCTGGTCTGCAGAGTGAGTTTCAAGATAGCTAGGGCTGTTACACAGAGGAACTTTGTCTTGAAAAACCAACCAACTAGCTAAACAAACAAACAAGAAAACTTAATTACGTATTTTTCAAGAAAAATATTTACACATAGTTAAAAAGGGAAAAAAAAAAAAAAAAGCACTGTGTTGTCACTCCCCCAGTCCTATTCCTGGTCACCAGAAAAAACTCCTTTCAGCATCTCAGGTGTAAATCTGTGTATTCAGATGTAAATCTGTATTTGTCCCTCTGAACTGCCGTTTCTCACTGTTAGTTGTGTCTGTTGAGGGGTCAACTCTCATTTCCTCCACTTCTGTTAAGACACATCTTC
This sequence comes from Cricetulus griseus, assembly GCF_003668045.3. Classification (NCBI taxonomy): domain Eukaryota; kingdom Metazoa; phylum Chordata; class Mammalia; order Rodentia; family Cricetidae; genus Cricetulus; species Cricetulus griseus. The sequence continues at coordinate 75,094,619 of NC_048601.1, read as the reverse complement.
CTTCTCGTACACTCCCCTCCTTGAGCATTTAATCATGGTTGTACGGTCTGTATTTAAGCTGCTCATGTTATTCTAATTATTAAATAACACTTCCTGAATAGTCGAATCAAGTTGTTTGTATCATGGCCTTTTTTTTTTTTCTTTTTCAACTTTGTGTTTTATCTGGAGTTAATCATTGTCCATGGTTTTCACAGACAAACTTGGTTCCACTTCTAGCTCTTGCTGTATCTTCTGCATTCAGTATTTCAGTACTTCCTTTTACTTTGAAGTTACCTATATTGCCATTTCCCCATTTCCTACATCCAGCCAGTCCTGGGTCTTTCTTCTCTTTGTGTATCCTGTAGTTATGGTGAAATACTTCTTGCAGCTCCCTGAAAGGAGTGGATGAGAAGAATGTTTACATGTTTAGAGGGCTTTGGTTATTGTTGTTTTTGAGATAGGGTCTCACTGTGCAGTGTTGGTTGTCCCAAAACTCACTGTGCAGACAAAGCTGGCCTCAAATACACAGAGATCTACCTTAAAGGCACATGCCACCACTCAGACTTAACTGACAGTTTGCGTGAGAGAGTCCTAGGTGGACAATTTTTTTTTCCTTATACTTTTGAAGACCATTGCTTATTTTCTCCTGGTCTATAGTATGGCTTTTGGAAAATCTGATGCCATTTAATTTCTGATTTTTCTGAAGTTGCTTTCTTAGTTAGGGTTTCTATTACTGTGAAGAGACACTATGACCACAACTCTTACAAAGGAAAACATTTTATTGGGGCTGGCTTACAGTTCAGAGGTTTAGTCCTTTGTCATCATGGTGGGAAGCATGGTGGCAATAAGGCAGTCATGGTGCTGGAGGAGCCAAGAGTTCTTTCTATATCTGGATCTGAAGGCAGCAGGAAGACACTGAGATACATTTCCTCCAACAAGGCCACACCCATTCCAACAAGGACACGCCTCTTAATGGTACCACTGCTTATGAGCCTGAGGGGGCCATTTTTTTTTTAAACCACCACAGTTGCCTACTTTCTTTCTCTGGTGTTATTTGTGATCCTCTTTATCCCCTCCTTGAACTCTTAGTTCTCTTGACTTCAGATTCTCTCCATTTTAAAAGGGGTTGGACTACAGGCCTTTTTTGAGACAGGCTCTCACTAGTCAGCTTAACTTCAAACTCACAGCATTCCTTCTGCCTCAGCCTCTTGAATGCTGGGATTACAGGTTTGAGTTTCCCCATCCAGTTTATCCAAAGTCTTTTAAACATCATTAGTTTTGATTTTTGGTGACCCCTTTAAATCTGACAGTTCTTTGCAGTCCTGGAAAACATGTTTACAGTTTTCTCATTGTTGTTGTTTTTGAGACAGGGTTTCACTCTGGAGCTGGCTAACCTTGAACTCAAGGTACTTCTGCCTCAGCCTCCCAAGTGCTAGGATTAGAGGAGTGAGCCACCGTATTCAGCTATACTGTGTCTCTGATAATTTCTTATGATTCTGGAATTCCAAGACTTCAGATATTAGATATATTTTGTGTGTTCATGAGTCCTCAGTATGTACTTGTCAGTGTGTACATGTGCACGTGTGGGTGCGCATGTATGCAGTAGTGTAGGAGACAGGGGGTGTCTTTCTTCCATCTCTCCCTGAAGCGGTGGCTCATTGCTTTGGCTATGATGCTTGGCCATTGCTCTTCAAGGATCCACTAATCTCTTCCCCTCACATCACCAGGTTTACAAGTGTACACTGTCACATCAGGCTTTTTACACAGGTGTTCACGTTCCATGGCCGACACTTCCCCAAGAGCCATCTCCCAAGTCCCACATGTTGGACATCTGAAACTGCTGGAGTCTGCTGTGTGCTAGGCCAGTGCTCACCACTGAACTACATCCTCATTCTCAGGTTTCCTTCCATCACTACAGGACAGAGAGCAAGATGAAGCAGGGTGGCAGGACACAGGACACCTCGCCCCAGACAATGATAGTGAAGAAAACTGATAGTGTGGGAGACTAGCCGAAGCAGAGACTTGTCCAGTCTCAGGGCAGTTAGAGATTCTTCCTTCCTTCCTTCCTTCCTTCCTTCCTTCCTTCCTTCCTTCCTTCCTTCCTTCCTTCCTTCCTCCCTCCCTCCCTCCCTCCCTCCCTCTCCCTCCCTCCTTTGTTTCTTGATGTTTTGAGACAGGGTCTCTCTATGTAATCCTGGCTATCCTGGAACACATTATTGTAGATCAGGCTGGCCCTGAACTCACAAAACTCCTCCTACCTCTGCCACTGGGGTGCTGAGATTAAAGGTGCAGGCTGCAACACCCTGCCAGGAAGAGTTTTCTTACTTGAGATTGGCTGATGAGAAACCTGATAATGGGGGGGCCTGGGGTGGGAGGGGTCCAGGCAAGGATGAGAAAGGAGTGGGCTAGGCAAATTTGTGGTGGGATTGGCCCAGACAAAGATACACAGTGTGCAGAAGGTCCAGGGAGGAAGCGCCTCAGAAGAAATGAACAGGACAGATATGTAGATGCGAGCGTGGCAAAGTGACCTCAGTGCCTTGGCTAAATGCCTAGGCAGGGCCCTGAGGGAATGAGAGACAGGAAGCCTAGGCAGTCAAGCGGTCCTGTCTGTCTTGAGGTTTTTGCCCTCCAGCCCTGAGCAGGAAGGCAGGCTGTGTATAGTCTCGTTGCCAGTAGTGGCATTTCTGTCTGGCCTTGGGTCCGCTTGGGAGACTTGAACCTCCAGCCCTCTAGCCTGAAGGGCCCTCACACCTTCCCGTGTCCTTGTACCTGTCAGAAATAAGGCCACTTCCTGACTCTGGCCCATTACCTGTCTAAGCACCCTTATGCCCCATTCCCAATGAGCTGGGTCTCTTGGAACCTCTGTCAACTCTCAGAGTTTGGGGATAGAGGCCACATTATTCTCTTTGCTCCTTCAGACAGCTGAGAGCTGCTGTCCTGTTTTTCAGCCTGCTTTGTTTTCTGTCCCCAAAGCCCCTTCGGGCCTCCAGGGTGGGGGGGGGGAGGGCCTGGAGCTTGGCATTTAGCTGCTTCCTGTGCTGCTGCCTTCTGGCTGGCAGTGGTAGTGCCTGGTGGGTCCATCTGGTGGCTGGGTGGCACACTACTCTAGGTGTGAGCCTGTCACTCTGGTCCCTAAGAACAGCATCCCTCTCTGCAGAGCCTGAAAAATTGGGCCCTGTGTGATGGCTGTCACAATGTTTCTTCCCTTGGGCCTCAGTCAACAAAGTCACAGACTGGACAGAGATGACATGTCAGCTTCACAGCAGTGTGAAATTAAGGAGAGCTCCAGGTTCTAGCTCAGGGAAGGCCCTGCTCAAGCATGTCTGGGGCGTTTGAAGAGTTCCACAGAGTTCTTGGACTTGGAGTAGACAGTAGTCTTGGTCTCTACACCTGAAATCTATCTGCTCCAAGGCCCTTTGGCAGGTATGGGGGTCCTGCACTGGCCACTGTCACTGATGTCCTGAGCTGCCTGGATTCCTAGTATGTGCTCTTAGTCATCTAAGCCATCCCAGGTGGTTTGCTTCTGTAGCCTCGCTTGCTCTTTAGCTCATGGACAGCTGACAGCTTCTCTGCAGACGGTTGCCTTCCTAAGCATTGGCACACCAATGAAGGATGCATGACTTGCAGGAGCTCCATATGCTAGTGTCTCTCTCAGCCTGGTTGGTCAGCCTCCTCCCCCAGCAGTTATATTGTTCCCACAACCCTTGGGAAACACCTTCCAGAATCTTCCAAGTTTCTGCTTTCCCAGATGTGTGACTTTGTTTACCTCTTGAGTTTCATGATCTTCTCTCCTGGAGGGAATGTTTTAGTTTGGAGGAAATTGCTGTGTTGCAGGTCTCATGTGTTCCAGTCTGGCTTTAAATTCAGTATGTAGCCGAGGATGACTTTGAACTCCCCTCCACCTCCAGAGTGCTAGGATTATAGACATGTACCACCCTGCCTGGTTTATGTGATGATGACATGGAAACCAAGACTTAGGCATACTAAGACAGCGTTCTACCCACTGAGCTACCTTATTGTTTCACACTGAGATTTTTTAGTGCTTAATATGTAGTAGGTGCTTGATAAACATTTGCTCACTAAGTAAATACTTTTATAATAAACACGAAAGTAAATATATCCCTATATTCATATTACAGAAGTGGTATTGGAGGCCTAGAAAGATTAAGTAAATCACCCCACATCTCCTAGTAAGCCAATGGGAGATTTTGAGTTCCTCTGTAGGGCCTGACCTCTATTCAGAGAGACGCTTTATGTGTCATGAAGCCACAGCTGCTGCAGAAGCAGGCAGAACATCCCTCTTCATTCCTGAATCTGTAGAATTGGGGGGCTCCCTTCACCCCACATAGGAGTGTATAGGTACTTGGTACCTGGGAGTTACCATGGCAATGCAATTAATGGTGCACTATAATACAATGGGCCCAAATGATCAATTAGGAAGTTTTTTGTTTGTTGAATGGAGGCATCCTTCCCGTACAGAAGGGTCCCCTTCAGGCTCTGTTTAATTACCTTCTGGAGGTTGTTTTAAATAGGCTCTGTCTTTGCTGCCTTAGGAGGTTTAGAGAAGCAGCTTGCTAGGAGACTGGGGGGGAAGTAAGCGAGCCAGACTGGGGGTGGGGCCATTGTTCTCCCTCTGGGTGCTGGGGTGTGTCCTGTCTCCTAGCAGCATGTGGGACCCCAGCCCACCCCTCCTTTGGTCTCCAGTTGGAGACTGAGGCAGGTTTATCTCAGACACTGGCCACTTCTGAAATCAGTAAATCTCTGTGTTGTAACAGCCACCCAGATGGCTTCCCTATACTGCCCTTTGTCCCTGTTCTCCAAGTGAGCCAAACAAACAGTCTCAACTCTCAGATCCATGCAGGGTGGTTACTAAAGCCAGTCAGTCCCACAGGGTCAGGGCTGCACAGTTCCACGTTCGGCCAGAGGCCCAGAGGGTGCTAGACTGAGTACAAAGGAGGTCATTGCTAAACCTGGGAGTGCAGTTCAGAGTGAAGGTGCCTCTGTGTGCTGCTGGGAAGATCCTGGCCTGGACTCTCCATGTGGGTGGCCGGCCACCGTGGCTCAGTTGGCCTTCCATGTGAGGTTGTATGTCCCAGGGTGGTTGTTCTCTGTGATCTGTTTTTACGAGTGCTTTTTCCCTGTGGGCAGTACCTGCTGTCTCTTCTGAATCTAGCATTTAATTCATGGGCCCAGCAGGTTGTGGGGGAAAGCCCAGCCAGAACTGTAGCCAGTGTCCTTACCCTGTCCTTTTGAGTTGGTATGGTAGACAGAACCGGAAGAGGCATGGGTTCCACCTCCTTCCTCTTCTGACCAGTTGTTGCTGTTATTTGAGACAGGGTCTTATGTAGCTCAGGATGACCTCATGTTCACGATGTAGCTGGGATGGCCTTGAACTTCTGGTCCTCTTCCTGCTGTCTCCAGAATTTGGGGGTTTTGTAGGCATATGTCCCCATGACCAGCTCTGGTTAAATTTTTGTTTATTCATTTTTGATTTGTTGAGACAATTGTTCTCCATGTAGCCCAGGCTGGCCCGGAACATGCCATACTGTAGGTTGGCCCAGAATCAGGCTCCTCCTGTCTCAGTGCTGGGCTTACATGTGTGCTTTGACTTAAAAAAAAAAAAAAGTGTACAAAAGCCAGGCGGTGGTGGTGCACGCCTTTAATCCCAGCACTTGGGAGGCAGAGGCAGGCGGATCTCTGTGAGTTTGAGACCAGCCTGGTCTACAAAGCTAGTTCCAGGACAGCCTCCAAAGCCACAGAGAAACCCTGTCTCAAAAAAAAAAAAAAAAAAAAAAAAAAAAAAAAAAAAAAAAAAAAAAAAAAAAAAAAAAACCAAGTACAAGCCAAAGGTGTGTGGGAATTTAACCAGGAATACAAGGCTGTGCCAGGGCCAAAGAGCCTGATCCTGTGTACAGTCACTTTGCTCTTGGCAGAGAGGAAGGAAGGAATGTTCGTTTTGGGTCGTGTGTTTCTACCCTCCCCTGGTGGTGTCCTGTTAGCATCAACAAGGCCTTGGTGCAGCCCTGCCTAGCTCTGACACATAGGAGGGAGCAGAAGATAGAGGGGTGGGGAGCATTGGCCTGGAAAAGGTTCATGTCACTTCTCTGCCACAGGAGCTCAGTCACCCAGACCCCTACCTGGTCAGCCACTGCGCTCTAGCTGTGGGGATTTTGTTGGATATTTAATCTTCCATATACAATAGGGGTCAATAAAGGATTTGGATGCTGGATACCCTATTTCATTAAAAACCAAAACAAGAACAAAAATACCCATTATAACTGTTATCATTATTATTATTTGAGACAGGGTATCATTGTGTAGCCCTGGCTGTCCTAGAACTCACTATGAACAGGCTAGCCATGGACTCACAGAGATCTACCTGCCTCCTGAGTGCTGGGATTGTAGGGGAGGGCAACCCCTGGCTCCTGGCTCCTGGGAGTTGGTACTGGACACATCCAGACACCAAGTTCTCAGCATAAAGGAGACTTATTACCCCGAGGGGCAAGCAGGGTGGAGGTTGGGGGGAGGAGAGGGGGCACCTCTGGATTGGGCAAAAGCAGACAGCAAACAGCAGCAGCAGCAGCAGCAGCAAAAGTTGTTTGTTTGTTTTTTCCAGGAGTGGGTGTTAAGAAGAAAAAGTCTGTGCTAGGGTGTACTACGGTGGTAAGCCCTTATTGGACAGGCTAGCTAGGGTAGTCAATGAATTTTGATTGTTGGACCTTGGAGTTTTGTCTCAGGAATGAGTCAGTGGCCAAATAAGGGAATGGACCTTGAGGGCTATCTTTAGGAATGCAATCTAATGGCTTTTGCAGGGGAGAGAGAAGGGTAAAAGGCAACACCTGTTGGCGCCATGTTTGCTGTGCTTGGGCCTGTGTTTGCCATGCTTGGGGTCTGTTAGAGAGCCAGCCCTTCAGTGATTAAAGGTGTGTGCCGCTAAGCCTGGTTCATGAAAAAGTTCAAATGCACGTTGTTTCTTTTTTTCCATTGGTTGCCTTTATTACATTAATTACTTAATTGATTAATCTACAGTGTGAGTCCACGGTCTTGATCATGCTGAGCATGTGATCTGGCTCTTTACAGCCAGCCCTACCGTGTGTGTGTGCGCGTGCGCGCGCGCGCGCGCGCGTGTGTGTGTATGTGTGTGTGTGTGTGTGTGTGTGTGTGTGTATGTATGTATCAATTAATTTTGAAGAGGTGATATGTGAACAAGAATTCTATATATGTGAACAGAATTCTAGAAGCGTAAAAAGAGCAAAGAATAAATAAGGAGGTTTTGGGGGCTTCGGAGCTGCTCATTCAGTAAAGTGCTTGTCATGCAAGCATAAGGAACTGAGCTGAATCCCTAGCACCCATGCAAAAGCCAGCATTAGGGGTGGCATGGATCTTGAGTTAGATGTTGGAGATGCAGAGATAAGAGGATCAGAGGAGCTCACTGGCCAGTCAGTCCAGCCAAATCAGAAAGAGAGCTATTGAAGACACCTGACATTGCCTCCACCCATTCACACCCCTGTGTAGAAGTCTTAGCTGGGGGTGTAGCTCACTCAGTTGGTAGAGTGCTTTCCAACTATGCATGGGACACTATGTAAAATATGACATGCGCCCAGGAGGTGGAGGCAGGAGGGTCAGGATTTCAAGGTCACATCACATAGAGTTTGAGAGCAGCCTGGGATATATAAGACTATGTCTTGAAAGTCAAAGCAAAATGTTGGGCTGGAATGATGACTCAGCAGTTAACAGTACACCCTCCTCTTACAGAGGACCTGAGTTTGATTCTCAGCACCCACACTGGGAAGCTTACAATGGCTTATAATTCCAATGCCAAGGGATCTGGCGCCCTCTTCTGGCTTCTGGCTTCTGGCTTCTGGCTTCTGGCTTCTGGCTTCTGGCTTCTGGCTTCTGGCTTCTGGCTTCTGGCTTCTGGCTTCTGTATTCGCCTGCACGCATATACCCATACAACCCCTCCACGTACACATAACTAAACATAAATGTTTTTTAAAAGGAAGGTTGAAAGGAGAGAAGAAAAATGAAGAAAGAGAGGGGGAAAGGCAGACAGACTAGCTTCCTATCCAGGAAGTGGTAGAGTGAGGGTTTGTGCCCTCCTTTTTTCCTTGCACCATCCTGTCTCTCTTTCTAAAGATAATTTCAGAGATTTCAAAGTTCTCTTCAGTTCCCAAGTTGTCTCATTTCCTCTGAATTATTTCTGTATGTGTACATACCTAGGCTCACTGAGGAAGGAATTTTTCACTTAGGTATTTCAAACATCAGTTTGAAACAGTCTCAAGTATCCCAGGGTGGTTTTGAACCAGACCCTTCTGTTTCTACCCCCTGAGTTGCTGGGCTCACAGGCACCTAGCTCACATACCTTTGCACAGGCCACTATTTTATCCAGTGTTGATGTTCATTTGTCATGTTTTCTTGATTCAAAAAGCATGTGTTATCATGGTACCCACCTGTGGCCCCAGCCCTGGGGAAGTAGAGACAGGAAGAGTAGGTTCAAGGACACCCTGTGCTACAGGAAACCCTGTCTCAAAATTCCCTTGGTTAGAAAACACAGTGCCAGCCAGGTACAATGACATATATGTATAAAAATGTCATAATGAAGATGTGCTAATTAAAAATTTGAATTTAGCAAAAAGAAGGAAAACAAAACAAAAAAAAAAAGTGGGCTGGGAATGTAGCCATGTTGGTAGTATGCTTGGCTAGCATACTCAAAGCCCTGAGTTCCATCCCCAGTACCCTATCAGCTGATGTGGTAGACCACCTTAATCTGAACTCTTGAGGTAGAGGCTTCGGGAGGATCAAGAGTTCAGGGTCATTGTCACTGCATATTGAGGTTGAGGCCAGGATGGGCTACAGGATCTCCTGTCTCAAAAATAAACAAGTTGGGGGCTGGAGCGGTGGTTCAGTGGCTAGAACACTGGCTGCTTTCCCAGCTTCCACACTGAGTAATTCACGACTGTATGTAACTCCAGCTCCAGGGGATCTTAGTCCCCTTCCAACCTAGGCAAGCTACACACGTGTTGCATATACTCACACAGATAACATGCATATCTACTCATAAAAATAAATCTTAAAACAATAAACAAAAGAAAACATGGCCCACAGAGCTTAAACTTCTTATTTCTCTCTCTCTTCCAGCTCTGGGGTGCACAGAAAATCAAACAGGTAATCTATCTCTGGGTTGTTGTTGTTGTTTTTTTTCCTTCTCTGTGCTTTCCTAGACCCTTTCTCTCCCTGTCCCAGGGGTCTAGCAGAAGTCCAGATTCCACGACTAATGGGTACCCAGCTTCTCCCACCCCTTCCTTCCTCCTAGGACCCCCGTTCTGGCCTAAAGGGCCTCACCCCAGGAACTCTGGGAGTTTCAAGAAAAGACTGGGTTCTGATCACCAGGTCTGATTCAGTGTCTGCTGTGTGCCAGGCAAGGGCAGAGAAGCTTCCAGGTGGGCACAGTCTTGGCCCCCATGGGCTTGAGGATGGGCCAGGATGAAGACACTGACCATGGCTCATGTTTGAGTTTTCCTTTATCCCGAGAAGTGGTGGAAACCACCTGTCCAGAGCAATACGGAGCCACTGATGGGAGGGTCTTCTTGGGGAAGCTGTCCTTGCGCTCATCCTTAATTGTCCACTTGTCTGTCCGCATCCTCTCCCCACCATCAGGCTATCCTACACCCGGACACCAACGAGAAGATCTTCATGCCTTTCAGAATGTCAGGTGAGTTCCTCCTGGTTCGGCCCAGCTTGGGGTGCTGGCTGTGGCCCCAGCTAGGAATGGCTACATGCTCAGATATTATATGACGTTTCCTGGGAAGACATGAAAAAAACATGCATTTACCCCAGAAAGGGTGCTGAGGTCATCCCAAAGAAAGAGTGCACTCAAATCTCTTGGTGAGCCACCAAGTTTTATTAGGGTTACTTAAAGGAGAATTGCTGGCTCTCAGGCAGGACCATTACCAAAAATCCCATCCCACAGGTGGCAACTCAGGACAGCAGCATCCTTGGCACTCCCTGTCCACCTTGCAGGCAGCTCCACCAAAAGAGTCCCCTCAGCAAGTGTCTGCTGCTTCTATAGCATCAGAGGGGGCCTTGGGTGTCTTGATACTTTCTGAGCATCCCGAGCCTTGCTGCAAGTACCTCCATCTTCTGAGCCCCGCTTCTTCTAGAAGTGAATATTTCAGTTTGGAGGTAGTAGTCACAGCACAGCAGCAGAGAAGGGCATGGCCTGTCACACATACAGCCACAGTCTTGCCCATATGTTGACATTAGCTCAACCCTGTTAGACACTGACCAGGCTCACACCTGCCTCCCTTCCCACCTGGGTGTCTGTGGTGGCACTGTGGCCTCTGCAGTGGATTTTAGCCTCCACTGATTCACAAACCCCTTCCTAATGGCAGCCCCATGTCGCCTGTTTTGGGCAAGCTCTGTCTTATTCAAGTCCCACGTGATCCCTTGCAATGCATTTTTTTCTCTCTATCTGCTCCCTATTCTAGCCCGTAGCATCTAGACTAACTCACTGTCCTCCGACTCACGAACTTTGTGTATCTGGACGAGGCAGGGTTCCTGTTTGGTGGAGCCCATGTGCACAGGGGTGATGAGTTTCTGCCCCCAAGAAGTCCCTGTCTGGTAGTTCCTAGAGGGCTATTTTGTATGTTTCACACTTGGGACTCAGAGTACAATTGTGCAGGCTGAGATGGGGGCCCTTCCCCTAATCTGAGGTTATGGATTTTGCCTCAAGTCTCTGCAGAGGGATATTCTCACACCGACTTGTTACCATCTCTTTCTGGCTGTTGTCACCCACTGGTTCATGAGAATGTTGTAGAGGGCTGCTGTCTGCTGCCTTGGAAAGGCCTCCACCTGGCTGGAAAAGGAGACCTCAGTCAGACAAGGATACCTACCCTCCCTGCCTCAGAAAGCCTGACTTCAGCCATGATGTGGCTGCATGATGCCATTTTGCAAATTGGGGCACTGCACCTAGGAGCCCTGACTTTTCTGTGACGGCTTAGGCAGCAAAGGCTCTGAACATATAGGGCCTAGAGTTGGAGCTGTACACTGTCTCTCTTCTGGGCAGAGCAAGCTCTCACCTTAGCTTGCCTTCTTTTATAATTCTGGACCTTTCTGAGGCAGGCATTCCTTTCAGCCCCCTTATTCTACCCCCCAAAACTTGGCCCTGTCCCCAGAGGGAGACGCAGGAGAGCCGTGGCATCAGAACACAAAGCTGTGTTTGCTCGGGATGTGGACCTGGGTTCTTCACGCCATTCATAAGTATGGTCCCTGGTGCCTGGCCATCAGCTGACTGTCTACTGCAAGCCAGAGGCTAAGGGACAGGAGGCTGCTCACTAACGGCAGTGAGGAAGCCTTGCACATAGGCCAGGACCTGGCTGAATCTTGCCCAGTGCTCTGCTGCTCTCCTAGGTTGGCTAGTCAGAACACTAGAGCTTTTAAATGCTCTAGCATCTAACACATGCCCATCTCAGGTGGAGAGGGAATGCCTGTCCCAGGAATGGTTGTGAAGTAGTAGTAAAAAAAAGGCTGAAGGAAGATGCTTAGGGCTTCTTAGGAAATAAAACCATAGGGATGGGGTATTATGCCTCAGGGAGGAAAAGGTTCAGAGGACCACTGTGACAAGCAGCAGTCTATTCTTTCTGCAGGCCAGCTTCTGGATTCTGGAAGGAGCTGGGATTGTCTGGCAGCTGGGAAATGGAGAGGGGCGGAGTTTGAGGGGTGGGGAGTCCTTTGCTATGGGGAAAGCTGAGTTGGGAGAAGGCTGTGGTGACTTTCTGTGGTTGTCCTGGACTTCTTCACCAGGTCCACGGAGCAGAGCAAGCCCCAAAGGCTTCTGGGTATCTCATGGGTCCTGACTCTTTTTCTCTCCCCCAACCTCCACAGGTTACATTCCTTTTGGGACGCCAATTGTAAGTCTGACCTGCAAAGGATTTTCTTTTCCAAAACGAAACTTCAAATGTCTAACAGCATCATTGCTCATAAATACTTGGCAGAGGATCTAGTTTGCTGTCCTGGTGGGGCACTGCTGGGAGAAAGGGCTTGCACATCCGTCTTCCCTTGCTCCTACACAGTGCCCCACCAGGAGCTGACCCACCCAGGGTGGGGAAGTGCCTTGGACCCTCACTGGAGACTGGAAGCTCTCCAAAGGAACCGGGGAGCGGAAGACAAGGGCACCTTGGAAATTGAAGTTGCAAATTAATTCAGAAACGGTTTCTGGTGTTCTTTTTGTTTGGTTTTGGAGTCGGGTTTAGCCCTGCTCATGATTTCTTTCCTGTGTTAAGTATTCTGTGTTATGAATATGGATTAAGTCTGAAAAACAGTGTTGAATGAGAAAATAGTAGCACAGTAGTAATACTCGCTGATGTCATTTATATCATGTTTAAAAATGTGCAAAGTGATAGTATATATAGTGTATGGGTGTATGTTCTGTGTATGTGTGAGAACAGCCCTGGGAATGAAAAGCAGGAGTCACTGTCCCTTTCGCTTTGGGTGGAGAAGGGTGGAGCCCAGCAGGGAAGCGATGCTGTCATTCCTGTTGGCTCTTATGGAGAAGGCTATAGCATTTCCACAGTCCTCTGAGGAAGTGAGAAGCACCAGGGACAGAGTGAGCAACATCTTATCCCCTAGACGTGGGTGTGCTTGAAAACTTCATCTTCTACATGCACTTTTAATTTTGAAACTTGTTTGTCCCCCCCCCATATTCATTTTTTATTCAACTCCCACTAATGCTCTTGATCAAACCTAAGGCCTTGTGTTGGCTAAAGCAGTTCTTTAGCGCTGAGCCCATCCACAGTCCTTGGGGTTTTGCTTCTTTTTGTTTTTGGGGGGACACTTTCTCTGCATGGCCTGATCCTCCTGCCTCCACCTCCTGAGTCCTGGGATTGCAAATGTACACCACCGTACTTGCCTTATGTGGCCCTGCAGTTGGAACCCAGGACCCCCTGCATGGCAGCGCTCTACCAACCAAGCTATATCCCACCCTCTCTAACCCAGCTTTCAGTTTTCTCTTCTGGCTTGTTAATTATACTTGGTTAGTTTTTCCTTTTTTTTTTTTTTTTCTTTTTGTTTTGTTTTTCGAGACAGTGTTTCTCTGTGGCTTTGGAGGCTGTCCTGGAACTCACTCTGTAGACCTGGCTGACCTCGAACTCACAGAGATCCACCTGTCTCTGCCTCCCGAGTGCTGGGATTAAAGGTGTGCACCACCAACACCCTAACTTTTCCATTTTATTCCAGGTTTATATAGGAGCAATTGTTTTCATGGGTCCTTTGGAAGGGGACCCTCCTAATTCTGGTGATGACCATTCACTCACATAGCACAGATATGTTACATTCTACATAGGAGAACATTATAGATATCAAGGTCAAATAGTGTCCCTATCCTGTGCTGTGTTTGGTGTGTGTGTGTGTGTGTGTGTGTGTGTGTGTGTGTGTGTGTGTGTGTGTGTCTCACCACCTAACAAGGAGGGGGCTTAGTATACCATTTTGTCCTGTGTTTTTCAGTTGAGTAACTATTATTACAGTGTTCAGAGGCTCACCAGCGGAGACTCCCAGGAAAGGGAACTTTCTAAAAGTGTATTCCCCTAACATTTGTTTCATAAAGGACTCTGAATAAGGTTGGAGACACAAAGGTGGAGAAGACAAACTCTGCCCTCCAGGACTTTTGTCTAAGAAGCCTGTCTCAGAGTGTTGCTGAATACAGAGAGAGATCAAGAACTCCATTCACGTTTTGGGGCATTGTCTTTTTGTTGAGATGAGTTCACCTATGTAGGCCAGGCTGGCCTCAAACTCCCAAGCCTGTCTCAGCCTCCTGAGCAATAAGATTGTGGTCCTGTGCCACCAAGCCTGGCTATTCCTCTAGTCTTTGCTTGTATACACCTGCCAATTTTTTGGAAATGATTTAGAGTCTTATCAACAATTGTCTCAGCATCATGGTTGTGTAGGCTTTGTGTTTGGCCAGAATGCTCTTTTGAGTAACACTTGGAGCTTGTGTACCATCCGCTGTCTGCATCTTTGCTTTGCAGGCAATGCCTTTTCCCCCCCTTTCAGGCATGAACAATATTTGGCTCAAATGTGTTTTCTTTTGTAAGTAAATTTTTCCATTTCTTGGGGAATCATTTGATATGTTTTTCTCTTATCTTTGGAGTCCAAAAATATCTCTAGGATTAAAAGAAAAAATGTATATTTTATACAAGTAATATATGAATATGTTCTTTGGGATTCAAAAATACCACCAAGAGTTTTTTTTATAAAGAATATTTTAATGTTAGCACATGCCTGTAATCCCAGAATTTTGGAGATGGGGACATGAGCATCAGGAGTTCAGGGCCAGCTTCAGCAACAAAGAGTTCAAAACCCTAAGATACATGAGACCATGACTGAAAGAAATTAACATTTAAAAGTAAAATATTGAATATTTATATAAGCAGTACATCACTGTCTTCTTAGCTTTGAATTCAAATAATGCAAACAGAAGTACATGTCCTTACTGTACACCTCATCCTTAGTCTTTCCACAGAAGTTACCTCTGCCTGAAGTCTGGCTTAGCTTCAGACTTTAGCCATGCATGTACATACAAATTATTATGTACAGTTATTCTTTTGAAGTCAGATTCCCTGGCTTGTGCTTAGATTTAGAACTCCACTAAAGGCTGAGGCAGGAGGATCACTTGAGCTGTGAAGTTTGAGACCAGTTAGGTCAACACAGTCAGGTCACTTCTCAAAAGGGAAAGAAAATAGAAGAAAGAAAGAAAAAATGGAAGGATGGGAGGGAGGAAGGAAAGAAGGAAAGTAGGAAGGAAAAGAAGAAGGAAGAAAGGAAGGTAGGAAGGAAGGAAGGAAGAAATGTTTTAGTTGGTAGAATGGTAGACCAGTAATAGTAGTCCAGGTTGGCCATGTAGCCAAGGATGACCTTGAATTTCAGACCCTCCTGTCTTTAACTCCAGAGCTCTGAGTTCATAGGCAGGCAAGGCCACACCTGGTTCATGTGTTGTTAGGGATGGAACCCAGATTTGGTGCATACCAGTGCATACCAAATACTTTAACAACTGAGCCACAGTTCTGGCCTGGTAGTCTTTAAACAAGTATTTTTATTACTTTGTTTTTTGGGGTGTTGTGCACATGCCATGGTACATGGATGAAGTTAGTTCTCTCATACCAGGTAGGTTCCAAGGCTTGAACTCAGGTCATAGTTCTTTGGGGCAAGCTCCTTTACCCACTGAGCCATCCCTCTCAGACCTCATCCTGCTTTTCTTGTTTTTTTTTTTTTTTGTCTTGAAAGTGTTTATGGCTGTTATTTGCCTTTTAAAGGTACTGGTATCATATATTTTTATGTATAAAGATATATAATGTAACCCTATGTTACTGTTTTCCAAATAAGTTTGAAATTATAATTTTGAAAATTTAAAAATGATTTCTCTCTCTCTCTCTCTCTCTCTCTCTCTCTCTCTCTCTCTCTCTCTCTCTCTCTCTCTCTCTGTGTGTGTGTGTGTGTGTGTGTGTGTGTGTGTGTATGCACAGGTATCCAGGTGGCCATGGAGGCCAGAGGTGTCAGATTTCCCTGTAGCTGGGTTCACAGATGGTTGTTAGTCACTTAGTATAATGCTGGGAACTGAACTTGGATCCTCTGCAAGAGCAGTGTGTGCTCTTAATCACTGAACCATATCTCTGGCCCCAGGAGTTTTTTAAATTATGTGTTCTTGTATATGGGTTTGTACATGTGTGTGCAGGTGCCTGCACATGCCAGAAGAGGGCATAGGATCCCCTGGAGTTGGAGTTACAGGAGTTTGTGAGCTCTCTGATGTGGGTGCTGGGAACTGAACCCAGGTCCTCGGCAAGATCAGCCACTGCTCCTAACTGCTGAGCCATCTCTCCAGCTCCTTGGTTGAGATTAAGTGGTTCCTTTTAGTAAAGTACTTAGTAAAGTATTTGTTACTATTATAGCATAACCTTATTTAGAGAACATGATCTTTATAAGTCTGCCATTTAGAATTTGTGGTTTTCTTTGTCGCGTCACTTATTAGTTATGTGTAGGATCATCTGTATATGACAGAGTAACAATGACTTACACATTATTTCTCTCGAATGTCAAAGAAGTTTGGATGTGGGTAGAATTGCCCAAGGCCATCAGGAACCCAGTCTTCGTTTTTTATCATTCATTCTCAGTGCTAGTTTCTATTGTACATGTCACCTCACAGCCCACATGACAGCTGCTGGAATCCAGTCCTATGCACATTTCAGAGAGGACAAAGAAGATACAAGTGAATTATCTTCCAACTGAGTCATCTGTCTTTGAGGAGTTTTCGTGGGAGTCCCATACAACCGTGGCATTTCATGGGGAATTTAGCTGCTATATAGTTGATTCTCAGTCATACAGAGATTTTTATGAATGAGAAAGAAGGGTTGAATAGTTCATAGGCAGGCATGCAAGAATCTGTCAGAGTCATTTTTGTGTTTGCCCATGTGTCTCAGTCTGTGTGTGTGTGTGTGTACATGGTTGTGAATGTGTAGGTCAGAAGACAACCCCAGGTGTTGTTCCTCAGGTACCATCCATCTTGTTTTTGACACAGGGTCCTTCACTGGCCTGGAACTCACCAAGCGGGCTAGGCCGGTCAGTGAGCCCCAGTACCCTCCTCTTCCCACTTCCCCATGTGCTGAGATAAACATGTGTCACCATACCCCATACCTCACTTCTTTTTAAAGTGGGTCCTGGGGGGCTTGAACCCAGGCCCTAATGCTTGTAAGGTGAGTACTTTACTGGCTGGGCCATCTCATCAGCCCTGACATAATAATTTTTTAAACATTTACATTAATACATGATCTGGCAATATTATCAAACCAGAGGCCCAGGTATCTGAGCTGGTCACTCACAAGTAGACATGGGCTCATGACCCACTGACCAGGTGGATTCTTGCAGGATCAGTAACTGCCCTCAGCCAGGACAAACCAACAAAGTTAACAAAGCTCTGTTTTGTTAGGGTGGCTTTGTATTTGTTTTGAAACAGGGTTTCACAGTATAGTGCAGTCTGGTGTTGAGTTAGTGATCTTCCTGCTTCAGCCTGCTGTGTGCTGGAGTATAAGCTTGCAGCTCTGTTTTTATTCCTATAGTGCTCCCCTCAGGCCCCAGACAAACCCATTGTTGCAGGGAGTTGCAGCCTTGTTGGTGTGCAAACTTGGGGTGCTGATCTCCCTTGCCGTGGGCTGTGCACTGTGAAAGCTGATAGGAAGTGTGGACCAGTCCTCAGAGCCTGTGAGTTAGCACACAGTGTGGAGACAGGACACCTCAGAGCAACAGTGATCTCTCCACTGAGGCAAACAGGCAGCATGGCTTGGGACGTGATGTACCAGTAGACAGCCCAGCAGCGGACCTTCTTCTGAGCCCCAGATAGCCATGTTCCAAGGTTCAGAGCATTGGTCCAGAGGTGGCTCTCCAGTTGAGCCCATGGATGTGGAGAAGCCGTGGTTTTCTGTTTCTGTGCCTGGACATGGGTAAGCAGCATGGCTACTCACAGCCACCAGATCAAAACCTAAGCTAATATGGAAGGAATGTGACTGTCCAGCACTCCCACCTGAAGCCTGGCAGCCCTCAGACACAGTAGCCCCTCCACTGCCCTGCTGTTGCCTGACTGCTCTGAACATTCATTCATGACGGTCCTAAAGGGTCTGGAAGGTTCCATTCCATGCCTTCCTGAAGCCCCTGGTCAGAGTGAATAAGAAATTATACGCATGTAGAAGCCACTGAAAACGCTTACCGAAATAGAAACAAGGGTGCCAGCGAATGTGCTAGGAACTGGGCCCCTGAGCGAGGAAGGGAAGGGGTGAGGAAGGCTGGCAGGTACCTCAACCCAGAAGCTTCTAGATGCCACATCCAAGCAGCCTCCTGCCTACATGAGCATCCCTGCTCAACCTCATGCCCTCCTGCTTACCCTGAGAATAACCTCACTCCCTACCCAGGGGCTCCAGAGGGACGAGCTGGTTCTCTCACAAGCACTGGTGCCAGTTTAGTCAGCAGATTTCACAGATCCACTGGCACCCATGTCGGGGCTTATTTTAAGCTTAACATTTAAAGATGGGAACTTTCCCCCACTTTAGTGTGTGACAAAAAGATCCCAATTTATACAGAAGCATGGATGCTAAGCCAGTGTGCCCTGGCCACTTCTGCGGCTGCTGTGACCCAGTACCCATTGTTTCAAGGTCCTCCGAGAAGCTCCCACCGTGGGGGTGCTTCCTACAGTCAATAGCTCTTTCCCCAGCTTCCCACTGTAGTATGGAACAGTCCTTCCCGTGAGCGCATAGTAGAAGGGGCAAGGCCCCTGCCCCAGGGTCTGTTCAACTCTTCTGCCCGTGCCCTGCATGCCTCACATACCAGGAGCTCTGCCCTTCACGAACCTAAGGCTCCCTGGGTACATTTGTACCTCCTTCCTCAGCTCTGAGCTCCCATCCCATCTGGAACTTTCAAATGTCAGGAGGATGAGAGACACTGGTCAGTGAGTCTGATGTTTTATCTGTCTGTCTGTCTATGAGTCAAAGTCTCAGAAATAACTGAGCCTGTCCTAAACTCACTAAATGACTGTGGATGGCCTTGAACTCCTGATTCTCCCGCCCCACCTCCCAAGTGCTAGGACTACAGGTGTGCACCACTGCACTGGTTTCTGGGCACGGAACCTAGAGCTTTGTGCATATTAGGCAAGCACTATACCAACTCAGCTACCTTTCTGGCCACGATTCTGACTTTCTCGGGACATTCTAAGCTTGGGTTACACAATCTGAGCCTTTCTTTTCTCCCTGCTCCAGTTGCTCTCGTGAGTGTAGACACCCCGAGACTCAGAAGGGAGTCCGGAGGGCACTGCATGCCCACTGTGTGGGGGAGGCAAAGGGTCGGCATTATGTCCAGGTGTGTCTGCATCCCAGGGTTCCCCTGGCATCCTGAGTCCTCCTTATCCCAAACTGCTTTCTCCAGCACCCTAATCCCAATCCTAGTCTCCCCCTGCCCACCTGCAGTGTCACCAAATAACAGTCATTTTGACCCCATCCTTACCATGCAAGAGGTGTCATCCACCAGCCAGGGTTAGACAGAGTCTTGACCAAAGGTACTACTTGAGATGGCTGCATCCTTTACATAGCCGTGACAACCCTGATACACCACAGTGTTACTTTTCATTCAGATCATTAGCCATATAAATCAGAAGATGGAGGCAAAGCACAAGGGAAAACAAACAAACAAACAAAAAAAACTAGCAGATTGCTGGGTTCCCCAGCTGTGGCCAGCCTTCGAGAGACAGCTGTTGAGGAGGAGGAGGAGGAGGAGGAGGAGGAGGAGGAGAAGGAGACAGCAGTGGTGGTAAGGGAGGGAAGGTATCAAAAGACAGGTGCCCCACCCGTGAGGGCTGTGGACTCCCTCTGGCCTCTCACCTGCAAAGCTGAGAGCAGTTCTGGGGAAATAGACCGCAAACCTGTACAGAGAGCCAGCCGAGGTGAATCTAAGCAGGAAGGGGAGGCTGATGAGAGCCTGCAAAGGAACTGAACCTCCATCTGAGTGGAGACCTGGGGAATGGAGAGAGGCGCTGAGCTAAGTGGCAGCAGAGTGGAGGGTAAAGGGACAGTTATTCCTGTCCTTTCCTTGTCAATTGGGATAATTTGGTGGTACCTTGTGGTGAAACTCAATGTATGTTTCACCTCCCATGTGCGCACACGCATGCACATGTGGAGGCCAGAGATCGACATCAGATGTCTTCCTCAATTGCTTTCTACCTTACTGTTTTGAGACAGTGTCTCTCCCTGAACCTGGAGCTAACCAACTGTCTAGACTGGCTGGCCAGCTAGCCCCCAGACTCCTTTCTGTCTCCTCCTCCTCCTCCATGGGATTACGTGCTGCTGCATCCACTTTTTATGTGAGTGCCGGGCACCAACATAGGTCCTCATGCCTGTACAGCAAGCACTTTACTAACAGAGCCATTTCCCAGTGCCCCTTTTAGATTTGTTTACTTCAGGGCTGGAGAGATGGCTCAGAGATTAAGAGCACTGGCTTCTCTTCCAGAGGTCCTGAGTTCAATTCCCAGCAACCACATGGTGGCTCACAACCATCTGTAATGAGATCCGGTGCCCTCTTCTGGCGTGCAGGGGTACATACAGGCAGAACACTGTATATATAATAAATGTTTTTAAAAAGATGTGTTTATTTCTATTTTTTTGTGTGTTTCACCTGCATGTATGTGCATGCAGTGTGCATGGAAGTCAGAAGAGTGGATCAGACCCCTTATAACTGGAGTTACAGACAGTTGCGAGTCACCATGCAGGTGCTGGGAACTGAAGCTGGGTTTTACTGCAAGAACAAGTGGGTTTCACCATTGAGCCATCTCTCCAGCCCATATATAAAGTCGTTTTGCTTTGTTTTTTGTTTTGTTTTGTTTTGTTTTGCTTTGCTTTGTTTGGGGACACAGTCTCATGTAGCTCAAGATAGCCTTGAACTTGTTATGAGTTCTGTACAAAGTCTTTCCATCAACTGAGAGTGGTGTGGAAAGTGGCAAGGCACAGCTCAGGTAACCCCCCCCACACACACACTTCAGCAGCTCAGGTAACCTCTTCTCGCCACATGCACTTCAGCAGCTCAGGTGACACCCCCCCCACACACACACACACTTCAGCAGCTCAGGTAACACCCCCCCACACACACACACACACTTCAGCAGCTCAGGTAACACCCCCACACACACACACACACTTCAGCAGCTCAGGTGACACCCCCTCACACACACACACTTCAGCAGCTCAGGTAACACCCCCCCCACACACACTTCAGCAGCAGCTCAGGTAACACCCCCCCACACACACACACACACTTCAGCAGCTCAGGTAACCCCCCCCCCACACACACACACACACTTCAGCAGCTCAGGTAACACTCCTGGCCAGAAGACTGGGATGTGTGAGGTGCTGTTTGGGCTCAAGAGATTACTCAGAGGCTAACAGTGCTGGCTGCTCATCCAGAGGGCCTGAGTTCAGTTCCTAGCACTCACACTGGGCAGCTCACAACTGTTCCACCTCCAAGGAATCTAAGGCCTTCATCCTGTCTCCGTGGGCACCTGCACTCATGTGCACACATGCCCACACATAAATACAAATGCAAATAATTCTTAAAAAAAAACAAAACAAACAACTTGTCTGTCTGCAGCAGTCAGGACATTGAAGGAGTGATGGAATGAGGAGTGAGTTTTCTTTGGAACCATTTTCCAGGTGGGAGCTGCTGACCCCATTCCTTATTCTGTCCTTAGAGTGACACAAACTGTCCCTTTTCAGCCCCAGAGCCCAGGTGGTTAGGGTGCTGAACAAGGTTGCTTGGGAGCCCATAGCATGAGTGAAGATGGCAGTGCAAGGCATGCTGATCACAGTGCCAGCAGCTGCTTATTCTGCATGTAAGACACCCCACACTCCACACACATTCTTAGGGACTCTTGGTTAGCTGGGATCAGCCTCTGGAAGAGGTTCAGACAGAGCTGGTTCTTCTGCTCCTTGCTGCCTATCTGTGGTCTGCTGAATCTGGCTGACCCTTGCTCCTCTCCGCCTCCACAGGCTTGTACATGCATGTGTACACACGTGAACACATATGTACTCACACAAAGATTTACATTCTAATATGATGCTCAATTGTGAGGTGCAGGCTGTGGGACTCAAAGAAGTGGCGGGGTGGGGGGGCAGGCAAGACTGAACGAGGAACTAGACTGGAGAAGGAATGACACCACCACCTGACATCCAGGGAACATGTGCCAGACACCGAGCCAGAGTCTGCCTGTGCCTTTCTTCCTTTCCTGCCTGAAGACAGGTATGAAGAGCTCTGGGTCAGTCTTGCTTGGGTTAGTCTTGGCTCTGGCATCCGTTGATCACTAGCCCACAGTATGACAAATGGTGGCCCATGGTACCCACAGATGTGTAGCGAGGACAGCCACCAGAGGGCTGGAGCTGTAGAGGGGACTCCAGCCACTGCATGAACTATAAATGCAAAGATGGATGTGTGATTTGGCCAAGGTCCTGCAGCGCGGGAGGGTGGGGGCGGGAAGAAAGCCTGGCTGTTGGCTCCTGTTTCCTCTACTTCCACTTTCCCCAGTCCCCATGCATTCTGGGCACTTTCCACCATGTGTGGCCATGCCTGCCGCGCGCTTCCCTCTTGGAAGAGGTGTGATCCACTGGCATCAGCCGGGTGGACTGGCTCCTTCTCTCCCTCTCTTCCTTCCCTTCCCCTGCCATGTTCTGGAAAGGGCAGCAGGAGGGAATGTGGGCAGGTTGCACCAGAGATATACATCTGAGAGCTGAAGGGAACATTTATTTTTAATGTAGACTGAAAAAGAAAAGGAAGTTATAAAATGCCTGCTCTTGCTCCTGGGACTGTGCAGATGGTGCTGTGCCTTGCCTAATAGGGAACGAGGCTGCATCATGTGCTCTGGGCCCCACCTGGCCATAGGGACCCAAAGGGCAGGGTCCCGGGACCCCTGACTCAGACCCCCGAGGGCTCTTTGGTATCTGTGCTCCTCTGTCTTTATCCTCTCCAGATTGCCTTTTGCCAATTTCTGGGACAATCTCCCCAGTCAGACCAGTGGCTTTATTGTCCCCGATGCCTCAGTTTTCTGGCTTCTGTCACACATACACAAACACATCCAGATAGGCGTGCATTCACACGCGCGCGCGCGCACACACACACACACACACACACACACATACACACACACACTCGTGCGCGTCTACCTCAGCAGAAGCTGACCTCTTTTGCCATAGTCAAACCTGGCCTTCCTAAAGTCCCATTTGATTGTTAGTGTCCCTCAGCCCTGCTCACTCCTGTATACCTCATTACCTCATTGGCCTGCCTAGCTAGCATCTTCCTGACTCACCTGGTCTCTGTGCTTTGTGGTTAGGGAGTATTTTGGTTAGTTTCCTCTTTGCTGTGACGAAATGCCCGATAGACATTATTTAAGTAAAGAAGGGGTTATTTTGGATTATAGTTTGAGGATACTGTCTCTCATGGTGAGGAGTCATGGCAGCAGGAATTGAGGCAGCTGGTCACATTACATCGTCCTCTCAGAAGCAGATGGGTGAAGTGCTTAACCAGATCTCTACTTTATAGGCCATCTACACTGGGGGGGGGGGTCTTCCCACCTCAGGTAAATCTTTATGGAATCTATCACGAAACACCCCGAGGAGTGTGTCATCCCAAATTCAGTCAATCAAGTTGACAATGAAGATTAACTGTCACAGGGACAATCTAAGCTCCCCACTCCCCACCCCTGCTGTTGTCAGAAGTCTCAGGGTACACCACATATACAATGCCCCATCAACAGGCTACAGTAGTAACTGAACTCCCTTTTCCTTTGTGCTCACGGAGACAAGCTGGAGGAGTACCCTAAAATCAGAACCAGAATGCCAAGCTGGGGATTGAGAGACCCCGACTCTTGAATTTACTGTAAAGACTTAGGGAGACCCCTGCACTTCTCAAGGCCTCTGCAAAATATAGAAGGCTGCCTCTATTTTATAGGGTCCTCCTTATAATAACATTATGGTAAGTGATTCATGCTTGACAAGGTCAGCCAACAAGGCAATCTCTTTAAGAAAAGCACGGAGAAGTTTCAGTGGTTTGAGGCACTGGCATGGACACTAGGTTTGGGTTATGGCAGGCAGCGAGGGCTTTCAGTGCAGCCAAACACTTGCTAATCATGGCCATGTGCAATGGGAGTGTGTCTGACATAGCCTAGATATAAGCCCTGGATTATTCTAGAAAAGATTATATGTCAGTTTCTTAAATGCACACTATAGAATAAAATGAGTAAAGATAAAAATGACACCCCAAAAAAAGGTTAGATAAGGGAAGACCACGAGGCTGGGAATGGATACAGAAAATGAGCAGTGTGGGTCTGTATCCATGAGAGAGCTGTGGACAGAGAAAGCTGGCCCGAGCTTCTTTTTATTTTATTTATTGTTTATTATTATTGTTATTGTATGTGTGTATAGCACATGTATGCGTGGAGATCAGAGGACAACTTTGAGGTGTTAAAGTATGAGTTGTTTTTAGGATAGAACTCAAGTTGTCAGGCTTGCATGGCCAACACTTTACCCACTAAGTCATCTTGCTGACTGTGGCCTAGGCTTCTTAATGGTCAGATACAGGCAAATGGCCCAGGGACTGCAAGACAGATGCAAATCAGTTGCTTGGACATTCAATCTCTGACTCAGAAACCAGAAAGGGTCTCTGATGTAATTCGGTGAAGGGACCCCATGATTCAAAATGCAGTGACCAACCTGGACATCAGGTCCCTTGGTGATACACAGAATCCCAGGTCATGGTGTCTGAGTGAGGATATTCCTGGTGCCTTAAGCACCATCCAGAAAGTTGGAATTTGGGGGTGAGAGCTGTTTTGCATAGTCTCCAATATGATGATGTATAAGCCACAGATGGTGGGGTACCTGGACACTCGTCAGTGGACAGTATGGATTGTTCTAGTTTAAGGGGTGGCGCTCATGTGCTTGTGTGACACCCCCCCCCCTTTCCTTTGTCACTCTAGGTTCAGTTTCTCTTTGCTCTGACTAGAGACCCAAGGAAGTAAAAAATACTCGGATCCCTTGGAAGGTAGTGCTTCACAGACACTGGTTTGCCTCTCCAGACAGTTGGAACCTGAGAGGAGACTTTTAAACTGAGCTGGGGGAGAGGGGGGTGGAGATGGCTAAATCTGACAAATGCCTACTATCCAAGCATGAGGACCTGAGTCTGGATCCCTAGAACCCATGGAAAAATCCAGGCAGAGTAGTGTGTGCCAGCAACTTAGCATGGTAGAGGAGGGGTGTGGAGACAGGTAGATCCCTAAAGCTTATGGGCCAACCAGAGCTTCAGTTTCAGCAGGAGCCTGTCTCAAAGCATAAAGGTGGTAGGGCTAGAGAGAGAGATGGCTCAGTGGTTAATTACACTGGCTGCTCCTGCAGAGGACTTGGGTTAGGTTCCCAGCACATGGCAGCTCACAACCATCTCTAACTCCAGGCCCAGGAAATCCAACACCCTTATCTGGCATCCTTAGGCACTCTATGTAAGTGATACACAGGCATGCGTGTGGGCAAAACACCCATACATGTACATTAAACATAAATAATGAATACAGGTGGAGAGTGATTGAGGAACACATTCTACATTTCCCCTGGGCCTCCACATGTATGCACACACAAACACATAGCCCAAACGCACACACCACAACACGCACTGGGGTGGAGTGTATATGGAGCTGGTCTAGGATAGAAAGGTCAAGCTCCAGAAGGAATCATGAATCTGAGACCATAAGGCTAGAGCTGCAGCTGAGGCCCCACAGTCCCCAGCCTGGATTTTAGTCCCTTGCCCTAAGCGGCCACCGAACAAAAGAATCAAGTAGACATTTCACCCTGGAAGAAAATTACTGTGCATAGCTCTTGTAAGAGCTGTGGAATGGCTTCGCATTATATAATTTTATTCAAGCTGATATGGGCCAATAAATATAAATGTGCGTGTGTGTTCTCTGTTTTAAAACATTTTAATGTTTAAAACATGATTTACTAATGCTGCTAAGGATGTCTAGAATTTGATTTACTGCATAGTATTGAATGTTTATACTTGTTCCTTGCAGCAATTCTTGCCAAAGAGCCATTTTATCTACAGGAATAATAAATAAGTCAATATGTGGATGGCTGTGCACATTTTCCCCATATGCAGCCGTACTTGGTAGATGCTGCTTTGCACACAAACACGCCAAAGGTAAACT
Organism: Cricetulus griseus; assembly: GCF_003668045.3. Lineage (NCBI taxonomy): Eukaryota > Metazoa > Chordata > Mammalia > Rodentia > Cricetidae > Cricetulus > Cricetulus griseus. The sequence continues at coordinate 75,068,884 of NC_048601.1, read as the reverse complement.
TAAGAGACTCACACAAGTCCTTGCTGTCCAAAGTGTAGCCAGTGTCAAGATAAGCCAGGCATGGTGGTGCATGCCTATACGCCCAGCATGTGCAATGCAAGAGGATCAGGAGTTCAAGATCACCCTCAACCACATAGGAAGCTCAGAGCCAGCCTGAGCTATATTAGACTCTGCCTCAAAAACAAAACAAAACAAAACAAAAAGCAAAGGGGCCAGGGAGATCACTCAGTGGGTAAAGTACTTGCTGTGATGACCTGTGTTCAGGTCCCTGAATCTGGATCCACAGATCCCATGTGAAAAGCAGGAGGCAGCTTTAATCTATAATCTAACCATTTCTCTAGTGTGATGGGAAGTGGAGGTAGGAGAATTGCCCAGAGCTCATGGGCTAGCTTGCCTGGAGCATGCAGTTCAGGGACAGACAAAAGAGACCTCACTTCAAAACAACATGGAAAGTGAGAGTTGATTCCTAAAAGTTGTCCTCTGACCTCCAAATGCACGAGCCTTGGTGTTTGTGTATGTGTACACATACAGATACAGACACATACACACACACACACACACACATATGCACAGACACACACACAAACACAGTCACACATGAACAGACACAGATACACACACAGACACTCACACACAGATATACACACACAGTCACACACACACACAGTCACACACACACACAGTCACACACACACACACACACACACACACACACACACACACACACACACACACACACAGCTGGAGATGTAGCCCAGTGCTTGCCTAGCATGTACAAAACCCTGGGTTCAGTCCTCATCATCCAGCATGGTTCTGTTTCCATCAGTCCCAGCCTTTGGGAGGTGGAGGCAAGACAGGAGCTTCAGGATCATCCTCAGCTACACAAGTTCAAGGCCATTCTTGGACACATAAGACTGTTTTAAAAGTGTGTGTGTGTGTGTGTGTGTGTGTGTGTGTGTGTGTGTGTTCAGTGCAGTGGTTCTCATCCTGTGGGTCACAACCCCTTTTGGGGGGTCAAATAGCCCTTTTGAAGGGGTTGCATATCAGATATCCTGTATATAAGATATTTATGTTATGACTCATAATGTAACTGTAGCAAAATTATGGTTATGAAGTAGCAATGAAATAATTTTGTGGTTGGGAGTCACTACAACGTGAAGAACTGTATTAAAGGGTCACAGCATTAGGAAGGTTGAGAACCACTGGCTTAGTGGTTAAGAGCACTTGCTCCTCTACTAGAGGACTTGAGTTCAACTACCAGCACCCATATCAGGCAATTCACAGCTGCCTAGAACATCAGCCCCAAGGTATCTAATACTCTCTTTTGGCCTCCATGCATAGAAGCATACACAGAGACAGAAACACATACACATAAATAGATAATAAAATATATTTTTAAAAGCAGCCAGCAAGTCTAGATTCCAGGTGCTCCTTGTGTTTGAGGCGTAGTGGGTCTACAACCACCTGTTTATGCATTCATTCACTCACTATGTTAGCTTCCCGCTGTTGTAACAAAATGCAACATAAAGGAGAAGAGGGTTTAATTTGGCTCATGGTTTCAGAGATTTCAGTCCAGGGTCACTTGGTCCTGTTGCTTCTAGGCCTATGATGAGGCAGAGCTCTGTGGCAGGGAACACACCCATGGTTGAGTAAAGCAGCTGAGCGCATGGCAGACAGGAGGCTGAGAATATGCATGAGGGGAAATAAGCCATCAAAGGCGCCATCTCAGTGACCTACTTCCTGCCACTAAAACCCAAGGTTGAGCTTCCTAGTGCCCTCATTGACTAAGCCTTTAGCACATGACCCCTGGGGACAGTCTAACTCCCGTGCTTATTAAACTCCTGTGACCCAGTCATTAGGTTAACCATAGTGCCGGTTTTCTCTTAGTGGTGACAAATTTCCCCAAATTCTATGTATGAATCCTTTGAAGGACTTTGAAATTATTTAATTTTCGTAAGAATCCTATAGGAGAAGTGTTCAGTCTACTTGAGGGGAAGGGGTGGGTTCTTTTTGTTTGCTCACTTGTTTTTATTGTTCCCTCCAATTATGGAAATAAATAAAATCCACTGTTAAGAAAATGGCAGAGGCTGGACTGTGGTGGAGCACGACTTTAATCCTAGCACTTGGGAGGCAGACACAGGAGGATCTCTTTGAGTTCTAGGCCAGCCTGGTCTACAGAGAGAATTTCAAGAATTCTAAGCTACACAGAGAAACCCTGCCTTGAAATGCAAAAAACAAAACAAAACAAAACAAAAAAGTAGAAGTCAGAAGACTATGAGAAAGTGGTCTGGAATGACTTCCGTGGGCACCGCTAATTAATTCTGCAACCTATAGATGCTTTGTGTGTGTGTGTGTGTGTGTGTGTGTGTGTGTGTGTGTGTGTGTGTGTGAGAGAGAGAGAGAGAGAGAGAGAGAGAGAGAGAGAGAGAGAGAGAATTGTGTGTTGGGTAGACAGCTATATTTTTCTTTCATATAAACAGGGTTACACAGTAATGTAATTCTTTGTTGTTATTTTCTTTTTTTTTATCGCATTTGGTCTCACTGTGCACCTGCATACAGATGCCCAAAAGCATTGGGCATCTTTGTTGCCTTCCTCAACCTAACCCTCTCACTTTTCTAGGTGGTGGGTCTTCTCTTGCCTAACCAGACACTGGCATCCACTGTCTTCTGGCAGGTAAGAATCTGTGGAGAGGGTTTCTGAAGGCAGCCATACACACACACACACACACACACACACACACACACACACACACTGGTGTGGGAACTTCCCCATTGTCTTCTGCTTTCTCCAGGCCCCTGGGTCGAGTGCTCCTATCCCTTTACCCTTATCCCTAACCCACCAAGATTTCTGCTGAACAGGCGCCCAACACCTCAGTGTGATGCCAGCCATTTTGTGTCACTTTAACCTTCAGATGGAAGTGATGAGGGAGCCAGGTACCCTCACCTGGAACATGATGGCATGTTAGTGGCAACTCATTCTGTCCATGGTCAGTGACCAGAGGCCCGTAGCTTCTTTCTGCTGTCTGTGTCATGCTAACCAACAAGAAACCCCGTTGCTTCTGACAGCCTCTGGCAGGTAAAGAGGGGTCAAATAATGGAGGCTCTGTAGGAGATGAATTGCACCAGCTTCTGGATTCTTCTGGGGCAGTTTGTATATTCAGATCTGGGATGCAAATGATATTCTGGGACAGTTTGTACATTCAGATCTTGGATGCAAATGATATCAGCATTTTGAGGACTGTGCCCCCACCCCAAGCTTCCATGCTCAACTAGACATCACCTCAGTGTCCCCATCTCTATATACACATGGAGACATTCCCCATGATTTCTGGCAGGAGCAGAGGTGGGGTCTTACAGAGAGGTGACTGTGCCTTCCTCACTTCTCTCCCTGTTGCCTTCAGTGGCTGAACCAGAGCCATAATGCCTGCGTCAACTATGCAAACCGCAATGCTACCAAGGTGAGTGTCGTTGCCTTCTCTGCCTATAGCAGGTTCCAGTGGAAGTGACCTGGTTATTCTCTCTACAGTGTGACAGGCCACCATCACTGGGGCCAAGCACTGCCCCATTTGAGTCCTTGTTTCTGCTGCCAGTCCCACAGGCAAGCAGCATTTAGCTTGCTTGCCACGGGTCAGCAGAAGCCTCTGGGAAGAGCCCTGCAAGAGGTGGGTGAAATAAGGGAGTTCTGTGAGCTCTGCTGGCTTCTGCAGCTTTCTAGAGAAGCGTGTGCACTCTGATACTGGATCTAGAAGATGTCAGCGTCCTGAGGACTGAACTGCCCTAAGCTCCTGAACTCACCTAGAAGCCAGCTCAGTGTCCTCAGCTCCTAGGTTTCTGATGACATAGCTGATCTGTGATAAGGTCATATTTCCTTCTGGGCCGACCTTGGATCCAGAGGAATCTAGGTCCCCTCTGAGGGGTTGTTATTAATATTTTCTGGCAGTGGCAAAGAGAGCAGAGTTAGAAGCTGGCCTTTGCAGTGGGAACTTGAGGGGCTGGACACATTAAAGACTCTGTTTCATCCAGCCATGCATGCCTAGTCTCCCTTGCAGGTTTCTCCTATATGGCTCTACTCAGCGGCCTCCTAGATAACCTTAAACCAGCAATCTCCAAACTGCAGTTGTAGCAAAGACAGGTTCTTCTGCTTTCCTTTAATTCTTTCTTATGTTGGGACTTCAGATCTTTTGTTCTATGGAACTACTGGGCAATAGTAATGTATTGACAGTGAAGCCCCTGGCTGGGCTAAGGGGGCTGTGAGAGCCAGCTAGACCGGAGCTGGTGAGACATTGCTATCTCACATAGACTGTTTGCCAGGCCGAAACACCTGCTCACAACACAGCCTGGGACCCTGAACAGCCTGGGCATAAAGGACCTGTGTGGTTCCCTGCTGTTTCCACCTTCAGCCAGCAATGTCTGCCCAGATCTTTCTAGAACAGGGCAGAAGTGATACCTGCCCCTGCTTTGTGTGTTGTGCTTCGAAGGTTGCTGAGGGAGGTCTGGGCTCCTTCAGCTTCCCCGGGGGAGTGCTTCTTGAGGGCCAGGGGAGACCACTGAGCTTTGTATACTCAGTGTGTCTACCTTTCTGCCTGTCTGTCTTCCAGCCTTCACCCGCATCCAAGTTCATCCAGGGCTACCTAGGAGCCGTAATCAGTGCTGTCTCCATCGCTGTGAGTAGCTCCTACCCAGCTCCCAAGGGCTGCTGCCAGGGTGTGGGGAATGGGGTCTGTGAGGGGATGTCCAGCCATTTTTTCAGAGAAGAGGCTCTGATAGGAAGAACACAAATTGGCACTCTGGGGCATTGGGGAAGATAGAGAGGCAGAGTTCAGGGTAGGAAGGGCAGCCATCTCTCTGTCCCTGAACCCAGCACTCTATTTAGAACTGCTCTGCTCTTCGTCTCCCCAGTGCAATGCTTTCCTCAGAGCAGCCTCTGGGGCAGTCTGTGGCTGTCTACAGTCCCAGTTCACTGCTTCTAAACTTCCTGGATGCACACACTCCTGAATTTCCTCTCCCTAACTGAGCTAGGGGTCCCTGGACAGAAACCGTGTGAAGCTTGAGGCTCCATGAGCAAAGGGTATGTGTCTTTTTCTTGGTCTTTAATTGTCACTTAGAGAAGGCTATTGGCCTTCAGTAGAACTGGTATAGAGGGGACAGAACTGTCTCTATGCAATCTCTTCAGTCTTGGTTGGTGGGCCCAGCCTCCTTGGAAGGTTTATAAAGCTCTTCAAGTCAGGCACAGGTTGAGCCTTCTCAGACCTGTAAGAATAGGGCTGGAATTTGTTACAGGAATTTGCAGATTGACTGAGTGAGAGTGGGATTGGTGGTTCCCAGGTGGGGGCAGCAAACATGCAAGAGAGTGGCATGGGCCACAGCCAGAGAGAGGAATCAATCCTCTGAGACATTGTCCAACCTTGTTCCTACCCCCTTCCTGAGTCCCCATTGGAGTGGCTTCTTGTAACCAACTCCAGAGGATAAGGTACCTTTCACAACTGTCGTCTCTGTCAGTAAAAACACAACAAATGCATTAACTGTTAAAAAAGAATGGAAGTGGAAACCCTGCCTGGGACTGTAGCTCAGCAGGCAGATTGCTTGCCTAGCATGCACCGAGCTTTGCTTCTATCCCCAGCACCACATAAAACAGGTCATGGTGGTCCATGCCTGTACCCAGCACTCAGGGGATGGAGGCAGGGGGATCAGAAGCTCAAAGGCATCCCCAGGTACACAGTGAGTTTGAGGTCAGCCTGGGCTCCAAGGGACTCTGTCTCGACAACAAAGATGGCTGAACAGTCAAGAGCACAAGCTCTTCCAGAGGACCAGGGTTTGATTCCCAGCCCCTCATGGTGGCTCATAACCATCTGTAACTCCAGTCCCAGGGGATCTTACATCTCTTCCAGCCTCTGCAGGTGCTGCACATGCATGGTGCATGTACATGCAGGTGACACACACATAAAAGCAATGTTTTTTAAAACATGGTGGTGCATGTCTTTAATCCCAGAACTCGGGAGGCAGAGGCAGGTGGATCTCTGTGAGTTCGAGGCCAACCTGGTCTTCAGAGTGAGTGCCAGGATAGGCTCCAAAGCTAAACAGAGAAACCTGTCTCAAAAACCAAAAAAAAAAAAAAAAAAAAAAGCAATGTTTTTAATTTTAAAAAGAAAGAAAATGCAAATTAACGTGAAGAAGAATTCGAATATACTAATCTTTTGGTAAACCCTCATTCCTTATCTCTTCTGTCACTAAACATAATTGTACACACTGTGTGACAAACCATTCATCCTACACAGTCATTGCTATTGCTGGTCTTCTAAAGTAGAGCTTTGGGGCTGTCCTCAAGTGGCCTCTTTTATTTTACTCCCACGCAGACCAAGCCATCTCCAAGTGGCTTGTTAAGTGGGGCATCCCTTCTTGTGCCCGGGATCTCATTCTTTCCCTGAATCTTATGCCTTGCTGCCAGTTAGAAGCCATAGAAACTACATATCTTCCCAGTGGCCTTGCAACCCTGTGTGGAACTTAGTTTGGGAGTCAGAAAAAGTGAGGCTTCCTGACTCTGCTGGGTCCAAGGGCTCTCCTGAGAAGGGAGAGAGCTCATTTACCACCTGTTCACTCTGTGAGGTAAGAGGAATTTGGAGCCTCCCTGGCCTAGCTGCTTCAACAGCCTTTCCCTTCCTGGATATCTTCTGATGAAGTAGAAGGATCTGGAAGGAGGGTAGGGGGCACACAGGGAAGGGCTTGAATGAAGAGGCCATTGCCTTGGTGCCTTCCCCTTGGGTCTGGGGCTCAGGAATTCTACTTATGAAAGCTCTGGACTCTCTTGAGTCCCAGCCCTTAGGATCCTACTGGTGGTGGGGTCTTGTTCATTCCATCCCTACACTTGCCAGGCTTGTACTGCCCTCACATTGGTTAGTGGAGGAACGAAGAACCCAGCAGAGTTACTTGGGACTTGGATTTTCACATTGGGCTGTGCTTGCACAGTGTAGGACATCCTTCACCTCAGCCTCCTTGCTTGGTTCCAGAACCCCCAGAGGAGAGTTTCCTTGATCTTAGTCCCAGAAACCTCATGTTCTTCCCACACTCAGTCATACCCGTCTCCATCCTCTCATTGTCCCCAGTTGGATTACAAGTTAGCTAGGGACAGGCATCTGTCTTGTACCCCACAGAGGGAACCATAGAGCCCTGTGCCATAAATACCCATTAATTAGGCTGCTGATTGATCACTGGCTTTGAGAGGCCCCTCCCCTCCTCTCCAGGAGCCTGAGCCTTAGCAGTGGCATGTCCCTCTGCCTGAAGACTTCACACAGCGAGGGGCTCACTTGGGCAGATGGAGTGGAGTTCCTGACTTGGAAAATCAGCAGCTTGCTTTCTTTTCTTTTGTGTGTATAAATCACAAAACTGTCTAAGACAGGGGCTTGATTTTATTTTCCTCTCCCTTGGTCTCTGGAACCCCAGGCCCTGCAGCCTCATTAACTGATTTCGCCTTCAATTAGAGACAAATCCCCTCCCAGGGCGAGCCTGTTAGGAGCAGATGACCTGCAAACAAGTGTCACGGCCCCAGTGGTTGGCCCAGTTCTGGCCTTAATTAAAACGAGTCCCTACAAGCAGGTGGCTAGATGGCGCCTGATGGGCTGAGAGCAGGTCCCAGAGACTAAGCTGAGCTGAGGTGCAGCCTCCTATGTGGGGTCTGCAGAGCCTTGTCTTTCTCTCAGGAGAACCTTTGACCTTGGCCAGTAGCACCCCATCACATATCAGACATTCCCCCAAATGAAACCTCATGCTGGGCCCTGGACTGTTGGGGTGAGAAGCTTCTCTGGGGCCCTCCTAAATAGATTTGGCAATGTCTGGGCGCTTGCTTTAGAATAAAAAAGAAATCCCGTCTTAAGTTATTTTTGAAACCTAACAGTTTGCCGTCTTTTAACAAAGGAAGCCTCTCTCTGTCTTCTTTGTGTTTTTGTTCTGAAGTTCGTGTGAAATCCTTCTGGGCTGGCCCTCACCATCTCTGTGAAGGGAGAGAGCAGGCAAGGACCCTGGCTCCTTCTGCAAGGTCTGTGATGGGCCAAGCACTTTGCAGGAGCCTAGGCTGCAGCCTACTATGGCTTTCAAGATGCTGGGAGGGTGAGCGGAGAGTACTGGGGGCAGTCAGAACCCCTGTGGTGCTGACTCTGAGATATCTAACTCAGTCACAGGGATGACACATGGGACACATGGAGAAAGCCAGCAGAAGGCAGGGCTGGATGTCCCAGAGAGAGGGCGCAGCAGATTCAGAGGCATGCAGAAGGATGGGAATGGATTCTGGATACTGTGAGAAGTGTCTGCCACAGACAGAATAATGGTGATAGTGACTATGGAGTGATAGCAGTGATCTTCTGGCCAGGCATACCTGTAGCCAGCCCCTAGCAGGCGTGGCTACAGTGTCCCCTCAAGGAATCCAAGACTGGAGATGGAGCGAGGGCTGTAGAAAAGGGCTCAGTGCTGATACCTATGACTTGTCAGGGGCAGGTTGGTGGAGCCTAATGACAGGAGACACTTGTGTGTCCTGTCCCTGACTCCTCCATCTTCAGGTAAGCCTTAGCTGCACTGGCCTCTCCTTAAGGAACAATGCAGATGTCCTTTCCCCAGTGGTCCTTCCTATGTCGGATGCAGCCTTGGTCTTCATGGAGAGGCCCAGGGAGTTCTCATTGCTTGCTGGAGATTGCCCTTGATTAGTAAGCACACGGTCAGATTAGTAAGCAGCCACTCAAGTAGTAACAGTGTCTGATCCTTACAGAGTGCCGACACTATGCTAGTTCAGCCCCATTTTACAGATGGGGAAATCGAACACAGACTGAAGTCAAGGACAGAGCCTCTGCAGCCCACCCCAGGCTCACTCACATACTCCTCTGTTAACATAAAGGCCCTTTTGGCCTGTTCTCACTGGGGCTTACTGAGATGTGAAAAAACCAAGCAGTGTTTTAGCTTCTAGGTAGGAAGAAATATATTGTACTCTTGGTAGGCAGGTCCCACCACAGGTACCCCAAGAGCAGTGGAGACTAGAGGTGGCTCTTTAGATCTACCACCAACCTTCCTACTGGTTTCTAGACCTCTGTTTTCTGGCCAACGTTAAGTCAGAGATATGATCCAGAGTACACCCTGCCTCCTGTAAGACAAGGTCTGGCTGGCTGTTTGCAAGGGCCAGGCCTTTCTGTTCTCTTCAGAGCTCCTATGGTAGTCTATTGCTATTGCTATGATACTTTCCCTTCAAGTGACTTCTGGGTTGGAGGGGCCATGGAGTAGACCCAGCAGCTGAGTTTGAAGTGTTCCAGAAGCCTGCAGATGGTGGTGCTGGCAGTGGCGAGTCAGACATGACAAGCAGCTCTGCGTGTATTCTTGGGAGGACAAGGGTCTGATATAATTGTTCTCCTCACAGCCAGCACACTGGTCCCCATGGAACACAGTTCGGGCGTTAGGCATGACCCCTGTTCCTAGCAGATAAGCCCCTCCGTGGCAGCTGGAGCTGACAGGAACTATGGCTGTTGACCAACTGCTCCACTCACCTTTGCTTCTTTGCCCCTGAGCTCATGCATTGCCAAGCCACAGGCTGGCTGAGGCTGGAAGCCATTTGACCTTCATGAAGGGTCACCAGTCAGTCCACTTTGTAGCCAGGTTTAGTTTACAAAGCTGTGCCCTCTGGTGGGTACTTCTGGTACTTCAGCGATTTCCTGACCTACCCCTTGCCTTCCAGGACCTGTACAAACCCAGGACCATTTGGGCGTACTATTGTCCAGTCACCCAAGAGAGGTGTAAGGCTGGATCTCATGCCATCCCTCCTGTCAGCATCCCTCCTCCTCCATTGTTCTTCAATGGGACCACTTAGACCCCATTGGCAGGTGCAGTAGAGTTTGCATAGCCTTGCAGACAACCCAGTTACATGACTCCCGCATCTCTGCAGGGCCCTCCTCCCTTCTTTTTCTGCCCTCCCCCCTCCTTCCTCACTACTTAGCTACCTCCTACTCACCCTCAGGGTTCAGTCATGTGCACTCCATCTCTGAAGCCTTGGTGGCCTTCAGGGCCTCCGCCCCAAGTTGAGTATAAAGTGAGCATCTTGCCACAGACCTGGGCAAGCTTGGCGTTTGCAAAGGCAGATGCAATGGTTTGCAAGGCGGGTCTGCTGTGTGACCTCCCCCATTTTTTTCCTTCATGCTTCAGATACTGTTCACTTGGATTTATTCTGGAAGTGTCACTAGAAGTCCACACTCATTTTACCGCATACTGGGAAGTCAGTGGGCAGCTAAGAGAGACAAGCCCTGGGCCCTGGTTCACAGTGTCTGTTGGGAGAGATGGGTTTCTATTCAAGTCCACAAACACAAAATATTGCAGTGGTTTTTTTTTTTTTTTTTTTTTAGTTATCAAATGCGTGTATTATTTTGATTCAGAGATGTGTGAAAAGGCAAATGCATGTGTACTTTGGGACTGAGATATATGGAAGAAAGCTTTGGCCTTGCGAAGGGGGATAGTTCAGCTGGTAAGAATACTTGCCTTGCAAGCTTGAAGGCTGGAGCTTGATTTCAGAACCACATGGGACTGGAGAGGGGGCCCATTGGTTAAGAGCACTGGCTGCTCTTGCAGAGGATGAGAATTTGATTCTCACACTGGGGCAGTTTACAACTTCCTGTAACTCCAACCCCAGGGGAACCCACGCCCTCTTCCAGCTTTCATAGGTACTCACACATAAGTGTGCACACACACCCCAATAAAAGTTAAATTAAATTTTAAAAGCCATGCATGGCGGATTATAGAGAATGCTGGAGAAGTGGAGACAGGCGGATCCTTAGGGCTCACCAGCCAGCCAGCCTGACTTACTTGGTGAACTCCAGGCCAGCAAGAGACTTTGTCTCAAACAATCAAACTTACAAACACAAAACCAAAATGTGAGCAGCATTTGAAGAACAATGTCTGAGGATATCTTCAGGCCTACACACAGCCATGCATGTTCATGTGTGCACACACACAACATACACGCAGAGACAAAGACACACACACACACACACACACACACACACACACACACACACACACACAGGAGTACACATGAACACAAGGCAGGTGCACACAAACACCCCACATAAAGTTCCAATTCCAGGATCTTCCAGAAACTGTTAGGGGAGCTCCCTGAGTGGAGAGAGAGTGGGAGCTCCCTTTTAGGTTGAAAGGGAGCACTAACAGGAACAGTGCCCTGGAGTGGGGGTGGGGAGAACCAGTTCAGCCTCCAAGTCAGTAGAGTGAGTTCATTCAGGGCTCTTTGACTTCTTGGATGCCCTGAGAACCAATGAAGGCTATGAATTGGGTTGGTGTACATTTTCTTTCTTTCTTTTTTAAGTTTAGTGTGTCCTGGAAGGCAGGGTCTGTCAGCTTTCAGGAGTCATTTTCTTCTTCCAAAATGTGGGCCCTGGGGATTGAACTCGGGTAGTCAGATTTAGCAGCAAGTGCCTTAGCCACTAAGCCTTCTCATTAGCCTCAGTGCTCACTTTCAGAACCCTTCTATGGCTTCTGTGAAAAACCAGTGAGAGGAGTGGATGTGGAAGCTGCTTAGGAGAAGGTAGGGGAAGATGACAAGGGTGAGTGGGGGCAGAGGCAGACGAGCTACAGTCATGATACCTGGGAACAGGACAAGTACTGAGGGTTGGGTGGCTTCCCTGTGGGCCTGGGGAAGCTCTTGTCCAGAAAGATCCAGAACTCACTTCAGGAGGCATCCAGTGAACAAGGATTCCTGGGTGTGGGTGAGACAGGCAGGGTTGGACAACCTTCCCCGGGGTGGAGTGGAAGCTGTACAGGTGCAGTACTAGGGCCTGTTGCAACAGAGGTATCCCTGGGTGGTTAAGGAGCTAGCCCAGTAAGAAGTGAGATGGCCGCTAGCATCAGTCCACCTGGTGTCTCTTTGAAGGCCTTGCAAAACCAAGGCTGCTGTTGGCCATGTAGCTAATGATAGACACTAAAGGCTTTATGTAATGGGGTGCCCACCTGACCTGCTGTTCATGTGTACAGCTCATACGTAAGAAGAAAACTTTGGGGGCTGGAGAGGTGGCTCAGTGGGTAAGAATACATACTGTGTTGACAGAGGACTCAAGTTCAGTTTCTAGCACCCAAGTTGGGCTCCTCATTTCATCTAAGTCCATCTCCTGAGGATCCAGTGCCCTCTTCTGGCCTCCCAGTCATCTGCACTTATGTGCACATAACTACACACAGAAACACACATATGAATAGTTTAAAAAGAATCACTAGGCAGCAGTCATGACATACACCTTTAATCCCAGCACTTGGAAGGCAGAGACAGGCAGATCTCTGTGAGTTTGACTCCAGTCTGTTCTACATAGTGAATTATAGGCTATCCGGGGCTACATAGTGAGATCATGTCTGAAAACATAAGCAAATAGATAAAAATGAAATGAAATTAAAATTTTTAAATGTGGTTCTTTTTAAAAGGTGGAGTGGGGAGCTAGCAGGCTCCTTTGAGCTCACTTGGTTCGGTACTTGTCAAACATGCTGGAAGATTGGGGTTTGATCCCCAGCATTGAATAAACCAGGCACACACTTTTAATTCTAGCACTTAGGAGGTAGAGGCTGGAGGATCAGGAATTCAAAGTCATCCTCAGCTATTGTGAGGCCATCTTGGACTACATGAAAGCATGTCTCAAAAAACAAGCAAAGAAACAAACAAACAAAAAAACTCAAATGATGAAGATGAAGTATTTTTTTTTTAAAAAAGAAAGAAACCCAAAACAAAACTAGCAGGCCCCACATGGCTAGGGTGAAATTTATCTGTCTGAAACATATCTGTCTGAAAGTAGGCCAACATACCCACGCCCAGAGAGGGATCTGGGGACTACAAAGTGGAGATAAGGTCCATTCCCAGTTGGGAGTTCACTAGGAGGCAATATGGCTGCCTCGCCCACCCACTGGCAATGGGTATGGGGTATGTGCGAGAGGAGGCAAATGGCCACTTACCCTCAACTCCTCAACACTCAGCCACACTGCCCCCAGAACCTTGGACAGGGACAGACAGCTTGGGAAGGATCCCAGGGAAGGCTGCAGTTCAGGATTGAAGCCTGTCTGTTCTTGTTTCTCGGGGTCCTTTGGCCTGGAACATTTGGTGGAGCCCATTAAAATTAAAAAGCCAAGTGGCTGGAGGCTTGGAATGCCAGCTCATTTTCCCTGGCATGGTAGGTCCTGTTTAAGGGAACCAGCTGGCATTAATGGCACACAACTCGTCACAAACAGCAGCTAGCGATCAGAAGAATCAGAGCTAATAATCGGGTTTGGGAAAGATAATGAGATATGGAACAGCCATTGCCGAGGGTCCCCCAGGGTCTGTTTTAGCAGCCTCCAAATAAGCTACAAAACAGAAATTAACCAAACAGGGGCTTCATTTGGGCAGAGGGGGAAAACAAACAAGGTAGAGATTTGCACACGAATTCCTAGTATGGCCATGCCCAAGCTCAGGGCCTGTGGGCCAACGACCACTGTCCGAAGGAGGCATGGGGCTTTCTGTGACCACTTGTCTCCAAGGGCACTGTGAGGTCAGAGCTGCTGCTGGGAAGCCTAAAGAGAAGACTAGCTTCCTGCGGCTCCTTTTTTCCTACCCCTGCTTCCCACTTGGCATGGGGCAAACCAGCTAGGTTACCTCTTCCAGACAGTGACAGTCCTAGCCAGTGGGGAGAAAGGCCAGCCAGGAAGGGGTCAGTTTCAGACTGGCACAGAAAGTCTCAGTGTTGGCTGTGAGCAATTGTCTCTAGTCTCTCTCCGCCTCCCCCTGCATTCCAGCTCTGCCCAGTCCCAGGAAGCTGCCAGCCATGGAGAAGCTTGGGCCTTCTTGTTCCCTTCCCCCATGGCTCCTGCTTCCTACTTCTTCAATACTTCATCATCTTTCTAAGTGTGTGTGCAGGGCTTTGCCACCTGCTGAGATAGGGTACATCGAAGGCCCTACCTCCCATTTATGCAACACTGGGGCCCCAAGGCCTAGTGGGCCTTTGTTTGGGATCCCATGTTATACACACGATCCATGGCTACAGGGGTGTCTGCTCATTGCTTCTTGAGAAGGAGGCTGTGTTAGTTGCTTTCTCATTGCTGTTATCAAACACCCACAAGGACACCCTTAGGAAGTGAGGGTTTACAGCTGGGCCCATGGTCTGAGGATACTGTCTACATGGCAATAAGGCATGGTGACATGGAGGTAGCTTGTCATACTGCATCCATCATAAGAAGAAAAGCAAGGTGAATGCTAGTGTTCAGCCTGCTTCCTCCTTTTTGTGCAGTCCAGGCCTCTGGCCCACATTTAGGGTAGCTCTTCCTACCTCAGTGGACTCAGTCTAGAAACTCCATTACAGACACACCCAGCCCGGTATTTCCTAGGTGATTTTAGATTCTGCCAAGTTAATGGTGTTAACTATCACAGAAGCCAATTGGAAAGGGGGGGTGAAGCTTTGGAATTGGCAGGCGCTGGGTTCAAATCCTAGTTTTACCTGCCACTACATAGCTGCCTGTCCTCGGCAAAGTCACCGGTCCTCTCTGAGCCTGCCTCTTCTTGAAAATGTCTTGTTAAGACATTGCACGTGATAGCTGTGGTGTGTTTCTGGGGTAGAGCACTTGCCCAGGATGCCAGGCATCCTGGGTTCATCCCCAGCACTGTGAAAATAAAAAGCACTTGTTGATGGCACAAAGGAGATCTCCAGACAGTCCGCTCCACTTCCTCTTCATCTTCAGTGTGTGCTTCGCCCTTCAAGCTTTCCCTTTGTACTTTCCCTGTGAGGCTCAGGAGACTGTTTCTGAGTCACTCATTGCTGAGAGCTGGGGTTCCCTGGACTTGATGAGCTCCATCTGAGCAGTAATACCTAGGATGGGCCGGTGGCGTTCAGAAAGGTCCTGTTATGTCATTTACATATGGATAAGCAGTCAGTTCCTGCCACTCAGCTCACCCTCAAGTAAGCAAGGAGAACATGGGCAGGGCTCTGAACATCGACATGACAGTTAGGATATGCCTGCCACACTGAGAGCCCAGGCAGAAGTGGCTGGCTGCCTGGCAGATGGTTGGCTGGCACTCTTGTCCCATGCCCTTGCACTGGAGCCTGGGCCCAGCTGTTCCTGTTCTACTTCAGGCACTCAGCCTCCTTGAGGCTTCTCAAAGGCCCAGCAACCAAAAAGGTTGAGTCAAGAGCCAGGCTAAGAGCACAGGGTAGCCTGCTAAGCCATCAGGAGTCCAGAGCTGAATACAGACCAGATCTTGCCGTGGCCCTTACTGCCTCCTCTTCTTAGGATGGACCATCAGGTCAGGGCTGGCTGTATCAGTCTGGAGTACCAAGACTTCTGGGTCACATCTGCTGTCTCTCCATGCCTGCTGCTCATCTAGTTTCTTCTAGATAGTTCTCTGATGGCCTAATCTACCTTCCTGTCCCCCAGAGAAGCCCCTTCTCACCAGTACAGAGCTCTCCATCCAATTGTCTGCTTGTACCTGACCCTCAACCCCCAGCTCATTGAGCTTATGCTCAGAGCTACTAGATACAGCATTTAGTGCCGAGTGCACATGTAAAAGGCGTGCAGTCCTTCTCTCCCACAGGTCCAGGGTCAGGGACCACACTGATGAGCCCAGGACTAAGTGCTTGGAGAGAGGTACTGGAGAAACAGGGAGAGGTAACATTGTCACATGGCTGCACTTACTGAGCCCTCTTGTGTGTCAAGCTCATTCCTTTTATGTGCATTCTTATTGTAAACCCTGAATGTGGTAGAAATAACTGTCCTTTTTCTACCACCAGGCAGTGAAGTAGAGAGAGGATAATGAGGATAATGAGTCACCTGCGTAAGGTCCCACTGCTAGTAAGTGACAGAGGTGATAGACTTCAGAGCTGGTCCTGAGGGAACAGGTGTCACCTGAGGTGGATGGGTCACCCCAGACCTAGGGACCAGGTCAGCAAAGGCTAGAGGCCAGAAGGCCCAGTTGGCCTCAGAAGGGCGGCACCTGGGTGTGGGGTGTGAAGGAAATTGGAGGGATCTCCTCCAGCTGTCCCTCCAGTTCTGCTCCTCCCTCCCATGAGCCCTTGCAGCATCGTGAATCTTCTTCTGTTTTCTTTGCTTTCCAAGGTGGGCCTTAATGTGCTGGTTCAGAAAGCCAACAAGTTCACCCCAGCCACTCGCCTTCTTGTGCAGAGATTTGTGCCCTTCCCTGCAGTAGGTAAGATATCTCTCTCTCTCTCTCTCTCTCTCTCTCTCTCTCTCTCTCTCTCTCTCTCTCCCTCCCTCCCTCCCTCCCTCCCTCTCCTCTCTCTCTCTCTCTCTCTCTCTCTCTCTCTCTCTCTCTCTCTGTGTGTGTGTGTGTGTGTGTTGCATGGTGGGGGTCTGGGGGACTTCCAAGCACCTGGGTGAATGGTGGTTCTTCAACGTCATATCTCCCTGATGTTTGCAGACTTGTGGCTGGGCGATGAAGACCAAAACTTACACACATAGAAATGCAGGACCCACCAGCTCAGTGTATGAGATACAGCTTTGGTACAAATTCTTGTGTGTTGTGTTTTGTTTTGTTTTGTGGTGTTGGGGATGCAACCTGGGACTTCATGCACACGAGGCAAGTGTTCTAGCAACCGAGCCACACTCTCAGCCCTTTGTTTGAGACAAAGTCTCCGTCTGAAGCTTAGGGTGACTTGGCACTCACTATGTAGTGCAGGCTAGCCTCAGACTCCTGGGAGACTTAGCACAGAGGCTGTTTGTTTGATCACTTGTTTTGAGACAGTCTTATGTATCCCAGAGTGGCCTCAAACTTGTTATATAATGGACCATGACCTTGGACTTCTGATCCTCCTGCCTCTACTTCAGCAGTGTTGGGATTACATGTGCACACTAATAACCTTTTGGTTTATTGGGTGCTGTTGATCTGATCCGGGGTATCCTACATGCTAGGCAAGCACTCTGGCAATATCTCCATTCCAGCACAGGGAGATAGATTCCTAACCTGGATCTCCAGGCTAGTAACATCAGCAGACAGATCACAGTGGATCCTTTGAACTGTGAAAAGTATTCGCAATAAAATCTAATAAAAAATCTTTATTCTTTCTATCATGAGTATGCCCAGCAAATAGTAAAAACAAGGACATGGGGCTTTGTTAGCAGGAAACACCAGGTTACTCCATGCCACATTGCAGATGTTACTCAGAGGCCTGGAAGTCTTGCTTCTGTGCAGGGTGAACCCAAATAATCGTATGTGATACTTCAACTGCCACATCTTACTTTCTCATCAGGTAAAAGGCAGTTGATTAGCTGACCTTGGGAGTGCACATTTGTAATACCAGCAGGGATGTGGAGACAGGAGGAGGAGAAGTCTAAGATCATCCTTAGCTATATAGTGATCCTGGGCCAGCCTGGGCTACAGGTAGCAACACACGTTCAGTTCCTAAGACCCACATGATGGAAAGAGAGAACTGATCCCCAGAAGCTGTCCTCTCGTGTTCATACATGCCTCCACCAAGTAAATAAATTTAAAGGCACATCTATTACTGAATCACAATAAAAATTTTGATAACTTGTTTTAATCTCTTTATAAATCTTTTGAATTTTGTTTCATACATATAGAAATATTAATCTGAGAGGGATGTTTAGTCTTCACCTGATTGTCAGAGGGGCCTCTGGCCACAGGGAAACTCACAGTTTTTGCTGGATCCTTAGGATGCTGCAAAGCTTGGCCTGGCTCTCAGGAAGCAGTGCCCAGTTTCAGGAATGGAGACTACGATGCAAAGTTTTGCTTTGTTTTAGAAATAATTGTAGAAGCAGCACAAAGCAGTTTAGCATTTGTTGTTCAAAGAAGTATACATGAGTACTAGAGCCCTGAGTCAGAGTCCCCCTCTCAGAACCTTTGTCAGAGGACAAAGGTGGGGACCAGCCCATCCCAGGGCCTGAAGGTTCTGAAACCTTCTGTTGTCAGTGCTCACTCTGAAAGCTGAGTCCCCCCAGCTCATAGCACTGACCTGACCTTCTGATCAGGCCTCAGCTTCTTGTATGTAATATGTAGGCTTGGTATTCTCCATCTATGGCCACAGACCAGACTCCATTAACAGGAACTTGTTGTGGAGTAACTACAGAATGGGGTGACCTCACCCGCTCCATGCCCAGTGGCTAATAAACTCCCAGAACCAACCACCCAGTGGAGCCTAGCCAACCCAGATAATTGCTATAGCAACTCCACACTTGTAATGAACTCTTAGCTATTTCTGCCGTGGGCCATTAATGGAATAACTCTTTAAAGCCGACTTCATCATGGGGTCTAATTGAGCAAAAAACGTGGCTACTCAGTGGCTGGGCTTACAGCCACCAGGGCTGGAGGGTCCGAGGCAGCCTAGACTGGCTCTGAGGCTCCACTGAGAAGCAATTGGGTCTTGGGGAATGGAGGGAGCAAGCCTCAGATAAGAACTTTGCCAGTGGCTTGTTCCAGTCATGTCCAGCCCCCATTGTGCTGTGTGACCTTGAGCTGGTCTTAACCTCTCTGAGACTCCCTCAGGAGAAGCCTTTCCTCTGTTCTGAGACTCTGACCTGCTCCTCTCAGCCTTAGCCTGATTCCCTCCCATCTTCTTCTTGGCACAGCCTTCAGCCCTACCAGCCAAGTCCAGCCTCTGCCACGCAGCTTGAGGCCCCTATATCCATAGCTGGTTGTACACATGGTGCTTTGCAACTTGCTAGTCCTCACTCCCAGGACCTTGGGAGAAGCCAGCCCATCTGCAAAGAGACTTCCACTCATCGCCCTGCTGAGGGATTGGCCACAGTGTGGTGTCAGGTCAGAGCCTTCATCTGCTCCCTGCACTTAGGGTCTCTGTACCATGTACTGCCCTGACTGGGACGGAACATCTCAAAGTCACTTGGCCTTTACTTTCTGCAGCAGCTGGCTAGCCACTGCCAGCCTAAGAGAAGCTTGCTCGGAAGCTACTTCACCATGTAAAAGGCTACTTTCCCATTAGGGTACCAGCATGGTGGGAGGACTCTGTCACAGGAAGGAGTGGAATGGGAGAGGACATCCTGAAAGGACCATAACCATCCCTCTGTTCCTAGGCAAGCAAGGGAACTCTCTGGAATTGCTGTGCTCCCCTCCTCTGGCGTGCCCTTCTAGATGCCTGTCCAGCTGAAAGTCTAGGCATCTCTGGGGTCTCTGCACTATCCAGAGCCCAAGCTACTCACCCACCCACCCCAGGTCAGAATGCACGTCCCCTTGTCTAAGTCTGCTCCTCTATCCTGGGACCACCTTAACAGTGTCACAGGCTTGCACTAGATTTGCAGAGCCCAGACCTAGGTGCCACCTAGGCCTCCTTCCCTTTGCCCTCCGGTGTGTCTCATCCAGTGCTGAGAGGGACCGAAGGCAGAGCCTACCACCTCATTCTACAAAAGAATATACAAATTCCAACTCGGAACTACACCCTGCACCCAGAGCTGAGGCCTCCCAATGCCCACCCAGGACGACTCAGTCTCGTAGTGAAACCTGCTTTGGAGCTGGAACGTAGATGTGTGTCCATCCTGGAGGGGGCCAGACTATGCAGTGCTTGCAGTGAGCATTCCATCTCCAAGATTGCCCCTGACTTTTCATCTAGGATTGTGTGAGCACTTGTGTGCATGTGAGTGCCGAGTGCTAGGAAGCAAGCCCCAGGTGCTCCCTGTAGCCACTGCTCTCTATCAGGGAGGTTTTCTGCACCCACAACACCCTGCTCTGGTCTAGAACAGCAGTCATGGGGGAGATCTTGGTTTCTATTTATACATGGAGACGGTAGGAAAGAAGGTGAGCCTGGGAGCATGTGTGCTGGCATCAGAATCGATTGGGGACTGGTAATTAATTTGTTTAGACCTTAATTAATTCTCCAGTTCTTTCTTATTTGTGGACTGTCACGCTTAATTGTGTTCAGGAGCTCAAGCTTGGAGCAGGCCCTCCGTTAATTGATGTGTGGCTGCTGGGAGGTGCAAGTTAATGGTTTGGGAAGCTGGGCAAACAGTGCCATTAAAGGTCAACAGAGGAGATGCTGGAAAAATACACACCCCTGGGTCCAGCCACCGATCTCCAGAGCTGAACCCGCTCTACAGGAGGCAGGTCCCACAGATAGCCTTTCTGTGAGGCCTTGGAGGAAATGTGCAGGGTGGCAGTGCTAGGTGTGGGTCTCACGAGAGACAACTGTGAGAAAAGAGGCATGCCTGTGGTCAGAGGTGGATGGAGCAGGGCCTCTAGAGACGTGGAAATACCAGTAGTCACCTATCTCAGTGCATTTGCTCAGAGCTGGTGCCCTGGCTCCATGTCTGCCTGACTGTATCCAACGAGAAGGAAGCAGCAGCAAGTGCTCTTGAACCCTGCACACCCCTGAGCTTGAGCCTCTTTGTTAGTTACTGTTCTCATGCTTTGACAAAAGCACCTTAAGGAAGGGCAGGGCTTGTTTTTGTACAGTTCGCTAGTTTGACAGGAATGTCCGTCATGGCAAGACGTCATGATGGCAGGAGCTTGGTCACTTTGTAAATGCAGCGAGCTCATGGAGGGAGGTGATCGCTGGTGCTCAGCTCACTTCCTCCTTTCCACTCAGTCCTGGCCCCCAGCCCACAGGATGGTGCTGCCCACATGCAGGGTAAGTTTGCTCACCTTGGTTAACCCAGTATAGAAACTGCCTCCTAGACACATCAGTCTCCTAAGGAATTCTAGACCCTGTCCAATTGAGCATCAGTGTGAACTGTCCCAGCCACCCATAGGATAATAATCTTTCATGAACCAGAAAGTCCTTCCTTGGCTAGGAAATCTTCTGGGTCCTTCCTAGGGTCCCTTTCATACGTTGTCAAAAAGTGTTTCATTGCCATAACATTTTTTGTTCTGTGTTCCCCTGTGAGCTGTTGCTCAGACCTTCTAAAAAGTCTGAGGGTGGGGGTGAGGGTGTCTCCTGATTCTTCATACCCAGTGAGCCTTACATCTGCTCCTTTGTGCCCTTTCCATGCCCCAGGTCACAGAGGTCTCCATGGCATTGACTCCCCCTTTGCTGCCTAAGCCTCAGACCCCCATCAAAGCATAACTCCCCATTACTTATCTCCTATGGGCTGGAAGGCAGTAGGGTGTACCTGTGGCAGCTAAGTTCTGGCCCCTGTGAATGGTTCCCCTATAAGGTCAGTGGTGCTTCATAAGGCATCCATGTCCCTTTGATGCTCCTCAGGAGGCTGCAAGAGCCTGCTTGAGCCTGTTCTGTGCTTACCCCTGGACACACGGCAGCTGTGGCTGCTGTGTTCCTCTCTACCTCTGCTGAGTTTCAGGCACATGGCCATGCTGGCCCGGAAGCCCACTCTTCTTGGTGCCGCAGCCCTCCACCTGGCTGTCCAGGACAGCCTGCTTAAGTTTGCTTCCCTCATCAGACTGTGTGGGTGTCTCAGGTGCCATTCCTCAGGACCCTCAGCCCAACATATCGTCAGGGTGCATATTAGTTACTTTCCTGTTACTGTGACCAAATACCTGCAAGGAAGAAAGTTCAGGAAGAAAGGATTTTTTTTTCTTTTGACTTACAGTTTAAGAAAAAATACACACCATGGTGGTGAAGTCATAACAGCGAGAGCCTGGGATGACTGGTGGCATTGAGTCAGGAAGCAGAGAGGGGTGAATGGTTAGTGCTCAGCTTGACACACACCCCATTTTCATGTATGGCATGCATGTGTGGGTATTGGAATGTTTTTTCATGTGGACACATGTGGCGTGCATGTAGAAATGTATGTGTATTTGGAGACCTGAGGTTGTTGCTGAGAATCATCCTTGGTTCCTCCCACCTTATTCAACAATAACAGCCTTGCTCAGTCAGATTCAGAGCTTGTGATGTGGCCAGTCCTGCTATGCAGCTTCCTCTGGGGATCCTTTACCATTGGAGGCTGGAATTACAGGTGGGTCACCACACCCACCCAGAACTTACTTGGGTGTCTGGGGATCCAAACTCCTATCCTCAACTAATTGCATATAGCAAGCTCTTTAACTGCTGAGCCTCCTTACCCATTCTATACTTTATCATGCTTATTCAGCCCAAAGCTGCAGCCCATGGCATGATACTACCCACATTTTACAGTGGCTTCTCCCTCCACAGTTGAACCTCTCTGGAAACACCCTCATAGACACATCCAGAGGTGTGTTTCCATGGTGATCCTAAATCCATTCAGGTTAACAGTGAAGCTTAGCACGGCAGAGTTTCGTGTGGCTTTGTTAATGCTCAGACAAGTGTTTTGACACAGGGTTCAGTTACTCGGAGTGGAACTCTAGCCCAATGACATTGGTAACTAAAGTGTTTTTGTATTCTGGCTTTTTATACCCTGGTCCTTTCCTTTAGTCCGTAGACCCCAAGTAGACGATCAGGAGGCCATCCCTGGAAGCTTATCCCAGGCATATGCTCAAGTCTTTCTGGTCCATGGGCACTATGTCTTTCAAATGCGATCCTGGGATCATCATGTAAGTTTTCCCTGGGATTATGCCAACATCAGAACCTCGCCAGTCCTCAGTACACGTTAGCCCTTCATCTGACTCCCATTGCCCTGACCAAGGTAGCAAGAACCAAAGATGGTGGTGCATGCTTATAATCCCAGCACCTGGGAGGAGACAGAGAAGGATCTGAGTTCAAGATTATCCTTGGCTACATAGTGAGTTTAAGGTCAGCCTGGATGGCAGGAAATACTATATCAAGAAACCAAAGCATGGGACTGGAGGGATGACTCAGCAGTTAAAAGCATGTACTGCTCTTACAGAGGACCCCAGTTTGGTTCTCCAAATCTACGTTCAGCAGCTTGCAACTATCTGTCACTCCAGCTACAGGGGGATCTGATACCTCTAGCCTCTCAGGCACCTACGCTCATGTGCATAAACCTACACAGAGGCATACACACACCCGGCATTATGGAATATTAATTTGGAGGCAAGCATTGGTCGGAAGGTCAAAATGGCACAAAAAGACGTGTTCTTTTGACAAGTGCTATAACATTTCATAGAGGCCAGGGCGGGGACTTAGTGCTGGAGTGCCCATCAAGCATGCCTAGGATTTGATTACACTACCACAAGGTGTGTGTGCATGTACGTGAAGCCAATGAAACATTGTTTCCTGACAATCTTCCACATCTTCCTGGGTTTTAGGAATTTAACCTGAGCTAATGTTTTAGGAAGTGTGTGTTTCATTTGAGGAAGATAACTCACTGGCTACTCCATCAGAGGAATATGAGGCTGAGTGACACGGAGTCTGAGTATCCACAGAAGGACCCTCATGTCACAGCTTCCTGGAAGGATGATCAGGGACCCAGGATTAGGGCTGCCTCAGAACTGGCATGGACTCCCAGCTTCAGGATCCCAGAGAACTTGACTAGTGAGGCCAATTGGAAAGAAGTCTTTAGTAGTGTGGTGCTGGACTCCGTCTTCAGTTTTGTCCTCTTGAGTTAATTTATTGCTTGTCTGGACAGAGGAAGCCTGTGGCTCACATTCAAGGGGCAGGGTCAGTAAATAGAAGGGCTGTGAATTCACGGGACAAGGGCATAAGATCTGAAAACATCTTTAGATGTTCAATGCTAAGTATGCTATTAAAAACTGGAGGGGAAGCTGGGTGGTGGTGGCACATGCCTTTAGTCCCAGCACTCGGGAGACAGCTGCAGGCATATTTCTGTGAGTTCAAGACCAGTCTGGTCTACAAGAGCTAGTTCCAGGACAGTCTCCAAAGCTACACAGAGAAACCCTGTCTTGAAAAAAAAACAAAACAAATAAAATAAAATAAAAACCTGGAGGGGAGGCCTGGCATGGTGGCATACTCCTTTAATCACAACACTTGGGAGGCAAAGACAGGCAGATCCCTGTGAGTTTGAGGCCAGCCTGATCTACGTAGTGAGTTCTAGGACAGCCAGAGCTACATAGTGAGACCCTGTCTAGAAAAAAAAAAAAAAAAAAAAAACTTGCAGGGGCTGGGAAGATGGCTCAGTTGCTTTCTTTGCAAGCACAAGGACCTAAAATTCAACCCCCAGAACCCATGTAAAACTTGTAGGCATGGCAGCATGTTCCTGTAATCCCAGTATTGGAAAGGCAGAGACTGGAGGCTGGTCAGGCAATCTAGCCTAATTGGTGAGTTCCAGGACAATGGTGTTCTTGTTTCAAAGGACGTGGATGGCACTTCTAAGGGGGACACCTGAGGTTGTCTTCTGGCCTCCTCAAGCACACATACACATGCACTGGCACATACCTGAGCACACATTATGTAGTTACACAGATGTTAAGGTGCCATGAACCTGACTTGGCTGAGGGACTTGGGGTGAAGTCCTGCAGGTCAGTGGGGTTCCATGGGCTCCGTTTGAAGCAGATCCGTACTGTGGTGCACGGCTCATGCTAGTTTCAGTTGTGTCCCTGAAGATAGGACATCTAGAACGAAGGAGTTGGTTTCCAGAGTAGCCCTGACGCATGGAAGCGTGGCAAAAGTGGCAGGGCCCCCAACAAAATGATTGTCATTAGAATGAGCTGGATGACCCCCGAGTTTTAGGAATGTGTCTAGTTAGCAGCCTGACCTAGAAAGTCCTAAGGGATAGTCATATGTGACCAAGTTACCGCTTTCTGGGCAGCTTACCTAGGTTCTGGCGTCATGTAGGTGCTCAATAAATATTACTGAACAAATAGCTTTCTAATGCAAGAGATTTGACCCTTTCTTTCTTTCTTTCTTTCTTTCTTTCTTTCTTTCTTTCTTTCTTTCTTTCTCTCTCTCTCTCTCTCTCTCTCTCTCTCTCTCTTTTGATTTTTAAATAATCTGATGTTTTCTTTTTTCAGATTTTTAAAATTTAAATTAGAAGCAAGCTTGTTTTACATGTCAATCCCAGTTCCCTCTCCCTCCCCTTCTCTCCTGCCCGCCACCGACCCCCTATCCCATCCCCTTTCTGCTCCCCAGGGAGAGTGAGGCCTTCCATGGGGGAATCTTCAAAGTCTGTCATATCATTTGGAGCAGGGCCTAGACCCTCCCCCGTGTGTCTAGGCTGAGAGAGTATCCCTCTATGTGGAATGGGCTCCCAAAGTCCGTTTGTGTACTAGGGGTAAATACTGATCCACTGCCAGAGGCCTCATAGATTGCCCAGACCTCCTAACTGACACCCACAATCCGGGGGTCTAGTTTGGTCCTATGCTGGTTTCCCAACTATCAGTCTGGAGTTTATGAGCTCCCCTTGTTCAGGTCAGCTGTTTCTGTGGGTTTCTCCAGCCTGGTCTTGACCCCTTTGCTCATCATTCCTCCCTCTATGCAACTGGATTCCAGGAGTTCAGTTCAGTGCTTAGCTGTGGGTGTCTGCTTCTGCTTCCATCAGCTACTGGATGAAGGCTCTATGATGGCATGTAAGGTAGTCATCAATCTCATTATAGGGGAAGGGTATTTAAGGTAGCCTCTCTACTGTTGCTTAGTTGGTGTCATCCTTGTAGATCTCTGGACATTTCCCTAGTGCCAGATTTCTCTTTAAACCTATAATGGCTACCTCTATTATAGTATCTCCTTTCTTCCTCTCCTCTATTCTTCCCGTGACTCAATCTTCCTGCTCCCTCATGTCCTCCTCTCCCCTCCTCTTCTCCTCTTCTCTTTCTCCTAACTCCCTCTCTCCTTCCCCCATGATCCCAGAGATTTGACCATTTCTAAAACCTGGAAGGCAGGGAGATCCAGAGGCAGAGAAGGTAGAGAGGCACTAGGCTTGGGGGGGGCAACGAAGGCAGGAGAGGGTGGGGCAACCGTGGGGTAGGAGAAGGCATCTTGGAGCCTTGGATGTGAGCTTAGTGTTTAAGCTCCATCTCATCACCTGGGAAGCTACTGCAGTCTCCAGCTAGGGAACTGCTGGGCTGAGGAAGCCTTTAGAAGGTGTGTCATGCTCCCACTCTGCCCCACTTCTAGTGTGTTCACAAGAGGGGTGTCTTCGCAGGAATCTTGTGTCACTGTGTGTGTGCCTGTGGGGGCCAGAGGGCAACCTTTGATGTCATTCCTAAGGTACCTTCCACCTCTCTCTCTCTCTCTCTCTCCCTCTCTGTCTCTCTCTCTCCCCCTCTCTCCCCCTCCCCCTCTCTCTGCATCATCTCTCACTGGCCTAGGACTCCCTAAGTAGGCTAGGCTTGCTATCCAGCCAGATCCAGGGATCCACCAGTCTCCACCTCTCCAGCACTGGCATTACAAGCACATAGTGTCACACTCATCCTTTTCCATGGAAACTAGGGGTTGAGTAGGGCAAATTTACTTATGCAGCAAGGACATTACTCAACTGTCTCTCCAGCTACCTTAGCAGGAATCTTACAGAGATTACGGGCTTCAGAGTTAGCTGTACCTAGGATGTACAAACTGATTTTTTTTTCAGTTTAGGAATTTCCAGTCCTGAGTTGGTGACACTTCAGTATGGGCTGTGAAACTCTCCCCTGATTCTTAAGCTATTTAAAAGAAAATCTGGGCCGTTTAGAGTTGCCTCTCACATGCAGTATTGGGACATGCTGTGAAATTCAGCAAATATTAAGGTCAATGTGCCTGTGTAGTGAACAGCGCTCCTCCAAAGACCACGCCGCTGTGTTCTGTGATTGACGGGAGAACATGTGAGTTTGTTAATATGGTGGTGTGCAAATGTGTGTGTCTGCAAACATGCAGGTCCCTGCTGCGTGGCCTGAGACCTGTCTGTAGTAGGTGTCTCTGAAGAGGGGATGAGGCTAAGGGCCACGGGTGAGAGGACACTCACTCCTATTTGATTATCAACCTTTTTGTGCGGTTTGAACTGTTTACCACGCTGTGATGGTTAGTATTGATTGTCCATCTAGCAGGACCTAGAGTCACCAAGAGACAAGCCACTAGGCATGCCTGGGAGGGATTATCAGATTGGGTTAATTGAAGTGGGAAAACCCACCCTATGTATGAGCAGTGCTACAGCTGTACAAAATGAGAAAGGGAGCAGAGTAGCCAGCATTCATTGCTCTTTGGTTTCTGACTGTGGATACAAAGTGACCAGCTGCCTCTTGTTCCTGCTGTCATGCTGTAACTGCCAGGATAACTGCCACGGTAACAAAATAGTCTCCATGAGCCATGTGCAGCAATGTGGGCTGCCTTGCCCTGTGAAGTGATGAAGGAAGGGAATAGGGTGGGAGCAAGTTTGCCTGACCATCCTTGAAAGTGAGGAAGTAGAGTTTGGGAGAACTTTGACCAAGTCTGTCTGGAGCTAAAGATGGTAGCTGCTTTCTGTTGCTACTGCAGTATTGGTTTGTTTATATGAAAAAGACTATTTTTTTCCTGATACTATATAGCTAATGCATAAAGTAAATCCTGTTTCCAGACACAAGTTTGTCCGTATCCTTCCAAAGTCAAGTAAACAGATAAAAGTTTACAATCAAACTAGGTGTGGTGATGTCTGCTTATATCCCCAGGAATAGGAAGGTGGAGGCTGGAGGGTCAGAGACTACAGGGGCATCCTTGGCTACAGAGCAAGCCAGCCTGGGCTACATGAGACTGTCTCAAAACAAAATTGACAGCAAAAGTGTCTGACTGTGGCTGATTTATTGTATTCATTTAAATATAATCAAGTGCAATGGGATCAAATAAACATGCTATCCTCATGAGAAGACAGGGTCTCTCACAGTCCATGCTGGCCTTGAAATCACTATTAAGATGGGAAGAACCTAGAACTTTCTGACACTTTTGACTCCCAGGTGCTGGAATTATAGGAATATACTACTACACCTGGAAAATTTTGGAACTCTTTCCACGAAAGTCATAGAATTCTAAGTTGCCCCTTTTCAGTAGGATCTGGCCACAGTGTTTTCTTTCCACGACAGTTTTTGTCTGTTTTTCAATTTTGAAATACTGTAACCAGGTATCATAGTCCACTCCTATAATCCTAGCTTGGCAAAACCAAGAGGATCATGAGTCTGAGGCCATCTTGGGCTACGGTTCAAATTATAGGACATCCTGGGTTATGTAGCAAGATTCTGTCTCAAAACATTAAAGTAAGAGAATGAATGAATATAAATTATGAAATATTTCAAATACAAAGAAAATTAATTGAAGTAAGGGAAAAGGTTAGATACACTTGAAACCCCTGAATCCCCCACCTTCTTGATGGTGACCTCTCCAAAGAAGCTGCTGGCCTGCCACCAGTCTGCTGTGTTCATTCAGATTTATAGATCCCAAGATATGTGTGTGCTCCAGAAATGACCACTTCTACTGTTTATGAATTGTGTGTGTGCGTGTGCACCATGCACACATTTGGGTTGTGTGTGTATGCTGTCCAGGAGGCTCCAGGAGTCCTTTTGTCCCTGCCTCCTCAGTGCTGGGGTTACAGCACAGACAACCCCATAGGGATTTTTCTTTTTAACTTGGGTTCTGGGGATCGGGCTCACATCTTCACGCTTGTGCAGCAGACGCGACGCTTTATTGACTGAACCTTCCTAGTCCTGTTTGTGCATTTAAAAGTTTGATGTGAACTGTGTCACAGTATGTTTGTATTAATTACTTTTCTATTGCTGTGATAAAGCACCAAGACCAAGACAACTTATAAAAGAAAGTGTTAGATGGTTTCAGAGGCTTAGTCCATGACGACAACAAAAGCATGGCAGCAGGAACAGCTGAGAGCTCACATGCCAAGCAGCAAGCAAGAAACAGAGGACACTAGGAATGGCAGTGTCTTTTTAAAATGTGTTTTCTTAAACCTCAAACACCCCCACCCCCGTGACACGCCTCCTCCAACAAGGCCGCACTTCCTAATCCTCCCCAAATAGTTACTACTAACTGGGAACTAAGTATTCAATCATGAACTTATGGAATCACCACACTGACTTTTTGTTGTTATTTTAGTCCCGCTCTGTCTCTTTCTCTCTGTCTCTCGGCATCTCTGTCTTGTTCTGTGTGTGTGTGTGTGTGTGTGTGTGTGTGTGTGTGTGTGTCTGTGCACATACACTCAGAGGTTAGTGGACATTTTTCAGGCATCGGTTCTCTCCTTTCACTATGTGGGTCCTGGGAATTGAACTCAGGTGGTCTGGCTTGGTAATGAGTGCCTTTACCCTCTGAGCCATCTCCACCACCCCTATGCTTGTCTTTCAGAAGCTTGCTTTTCATTATGGTTTTGAGATTTTTTTTTTCTGTACTAATACACACACATCCATTTCAGCTGCCATCCGAGGTCTACAGTGTGACTGTCCACAGTTGATAATTTAGGACTGTTTCCTTTCTCTTTGTACAGCTGTGCACACACTCCCATGAACACATGTTTCTGGACTAGGCTTTGGAAGCCCTTATCTGTATCATGTCTGTCCAGGGAGCCTGAAAACTGAGGCACAGATCTGAGCCCTGCCTCGGACTGTATCTCAGCAGCATGGCTGTGCTGAGAATCCAGGAAACGAAAAGGGTGTGTTAGAAAGGGAGTGTTTCTGGCTTTGTAGGCTCTTGCTAGGCGGAATGCAGCTCGTGTGCTTGCACAGGTGTACAGGTGCCTGCAGAGGCCGGGAGTGTTGGATCCCCTAGAGTTTGAGGCAGTTGTGAGGCATCTGACATAGATGCTGGGAACCAAAATCAGGTCCTCTGTAAAAGCAGAAAAGACAGCAGAGCTCTCACCTCTGAGCTGTCTCCCCAGCCCTTGGTTTGTTTTTTGTGTTAAGCTGTGTAACTCAGGCTGGGCTTGTGCTGATCTTCCTGCCTCTGTCTCATGATGCTAAGATTATATTCTCATGCTCAGCTGCTGTTTCTCATTTTCATTGGCTTATTTTTCCTTTTAATTCCTGGCATGGTTGAAAATTTTCTTAACTTTATTCTACATTCTGGTCTTCAGATAGAAGAAATGAGGTGATCTGCACTTCATTTAGAAAAATCAATTCCAAGGCAAATTAAAGACCTAAATGTGAAAAGTAAACATTTTAAATTTTTTCAAGAAAATATAGATGAGCAATGACAGAGTTTCTTAATGATACAGAAAGTACTGGGAGAAGGGAAGGATTGCTTATTTGAGGACATATTAAACTGTGTGACAGACGATAGCATCCACAAAGTGGGAGGACCAGGCCACAGTCCAGCAACAGCCATTTGCAAACCATTTGACCAATGAGGATTAGTTTCCAAAATATAAAGAGCTCTTGCAAATTGATTTTTTTCTTAGATTCAGAAGTCTGTCTTTGACTATTCATAAGATTGAGTTCATGTTTATCAGGTTTTTTATATTTCATTTCATAAAACTCTTAGTCTTACATTTTCTGTGATTTTGACCATTGGATCATTTTCTTAATGTGTGTGTGTGTGTGTGTGTGTGTGTGTGTGTGTGTGTGTGTGTGTGTGTGTTGAGTGGGAGTGCATGCAAGAGTGTGGAGGCCAGAGGTCAACCTCAAGTATTCTTCCTCAGACACCATCCACTTTTTTCTTTGTATAATTCTCTCTCCCCCTCCCTCCTTCCCTCCCCCCTCTCTCTTTCTCTTTTTCTGTGTTGGTTTGAATAAGAATGGCCCCCATAGGGCTCATATATATGCATGCTTGGCCCCCAATTCATGAACTGTTTTGAAGGATTAAAAGGTGTGGCCTGTTGTAGAAAGTGCGGCCTTGTTGGAGGAGGAGTCACTTGGGAGTGGGCTTTAAGGTTTCAAAAGTCCATACCACACCCAGTGTTCCTCTCTGTCTCTTTCCCTGCCTGCCTAGATGTAGCGCTCAGCTACTGCTCCAGCACCTGTGTGTGTCTGCACAGCCATGCTCCCCACTATGATGACAATGTACTAACTCTGAAACTGCAAGCCAGCCCCTAATTAAATGCTTTCTTTAATAAGAGTTGCCTTGGTCATGGTGTCTCTTCACAGCAATAGAATCCCTTAACCCTAACACATATACACTGTAACCTGTGCAGTGCTGGCAGACGCGGGGACATGTTGAATCTGCTGCAGTAACAGGTGGTTGTAAGCTAAGCAAATGTGTGTGCTGGAACTGAACTAAGGTCCTCTGCAAGAGCAAAACTCACAACCACTGAGCCAACTCTCTAGTGCCCCCCTTTTTTTTCTTCTTTTGATAATTGACCAAGTAGGCTACCTGGCCAGCTGGGTGACTGTTTCTGTTTCCTCAGCATTGAGGTCACAGGTTCACAGCACTGATGCTCAGCTTTACACATGAGTTCTGGCCTAGAACTCCGGTCCTTCACGCCAAACACGTGGTCAGCTGAGTAGTTCTCAAGCTTCTTTGCTTAATAATTTTTAAAGCTCCTATTCTGTATGGATGTTTGCGGCCAAAATCAACAAAGAACGTACTGAATGAGTCTCAGGTGACACTGAGCCCTACTGCCCTGCTTCATCTCTGCACCTGTCTGGTGGACTTTGTCTTCAGACTAGACCTCTCACCATCACAGTGGCAGCATCAGCATCACATCCCAACAATCATCACAGTGGCAGCATCAGCATCACATCCCAACCTGACTGTGCCCAGAGAACAAGGGGCTCTAACTCTGGCTTGTTATCCCTCAGATGGGGGGAGATCCTTCACAGTACCCCAAAGACATTCCTCCCTAGCTAGGGTTTGGGTCTCATGTCTCTTTCTAGTCACTGGCAATGGAAAGTCCTCTGTTAATTTTTGGGGGTGGAACAAGTCCTTGGGCGTCAGTCACTTTGACCCTCCATATAAGTAGACTTTTGTTTATTATATTTAATCAGTATATTTCCTCAGCTTCTAGCTCGTAATATAGGGTAAAATAGATCTTAACTTCCATATTTCCTTTTTTAATTAAAAACATTTTAATCTTTCGTTTTTTCTTTGTGAGACAACATTTCACTATGTAGCCCTGGCTGACCTGGAACTCATGACATAGATCAGGTTGGCCTGAAGCTCACAGAGATCCTCCTGCCTCTGCCTCTGCCTTCCAAGTGCTGGGATTAAAGCATACACCATTACACCTGGAGACTTGTATTTCTAAGATGGCTTTTTAGGTAAATACACCACGATTGCATTCCCTTGTACAATTTAAATAATGTAGAAACATTCAGTGTAGAAAATATAGAAATCTCTCGAAACAGGCCCTAAGTCTTAGATTGCATTCTTTCCTCCATTGGCAGCTCTAGGAGACAGGTGCCTTCCAAAACATTACCTGTACGTTTGCACACACGTGCCCTTGGCTCTATTAATGACAGGGCTTGACACAGTCACCTGTCTGCTCTCGATAGCCTTCTTCATGTTGTGATTTGTTTTGGAGAGAGTCCAGTGTGAGTTCCCTAATGGTGGACATTTAGCTTGTTTCTAATTATTTGCTCCTTACAAACAGCGCTATAATTAGCACCCTTGTAAATGTCTCTTTGTGCATATGGGCGAGCATTTCTTTAGGGTAGCTATCTATGGTTTGGCAATTTCTACTGCCTTTAATTGCATTGCCTGGTATCTGGCAGACGATCTTCTGCATGTACAATAACTTTTCGTGTCCGTGCACCATTATAGTGTAAGTTTTAAAAAAGATGTTTCAGGCAACAATTAGGAGTCTAAGTTTGAGCGCAAGTTCTGTGTGGATTGCTGTGGTCGGCTGAGGTGACAACTGAATGAAGTGATCCTCCTACCCATGGTTAAATTCACATGGGCCCTGTCAGCTGTCTTGGGAAGCAGTAAGGTTCCCTTGCACCCTGGCAGCCATTATGATTGTGCACATATGTATGTATGCATGAGTATGCATTCGTGTTGTACACTCACGTACCACTGCTCCTGTGTGGGACAACGTGTAGGAGTTAGTTCTCTCCTACCAGGGACAGAACTCAGGTTGTCAACTTTGGTGGCAAGTGCCTTTACCCACTGAACTATCTCACTTGCCCATACCTTGTTTTTTCAATCAGGGTCCCTCGCTGACACTTAGTGCTTGCCTATTAGGTTAATGAGGCTGGCCAGCCAGCCTTCCTTCGGCATCCTCCTGTCTCCGTCTCCCCAGCACTGGGATTCCAGGCATGTACCTAGCTTTGTACATGGGTTCTGGGGATTGAATTCAGCTCCTTGTATTTGCACAGCAAACATGTTGTGAACTGCACCATCTTCCCAGCCCCACACACCTTAATTTTTAGGATATTAAGATGTGGAAAAATGTATCTCAGAGTTGAAGAGTTATGGAATCTCCTTTTCCCCAAGTCAGTGGCCTATGTGTCTGGACAGTCCTCCTCCTGTGTGGGTTGGTGCACCTGCCTTCCCAACAGTCAGTTTCTCACACGGGTGTGTGCTACTTGCCCAAGCCCCGCTGATCTCCTGTCTGTCTCGTGCCGGTTCAGAGGTGGGCTCGCACTTTTCCGTGCTTTCTGTTTCTCACACTGTCCCCTTTACTCTGGATGCTGCTTCATCAGCTTTCCCCATCTGCACGGGTTTGCATGGCAGTGGGTCCATGCAAGAACATCTGTGGCAGTCAAGAGTGTGTTTTTGCCTTCCCCCCATTTCAGGATGTCTCCCAGTGTTGCTGCTCCAATGTCAGTCACGCCTGAGTCTTGAATGGTGTCGATCTGAGTTGAAAATGTGCCAGTTTTTGTAACATTATCGCTAATAGACTGCTTAATTAACCTGCTGATATTGTCGATGGTAGATCTGTTGGTGTGTCAAAAGGGAGATCCATGCATATCCCCCCCCCCTCTCTCTCTCTCTCTCGGGAGTGGGATAAGAGAGATCTAGGAAGGTCTGGGGGAAATGGCAGAATCAAACAGCCCAGACCAGGTGGTAAAAGTGCAGTCCCTGCATGGGGCATGTGTCCTTGCTTATTGTTGGGGACTATTACTATAGGGCTGGTTGTAACCAGACAACTACTGTAAGGTCCACAGAAAAGATTGTAAGGCATATGCCACCTGCATAGCCAGTCACCTCAGAGAATGCTGTCTCTGCTTGGGGCTGGTGGCTGCTTTTACATTGATATTAGGCATTTTTTTCTATCCAGGCAGCTTTTGTTTGCTGTGGCATCCTGGAGAGAGGCTTGCTGAGGGGACAGAAGGAGACAGAGCTTTGCTTTATTTTGTGATTAGGAGTGGGGGCTTGAAACAGGACCTCAGATAACCCAGGCTGGCTTGGAACTCAATTTGTAGCTGAAGATGACTTTGAATTTACAATCCTCCTGCCTCTGCTTCCCTCTGGAGTGTTAGCATCCCAGGTCTACATCATCAGTACTAGTCATGCTTTTTTATTTTCATTTATTTATTTGTTTTTGGTCTCACTTGGAT
Source organism: Cricetulus griseus (assembly GCF_003668045.3). NCBI lineage: Eukaryota > Metazoa > Chordata > Mammalia > Rodentia > Cricetidae > Cricetulus > Cricetulus griseus. The sequence goes on along the minus strand of NC_048601.1, from coordinate 75,034,758 downwards.
TCTGTGTTTGAGATAAAGTTCTTCTCTGTCCTGCTGTCCTTACACCCACATTTGGAAACTGTGGTGAGAAAGTGAGTTGCCACCTGCTCCTGGGGTTGGCCCACCACCACCTCCAAGGCCTGCCTGCTTACCCTCTCTCTTACACTATATAAGTACCCTCTCCTGCCTGCTTACCCTCTCCAAGGCCTTCTTACACTATATAAACACACACAACGGAGGCTGTAGTCATTTGACCTGCATCCTGCCTCCTGCCTCCCTGGTGGATGCAGAGGCTGGCATTCAGTGTAGGTGTTGCCTTGCCCTGAGATTCCATGGAGACCCTAAGTGCAGTACTGGGAATGCCCAGCAGGTGGGACAGTGCTCACTGTCTCCCTGTTGGGGACAGGAACAGTGGTGCTTGCAGTGGTGAAAGGCATTCTTGAGGGTAAAGTTGATCCTCTCAGGCAGAAAACCCCACTTTCCCACTCAGTGATGTTCTCATGTCATCTGAGAACTCAGGGCCTGGCAACCCAAGGGCCAAAGGGGTTGCAGAGTATCCCCGTGGCCACTAGAGGGCTTGTCACCAACAGAGGCCAGGAGTGGCTTCCCAAGGCCACCCTAAGAGGACTATTTGGGTCCTGGGCATTCTGTGTATCAGAGGCTCACCTTTGGGAGTGAGCAGAGAGAGAAACAAAGCCAGGAATGAACCCCAAGCATGGATGTTCCCAAACTCAGGCACTATGCCCATCTTCCATGACTCTCCTTGCTGTCCCAAGTCTTTACCTCAGAACACCTTCCTAATTCTCTTTGGATGTGGTTAATGTGTTCTCAGACATTGTGGAACTGCACTTGGGAGGCTGAGGCAAGAGAATTGCCAGTTTGAGAATGGTCTGGGATACACGGGGAGACCCTATCTCAAACTAGGGTATGGGTGTCTCTGTCAGTATGTTATTGACATTTGGGGCCGGGCAATAGCTTGTTGTAGGAATGTCCTGTGCATTCTAGCGTAGTTCCACAGAAGCTGTGTTTCAAAGCCTCACCGGTCTCTACCAGCCATGTGCCAGTAACACCCCCACCCCAACCCCCAAACCACGATAATAAAAAATTTCTCTCTACATTGCCCCTGATTGAGAGGCACTGCTTAGACAGGTGAATGTGTCGAGTGTGGGGACAGGAGCTGTGAGGCTTGAGTCCTTGCCACAGAAGGTCTGCCATGGTGAGCGCTGATGAGCATCGTGTGGAAACAGTGGGGCCGCTCAAAGATAGCATATGTGCTCGAAATACATTTCAGAGCTTGTTTGCTCTCCTGCTTCCCTCTCCAAAGACTGCAGTGCCTCCTGGTCTTCGCCTCGGCTTATTCCACCTCCCTACTTTATTGCAGTAGGAGAATGCGGGGGGCTCAGAGCCCCCTGGTCCCACACCAGCCTTCTTCACCTGCAGAACCCTGTCCCCAGCTGTGAGCACCCTGCACGGCTGGGCTCCCCAGCCATTGGCTTAGGTCCCAGGAGCATCTGTGGGCTCCCTCCCACTCCTCTTGCCCACTGAGCCCCACCACCCTCCAGCTCCCCAAACCCGGGTGCCCCCCCACTGGAGGGGGGAAGCAGCAGGTGTTGATGCTAATCAGCGTTCACAGCCCAGAACTGCAGTCGCTCCCAGGCTCACACACTCCCCAAAATTAAACACTCATTATACAAAATTAATTGACATTAATTAGCAAAAATTAAAACTTTAAACACAGCAAGGCGCTTTGGGGGGAGGAGTGGAGCAGGCAGGCTCTGCATTTGTCACCCCCCCACATTTCCCACCACCCACCTACCACCCCCAAGTCTCCCCATTTCCATCATGAAGCAGGGCTGGAGGACTTCAGGCCAGATCTATATCTGTAAACCACCGCGAGTCTGGGCCTGGCCTGTGAGTCCCAGTTAAGGAGCAGGGCGACTGTACCAACCACCCAACCACCGTCATGTACTGCTTATCTAAGGATCCAGGGACGTCTTCTCAGCCATAGGTCTCCAGGAGCTCAGCTGAGACAAGGGAGAGAGGTATGGCTAAGTGAAGCAGCGCAACCACCCACCGGAAGAACTCTGCTTACTCCCCGACACCCCACCTCTCTCTCCACGTCTCTGGGCACCTGACACTCAGGCACCACAGCCTTTCCATTCTGCCCCCCTTTGCTGTGTGACCTCAGTGAAGTCACCATTGCTCTCTGAGCTTGTGTTCTGTTCATATGATGAGGGGGCGATGCTGGGTGAGCACAGCGGTCTGCTCCGTCACCTGCTGTTGTGGATGGAAATCTCTTGGTTTGCAACAGTGAGACATGAGGGGACTAAATATGGGAAGTGGCATTTAAAAGCGTATTGGGGCCCGTGGAACTGAGTTGCTGGTGGTGGAACATCAGGCCCCATGGGGACACATCTCAGGGACAGAGAGCTTTCTGGGTGCACATCTGCGTCCCTGCCTAGGGACCCTGCCCAGAAGAGGTGAACAGCGCCCTCTATAGGTGCAGCCCCCAAAGCCTTCACCATTTCTACTTAGTACTTTTGGTCTATGCATCCCGGGTGCCCAAGGGTCTCGGTTAAAAGCACAACAGAGAGCCAGGTGGTGGTGGCACACCCTTTAATCCCAGCACTCGGGAGGCAGAGGCAGATCGCTATGAGTTCAAGGCTAGCCTGGTCTCCAAAGCTACATAGTGAAACCCTGTCTGGGAAGAAAAATAAAAATTAAAAAAAAAAAAAGCAAACACAACGGAGTACTACAACTTTCTGCTTTCACAGAACTCCTGCAGGTTGGGGGCCCTGGCTGGAGGGTGGAACCACGTAGGAAGCCATCATGCCTCACTATACCTCTCTGTATTCCTCTCTCTCCAGCCAGTGCCAATATCTGCAACGTGGTCCTGATGCGATATGGGGAGCTAGAAGAAGGGATTGATGTCCTGGATGCTGACGGCAACCTCGTGGGCTCCTCAAAGATCGCAGCCAGACATGTGGGTTTCCCAAGGGCTACGCCCTGCTAGGAATGGATTGGTGTTCTCATACATAGCCTGTGCGTTCCTTGAGATCTTCTGGTCACGGAACCTTGGCTTGGTTCTTCAGATGTCGCCTCCTCATTCCAGTCCCCAGCTCCCGTCGGTGTGAGCCCTGGACCTCAAAGTCTGTTCTGAACAGTTCTTCACTGCTCTTCAACATCCCTCCTCTTCTAGTCTCTACTGTGAAATGTCCTGATTTTTTTTTTTGTCCCAGCCCCTCAGGGCACAGCTCCTCTGAGGAGGTGTTAATTGGAGAGGGCAGAGGAGCCTCCCCAGGGCTTTCTCTCCATGCCCTAGGTCTTCACATCCCCATGGCTTGTGAATGGGAAGCTGCAGGCGTGGTAGGTAGCTGCTATCTCGCTGGCGAGGGGTGTTGTGCCAGGAGGTCAGGATTATGGAAGATGTTGTGGCCCCTGCAAATGGTTCCTTATAAGTCTCTCTTCACTAGCCCTGCCCACTGTAGCTCTTGTATTACACACACACACACACACACACACACACACACACACACACACACACACACAAGTCCTGTGCTTCCTCAGCCTTCCATTGATGATGGTTGGTGGCTTGTCCTACTGTCTTGGGTTCTAGCCTGTGCATGGTGGGAATGAAACAAGGAGTCAGCCGTGAGGGGATAGAACATCACGATGTTCCGGTCTCTGTGGTTCAGCAGTTCTCACATGGAGACTGAGATGGTACCCTGTACACAAGACCTTATTGATAAGCCTTGATCTTTTCTTCCTTCTTATCCATCTCAGGGAAGTCAGGGCCCATCTAGACCCTGTAAAGGGCCAGGGCTGGAGGGCATGCCAGCAGTACACTGTTGCCTGGCCTGGCTTTAGGCCTTCACACCTTCCCACAGCTGTACTGGGACCTGAAAAGACCCTCTCCTGGCCCTTCCTGAAGATTTCTATAAAAGGATCAAGTTTCAGGGAGAAACTTCAGCCCCAGCCCATCATCAGAGAGAACCTACCCTCAGGTTCCTACTCTATCCCAACCCCATCCTTTCAGAGTGCCCTGTGAGGGGAGTAAAGGTGACAACCCTTCCTAAAACCCATCCAGGTAGGTCACCCAGCTCTTTTGCAGCCCCAGGCTTCTTTTAATCTTGCTCGAGAGACATCTCCTTGGAGAGACTTGGAGATCTGAGAGCTGTGAGCCATTCCTGGACATTCCTCTAAGGGCAGGAACCATGAGTCAAAGGGACTCAGCAGTGTCTGTCCAAACACAAAATTGTCACTTATCTAGGCCTCAGACTATGCCTCCCAGGATTCTATGGGAGTAACTAACCCCACTGGATCCTGAGCATGACCAGCCAAAGCTTCTGCCTCTTACAAAGCTAACCTTTTCTCACTGAGACTCATAAGGGCTGGGAAATGTAGCTCTTATGAGTCCTTCCCTAGGACACACAAAGCCCTGGGTTAAATCCAGGGCTCATGCATGTAATCTCAGCACTCAGGAGGGGAAGACAAGAGAACTGTAGGTTAAGAATCCTCAGCTACATAGTTCAAGGCCAGCCTGGGCTATACAAAGAAAAAAAAAAAAAAGACTTAGAGCCAGAAGACAAAAGGTCTTATAAATCTTTGTCTTTAAGGGATGTGGTTTTAAAAAGTAACCCCCAGCTTCATCCAGCTTGGAAGCCCCCTGGCTTTGCAGGCCCAGTGATTTGTTCTGGCTCTGTTTTGACAGTATCTTAGGTCCTCTGTGTACTGTTCTCCCAACCCCTGATCTCTGCACACTGCAGGCTGGGGAGGCTGTCCTCTCCTACCCCCTCCTCCATGCAAAGAATCTGCTCTTCTCAAACATTTGTGGGTGAGGGTGGAGCAATATTCTCTGGTGTCTGGGATCCAGCTCTGTGTGCACTGCTGTGAGCCAGGGCTGCCAGATGTGCTGAACAGCAGTGCAAACACCTCAGACTCCGGGTTGGGATTTGCTTCCTTAGTGGCTGTTCCCATCCCTTAGACCCCTTCTCACCCCAGCCTGTCCCCATCCTCAGGCCCTGCTGGAGACAGCCCTGACTCGAGTGGTCCTGCCTATGCCCATCCTGGTGCTTCCCCCGATCGTCATGTCCATGCTGGAGAAGTAAGTCAGGCTGTGGGAACAGAGGGGATGCCGGGGAGTGCCCCATGGGACCGGAGGCCATGGCAGCCTACCTGGTGTGTGTGTGGGGTTGGAAAGCACCCACTCTGTCTTCTGCTGTACTGGATGGTGGTATTGAAACTCATGACTTTTCCTATGCAAACTGGCTGGTGCCCGGTGCTGCCAGGTCGCCCGTGCATAAGCATGGTTCTGCCTTGGTGGAGGGGGCAGGATAGCTGGCACTTTTGGTAGGAATCTGTGTGACCCTGTGAGTGTGAGTGTGTGTGCATGTACACACGCACTGTTAGTAAGCAGCCCCAGCCTATTGGGGGAGATAGTCCAAGATAGGAAACCTAGATTTTCAACCTCAATGAGTCTCTACTTACAATTAAAACAGTAGTCTGACTGTGGCTCACTCTTGTCATTCAGCAGGTGAGGCAGGATTGCCATGAGTTTGAGATAACACGGGGTACACAATGAATTCTAGCCAGCCTGAGCTACTTTGTTAAGAACTTGTCTCCAAAAAAATGAACAAAGAAGCAAAAACAAGAAGTAGGCTGGAAGTGGTGGCACATGCCTTTAACCCAAGCACTTAGGAGGCAGAGACATATAGATCTCTGTGAGTTCAAAGCCACCTGACTTTAAAAAAAATCAATAAATTAATTATAGTAAGGCAAAACTGGAGCAATAATAATCTGCTTGGTTTCTTCAGAGGAAGATCAAAGGACAACTATTTGTCATGTCACTGTTCACATAATATAGGGAACACTACAATAATAATAGTAGAGGGCTTCTATATTTATAGGATGGTGATGGCTAGGGAGCAGCTGGGGAAAGGCTGAATGGGGAAGGAGGAAGGAGCCAGGGTCCCCCTGCATATGGAGGCCTAGCAGGCCTAGAGAGGGGCAGGGAAGGGCCCTGGGTGGAGGGAGGCTATAGGCACAGAGCACATCTGGTACATGAATATGCTGATGAGCAGGTCATGCCTTGCTCTTGGGCACCTGCCTTATGGAGACCCTCTAGGATCCAGCATGCTTGAAGGAAAGCATGCCCTTTGGGGCAAACAGATGAGGGTTCTGTGTGTCCATCAGAGAGACCCTCCAATCCCAGAAATGGGCAGAGCCCCTGTGTCTGAGTATTGAGATTAAAAACTGTTCATCTGGAACTCAGAAGGCTGAAGCAGAAGGATTGCCATAAGTTTGAAGATAGCCTGGACTACACAGTGAGTTCTAGCCCAGGCTAAAATATGAGATATTGTTTTAAAAACACATTAAGAAAGGAGGAAGGGGAGTGGAGAGGAGGGGAGGGAAGGGAAAGGAAGGGAAGGGGAAAAAAAGAAAGTCAACTTAGCATGAGACTTTCAACAAATAAACAAGAACAAAAGTAGGTTTGAAGAGGGCAATCTTTTGTGTTCCTGGCCTTGTATATAGCCCTCTCCTGAGCTGAGGCTGTCCCCAGATACCAGTGACTGAAGTACAGACATGGAGACCAGGAATGGGTGAAGAGGGTACAGTTTTCTTCAGCAATGAAGCCTGGGATGGGGCAGCATGGAGGGTGCCCATGGAATACTGGTTAGTCACCTGTCACTTGTGCAAGTCTGGTGGGACAGAGCCCTCACCTGGCAGGTTAGGTAGAGACATTTTCTTATACACACAGGCATCGAAGGACAGCGGAAGCCAGCAAAGTGTAAGATTTGCTGCAAACTAAGGCTCAGGAAAAGCTGCTGAGGGAGAATGGAGTCAACCCAAAAGCCCTTGTCTCTGGTTTTTATGGCCTGAGAGAACGTAATTGTTGGGATAAGCTAGGCTAACCCATTGCAGACAGCAGGAGCCGCTCCTACGCTCCTCTGTCTGAACACCCTCAGCATCCAGCACTGTTCACAGGGACCTGGCAACTACACACACAGGAGCAGGTAGAAAACTGGTTCAGCCAAGGCCAGCCAGAGGCCCATCCTTTGCCATGAGTTTGCTGGAGAGGAATATGACCTGTGATGGCTTAACAGTTTGCATAGGAACTCAGTTTGTAAAATGTTGAAAGAGGGTTGCTTTGCCAGCTTACTTTTTTGGGGGAGTTATGGGAGGTGGCATGGGAATTATTTTGCCTGTGAACCCTCCCCAACATAGTGTCTAGAGTACTGCACGGCTTGCCCCATCCCAGGTGCCAAGGAAGCTCCAGGATAGGGTAATAAGAAGTCAGTAGTCTGGTGCTCCATAAATAGCTGATCCTTCCTGGGGGTTCCCAGGGTGATTTTGAGGGAGAAGAGTTCAGTCTCGGTTCCCTCGGGGATATTAAGATGGTAAGACCCAGTTGCACACGCAAAGGTTTATTAATCTCACACCCACTATAAAACCATGGGACTGGATGACAGGAAAGGCAGGGCACTGAAGCAGAGCTGGCTGAGACTTCTAATAGGGAAGAATGCTTTTCCAGCCTCAGTTTCCCACATAGAAATTGAGGATGCTGTTGTCTTGTTGCTCTTTCAGGCTTGGCGTCTGGCGCCATCCAGCACCTCTTTCCTGTGGGGTGGGCAGCTGTGCTGTCCAGAGTTCTTTGGTGCAAGATTTCAGGGCTCCTGAGAGGAGCACCCCACCCCAGGTTGGGTGGGGAAGTCTGGATGGCCAGGGAGGAAAGACAAAAGCACACTTACAAAGCAGACTTGCAAATTAATGGAGCGCAAAGTAGGGCTGCTCTGCAAGTGCTGAAGGAATGCACAGCAATGGGGGGGGGACCAGCTGTTGTGTGGCAGCCGGGTGGGGCCCGCCTCGCTTGCCTCTGGCCTCAGTCTATCCTTTCTGGCAGGAGCACTGGGGTCTGGGACCTGAGCCTCCAGCTAGGATTAGACAGAGGTGGGAAGAAGTGCGCGCACCATTGTCTTTGCCCCTGAGATCAAAAGAAGTCTGAAGTTCCAAGTAGAGGGACCTCCACCCATGCTGGATGCATCCTCTGTCCTCCCTGCACATACCCAGACCTCATACTCCATACCTTCCCTGAAGCCCCTAGCAGCCAGTAAACTGGGTTCAGATCCAGGGCTGGGAGGCCCACAGATGTAATCCATCATCGCAGAGACGTGTCAATGTAGGGACAGAAAGGCTGTGGTTTCTTCCCAAGCCCTGCAACCCTGGCTCAGGATACACTGGAAGAGTGCACCTGGCTGGATGGAAGCTGGATGGAGGTCCTGGCCCCACCCATGGTAGATCCCTGAGTCCGCTCCCCCAGTTCCTTCGCTGTCTGTGATCCGGGTCTTTCCTTTTTCCAGGCATTCGCACATCTCTCCATCTGCATATTTTAACTCCCCCAGCTGCCTTTCCAATCCCTTCCTGCCATTTCCCTCTTCTCCCCTCCCCCCATCCTGCTGTGTTTTCTCTTGGGGGCTCTGAACCACACTCCCCAGGCTTCCCAAAGGTTGCAGCCCTGGGGCTCCCTGGATCCACTTGCCAGCAAAGGACTTAAACCAGCTTCCCTTGAGAGAAGTCAAGGTCAGAACCTCCATGGATGGGAGTTTGCCCAACATTACTTCCAGGAAGTCCCCCTTCCGTGCTCTAGGTGACCCTTAGGGCTGTGCCTCTGGGAACTCTACACCCACCCACTGAGAATTGCTACAGAACCAAGTAGACAGCCCTGAGTCCCAGACATGAGAGGTTGATCAGAGCTGCAAGCTTCACAATGATCTTGGCCTGATTCCAACCCCTGTGACTCCAGAGGAAGCTTGTGAGGCCTTGGGCTAACATAGACTGGAGGGATAATGAGGTGCTGCTCTTCTGGGAGTTGAGCTTGATTTCAGCACCTTTGTCTTGCTCCTCTTATTCATTGGAAGACCCCTTACCCCAATCCCCAGTAATTGAACGTAGCCTTTATCCAACAACCACAAAGAGCATGGGGTCCAGGCCAGCCAAGAAGGGCAAGAGAAGAATTCACCTGTCAGGATCCACATCCTCTGTGCAGATATGGCAGTACCAGCAAGGATGATGCACACTTACCTGCTGCTGAGCTGGCTGACCTTTGGATTTGCCTAGAACTGATAAGCAGTTGGGTCTTGGTAACACCTGAGTGCGAACACGGAAAGGCAGCCGCCTCTCTAAAGTGTGATCTGTAGCTTCATGAATGCCAGTTCCTGGGTCTAATGCCAACTGAAGGAGGGTCCCATGGAATCAAGAGCCTTTGGGAATTGACACTTTTAACTAGAACATTCCAGTATGTACTAAAGGTCTGAGAACTGCCTCCCAAGTGTGCTGCCTGCTGGGGACCAGGGATTCTTGAGTTTGCCCCAGAAGGGAAGGGTGAAGGGGTTTGCCTGTCCCTAACACCGCTACCCTGACCCAGAGGGATGAATTGGTCAGTTTTCCCTTAATTCGAATAAATATCTGAGATAACTTAGAAAACATTTATTTTGGCTCTCAGTTTCAGAGGATACAGCCTGACATCCAGCCTTAGCCCTGGGGCTGTGGGCCAACATGATGTGAATAGGTGGCCAACGAGGTGTGAATAGGTGGCCAATATGGTGAGAATATGTGGCAGAGCAACCTGGTTCCTTTACAGAGTGAAAAAAAAAAAAGGGTAGGAGAGGGACTGGAAATCCTTTATGCTCCTGAAGGGCATCCCACCTCAGTGAACTGAAGACCTCCCACTGGACCCTAGCTCTTTGTTTCAAACCTTTAATGTGTGGCAATTTGAAGATACTTAAGATCTAGACTGTGTACAGCAAAGGTCTCTTCTCTAAGACTGTGCCCAGGCTGCTCCAGTTAGGGAGGGTAAGAGATCCCGTTATGATCTGTCACTGGGGCTGGCCATGTGAGGCTGCTGTGGCCACTGAGGTCAGGTTTAGTGCCCACCTGATATCTCTGATAGATGATCCAGTATTCATCCTGCTAGAATTGCCAGGTCTCCATGGGTGGAATGCCATAGATCTTGCCAAATAGTGTTTTCTGCTAAGTGTGGTGAATAGGTCGGCGCTTGTCAGCTAGGGTGGCCCCTACTCTGTCCCAAGAACTCGTTCAGACTCTGCACAGTGAAGGGAGGTTTTTCCCACTTCTCTCCTGTTCAGGAATCATCCCCCCCAAAATCTGCCTGAGGAAGTGGATGATCATTGTATCATGTTTGGGGTGTAGCTGTTCAAAGAGTCCTGATGCTAGGAGCTAGGAGTAGCTCAGGGTAATAGCTACCACAAGAGTCCGGGCAGCTGCCTGCAGAGTTACCCTTGGCCATGTCTGCCCTCCCCATGGCTCTCGGATGAAAGAGGTAGTCAATGGGATGTCTTCAGTTCCCATGCATGGACAGGGCTGCCTCTCCCTGATCAAGCACATGTGTTTGTGTATGCACATGAGTGTTTGTGCACAAGTATATTCTGTGTCTTCTCCCTGGATGGCACATACTGGGCTTTTCCTGACATCTCACATATGTGTTTCTCTAGGAACCAGGGATGACAGTCTCTTCTGCTCATCCCTGCCCCGTGTACAGGGCTAGACAATTGTTGATGGATATCCCACTGTAAGAACTTGTTTATGATCTAAGTAGCTTAGGGTTCCTTGCTGGGTCCAGCCATGTCCTTCATAGCTGGGCATGGGGAAAGCAGTGGTAACTAGTGAAAGCCCCAAAGATGGTGCCCACTTTTCCATTTAGCTAGAGAAGCACTGGGCTGCAGGATCTGCTGCTCGGGCCCTGAGGTAGCATGGGGCCCAGCTTGGCAGATAATAGCCATCCAGCCCAGGCTGTGCACCTCACATGTGCCCTCCTTCTCTCCACAGGACAGCGCTCTTGCAGGCACGCCCACGGCTACTCCTGCCTGTGCAGAGCCTCGTATGCCTGGCAGCCTTCGGCCTGGCCCTGCCACTGGCCATCAGCCTTTTCCCGCAGATGTCAGAGGTCAGTGGGGTAAAGGGCAGGGCAGGGAGGAGTCATTTATTAACAAAGACTTAACTGGTCCTGACTGCCAGTATTGAGTCAGGCTCTGTGGTGAGAACCATGAAGGAGCCAGGTGTCTGTAATTCCAACATTTTAGATGATGACTGCATGGGGTGGAGGAAATGAGGCAGGAGGACTGCTGGGAGTCTGAGGCCAGCCTAAGCTACAGAGTGAGATTTTTCTTAAATTAATAATAATAACAATAACAATAATAATACATAAATAAAGGAAAACAAGAAATGAGACTGACCCAGGATTAGACCTTTCAAAAATGACTATCAAGCAGCAACTCAAGGGTGCTGTGGAATGGCAAATAAAATTCAAGGAAAGGTTAGGGTGGGAGAAACTGAGGTAGCAGAGCAAACCTGAATGGCAGAGGTGCTTCTTTGGGGCCTGGAAGCTGGGTTGGAGTTGGCCCCACTGATCAGGGGCTTGGGGACACACATGCTAGGGATCAGTGGGTATGAAGGTTCTGAGGTAAGGCAGGGTGTGACATTTGACACCTGAATGAAGTCTGTCCCATGAGCAATAGTGGGGAGAGATGAGGTAAGGCAGGTAAAGCCGGACAGCCCTGGAAGGCCGAAGCAGGGGGATATGGCATCCAAAGGGTTGCACAAAGAATTCTTGATTGTGAACATGGATGGTCTCCATGGCTGCTTCTTGAAGCTGAGTTGGAGCTCTGGAGAGGCAACCATCAGGAAGCTGTGGCGGGCATCCAGTGAGAGATGATGGCGGCTTGGACCAGGCTGTTGGCAGTGGGCATTGAGAAATGGGGCCATTGTGAGAGTGGGGCAGCCGCTTCCTCGGGATTTTCGTGAAGAACTGCATGTGGTGGGAGGGGAAGGGAGCCTGCAGGATGTGTGCCTGGCTTTCTGGTTTTGAAGCCAGAAGGCAGATGTAGTCATGTTGTCACAAGATGGAGATGGGAAGAGGGGAGGGGTTGAGGCAGGACAGGGAGTTGAGTCAGTTAGATCTGTGGGTGGGAGGAACCTGTGGACCAGTGTCTCAGGCCACAGGGACAGGATGGGGGCCACCAGGCAAGGGCTGAGCCAGGCTCACTGAGATTGGGATGTCCAAACTCCTTGAGGTTAGAGAGTGCCCCTTGTCCTTAGACTACAAAAGCAGACCTTATCCCCATTGATAGAGTGTGTGGCTTGGTGGCAGCTGCAGCACATCTCTAGAGCTTTTATTTGTTATTTTTGAAAATGGAAGGGAGGAAATCTTGTATGCGTGCAAAATGGAAACGTGAGGAGAGATCAAGGGACTTCAGGGAAGAAGCAAAGTTCATGAAGAGAGAAAAGGACTCTTGTGAAGATCAGGGGACCAGCCTTGGCAGGGGCGAGCCCTGTGTCGCTGGTACTGGTGGAGAGGAGGGGCAGATGGCAGATGCAGTTGCAGGTGGGGAGTACAGGTGATGACAGGCCAGAAGCAAGGGCCAAGAGTGCAAAGAGCCGTCCTGCTGCTTAGAGCAGCTGAGATTGTGGCTAGAGAGGGCCACTTCTAAATGAGTGATCTTAGCACAGGCCCTACTTCAAGGAGTGCCCAAATGGAGGATGAAGGGTAGGCCAGAGTTCCTTGGGGAAAGGGGGGGGGGTGTTAGTGAAGCCTGGAAGCTCGGGGCCTTCATGTAGGAGCTGGAGTCACTCTCCCTACTAAGCCCTCAAGTTTGGGACACTCAAGGTTGGGAACCAGGTCTGTTGTTCCGTGTGCCCTCAGGTCTCTTCCAACCCTAGGGAAGCTGAGCCTGGGTATCCCCAGTGGAGCCTAGGGCTGCAGGCACCTATAAGCCCTGGAAACAGGGCAGAGGTTACCCTGAGGTCTCTGGGGCACCACTGTGCTGGAAGCTCTACCTGTGGAGAGAGGTTCCAGGACAGAGAATCCCCAGATCACCAAATCAGAAGCTGTCCCAGCTGGAAAGTGTCATCTCACGTATCATCTTCCTGGCTCCGCCAGAAAATCAGCCTGAGAACAGCCACGGGTGGGACCCGCCCTCAGTCACAGAAGCCAGTGTTGATATGGGCGGACACTCTAGAGGCCATACCCCAGTACAGATGGGGTCTAGTCAGTTGCTTCAAGAGGCTCTACTCAAGTCCCAGAATCCTCTGTCCCCCTTGCCTGATAAAGTAAATGTGGGCACTAGTGCTTCTGGGTGTCTAGCCAAATTCATCTTATCGCAACCCAAACCTCTTATAGGTTGGGAGGAATTGTATGAGGTCTCTGTCCTTCAGTAGGGAGGGCAGTAACATGCTCAGAACTTCGTGCTCAGCTGGGCCTTCCCCAGCAGGGTTCAGGCCAACCCGGATATTATAGTATTTCCAGAACTGTCTGCAACCCAAAGCACCATCAGGCAATTGGTTGGGAGGCCCTCACTCCTTCCTTCACCCTCTCAATTAATTCTAACGAGGTGCTGCTTCTGCAGTGCAGGGATCATCCCAGAAGCCAGGGGAATTCGCCATATGAGTCTGGACTTGCTTGAGTTGACCCAACCTTGCCAAAAATCACCAAGGCTGTCAACAGAAGTAATCGCTGAAGTACTAATTAATTAACTAGGAGACTTGGAGACCAAGTTCAGGAACTGGTGCCTAGGATGGCTAGCTTGCTGTGACTGGTGTGGGGGCCGACTCTGTAACCCCAGAACTGGAGGAAGACTTTCATTTCCCCTTCCATGCCTGGAAGAGAGCTTTGCTCTTTTCAAACAAGTGTTTATACTTATTGAAATGGCACCAAGGTCAAATAGTAATTATTAGCTACCTTGACTTGAGGTCACATGTTAGGTCTCTGCTTGCCTTGTATTTTAAGTTCTTCAAGTATAGTTAAGTATGAGAGATGTTTCCTAGTCAGTCAGAGGTCATTGACAGCTCTGAGGAAAGATCTGGCTGGAGTCATGGGACCTTTGGTGGAGGGACTCTAGCTAGCAGATATGGCTCTGGCAGGCCATACCCTTCCCCCATTCCCTCCGCCTTGCTAAAAACCATTAGATTACATTCCTAAAGCTAGCCACCAGGGTTTATTCCTTTGCTTGGCCACTTCTTCCTCCTGAGACTGACTGCCAAGGTCCAGCTATCAAAGGGCCCCTTTTGGGTGCCCTAATTAAAATGCCCAATCAAAATTAAACACCTCATCCTAACACAGGGCTTCCCCTTTTATCTTTATAAACTGCCACTTTCCTCTGTGCCAGGTCTGTCTCCTCTCTATCCAGGCAGTCCTTTGTCCCTCTGGGACAAGTATCCCTTCCCCTCTCCCTTGGTCCCTTTCCCTGTCCCTGTCCTCTATCTCCCACTTTTGTCTCTTATCCCTGCCCTTTTTCCCTGTGGGGCAAATAATCTCCTTTGTGCTAAGAACTTGGTCTTGGGTGTCTTGTGCCCAGTATCGGTCCTTTCATTTGGTGCATTGAAGGGTCTGAAGGAGGAGAAAGAAAGGTCAAGATTAACCAGAGGTGGGAAGGGAAACCACAGGGAGCAGATTCCAGAGAGCCAAGGATGAAGACAAGGGAAGAGGAGGGGGAAGGGAGCTTAGAGATGGGCACAGCAAAGAAAGTTTTCCTGTTTACAAATGAGGGCCCTGAGGCAGCTGAAGGTTAAGTATGTTGTCCATGGTCCATGTTTGTCATAAGAGAGGCAGCTTGCCCAGACAGGGTTCTGTCACACTCTCCAGCCTGCCCACACCTTACCATAAGAAGAAGGATCACGCATGTGCCCCAGACTGCCTGCTGCTTATTTATCAGTAGAACAAAACTACCCTCCTAGACCTCCTGACTTTCATAGGGAATCCACCTTCATGTCTACAGTGACCTTCTGTGAGGTACCTCTTTATTTTCTAACACAGAACCAGGCAGGGTGGAGGTATCTGCCAGGACAATGGGTGGGATCTGGAATAAGCTCTGAACTTGGGTATGAGAACTAGGTCCAGCCTCCTGCTGGGCCTCAAACTCACTGACTGGACAGGAAGAATAGGATCTTCTCTTTGACCTGGAGCGTAAGGGTACAGTGGAGCAGTGTTCCTAGAATAAGTCCCTTGCCCTGTGGTCTCCCATGAAGACTAGGCTACTCTCTTGTGACTGGGACAGTCTTCTAATGGCTTCTGATCTCCAGAACATGTGTTCTGGTATTGAAAACAAAGTCAGTAACTAAATGTCCCTGGGTGTGGTGACTCAAACCTGTTACCCCAACCCTTGGGAGGCAGAAGGAGGGGGACCCCCCACAAATCAAGGCCAGTCTCATCTACACAGCAAGTTGTAGGCCAGCTAGGATCACACAGGGGGATCCTAGGTCTGAAAACAAACAAACAAACAAAAAACAAACAAATAGAGTAGAAGTGAGTTCTATAGCACATACCTGAGCCTAAAGGACCAGGAATTCAAGGCCATCCTTGGCTACACAATGAGTTTGAACCCAGTTTGGGCTACATGAGACCTTGTCTCAAAAAACGCTGAAATAAAGTCACATGAGGGTGACAGTTATGATGGAGGTAAGGCCAGGGGCTGAGCTATGGCTTTCTCTAAGGCTCCTTGAGGTAGGTTGTAGAGGGCTCCATAGTTGAAAAGGTCCTGATTTGGGGTGGCTTTCAGGCCCTGTCCATTGTGAATATTAGGCCTCTGAACAAGGCCAATGTGGATACCTCTATTCCTGTGCTCCATCTGCATGTACACTGATGTCTTAGACTCTCCCGGGGATCATCCAGAGTCCAGTCTTTGGGTCCATGGGCTTGGCTGTCACTGGTGTCAGGAATGGGCAATGACGAATACCCTTCTTATTCTGACAGCCAGTTTTCTCTACCTGGGAATGTTTCCAACCCAGCAGTTTAATGAACCTCAGGTCTCCCAGGGAGCAAGAGGCAGTGCCCTGGCCAAGCCTCCCTCACCCTTGTCTGTGTCTTTCTTAATTCCTTGAGTCCTCTGGGGCTCTCCCATATCCAGGTTCTCTCCTCCCCCTCTGCTCCCCGGGGAGCTAGGGGGCTAGGGAAAGGGGCTGCTGTACAAGCGGGAGCTATTGTTCCACAATCTGGTTTTGTCCTCATCTTGTTGGCAGGCGGCAGGAGAGGAGCGAAAGGTTAATGAGGCGCTGTGAACGGGGGACTGCAGCGGGCGGGCGCAGGCTTGGTGACAGGGAGCTAATTAGGAGCAGTTTAACAGGAGGAAAAAGTGAAATCTCCTCTTCACCAACTGTCAATAATTAGCCGATTTTGTGAGGTTGAAATGTGTCCACAGAAGAAGGCGGGGCTTGTCTAGGGACCAGTAGGGGTGGGGGTGGGGCGACAACGGAGGCTCAGCCCTGTCTCTAGGTGTGTGTGGGGGATTGTTGTCTGGGGCCACCCTGCAGCCTTGGACCTCCCTTCTGTCCTCTGATTGGCTTTTCCCAGCTTGAGCCCTATATGGCCCCAGTTAAGACCAAAGTCGAAAAGCAAATATTAGAATTAAGTTTCTTCCAGTCTCTGCCCTGTGGGAACCTGGAAGTGAAAATAAGAGGCAGGTGCTTGAATCAGAAGGATGGCAGCTATGCTACCCAAAGTCCCATGCTGATCCTTAGGCGCCTGCCTTTCTCGCAGCATGAGTGTGCCCTCTGAGTGTAGCTGAAAGGTGCCAAGAGGAGGCTGGGCAAGGCCCTTGGCCTACCGTGGAGCATGCTTTCCTTGTACTCCCAGGCCCTGTCCTCCCAGTTACTCTAAGGCAGGGCTGGAGAGGAGGATCAGACGCCAGCATTTAAACTGTGGCTGGAAGGATGTGGCTGCTGAGGCCTCTTGGGGGCAAGGAGTCATGTTCACAAGCCAGAGGTGGTTTCCCATTGGGCCTGTTTGCACTGTCTGTTGTCTTGTCTTTTGTTGGCCCCTGGCCTTTGGCCTTTACTAACACCTCGGCAGATGGACCCCTCCTCCCGACACCTTAGCTGAAAGAAAAAGCATCAATCAACCCTGCCAGTCCCTGCTCAACCTAACCACTCCCCCAGCTCAGCTCCAGAGGACCTCCAGGGCCCCAGGCATGATGGGAGGAAGGCCGAAGCCCTCTTCTGGTCCTCAGCACTGTACGCATATGGTCTGTCAACTTGGCACTCTAAAGTAATTCCTAGGGTCACATTCAGTCCCCACTCAGTGGCTACTCCTCACCTCTTCTTGTCCCTCTATAGTTTTCAGACTTAAGCAACAAAGATGTACCCCCCCAGGTAAGAATGTGCCCCTCCCATGGGTCCTAGAGGCACTCTACCCTCACCAGCCCTACAGAAAGTGAGAGCACTGCTGGACTTGCTTGGCCAGGCAGTGTGACACTCAGAAGGCAGTGCCCTCCCAGTTTGTCTCCCTTTCTCAGAGAACAAATCTGAGGAAGAGTTGGGAATCTTCTAGAATGCCCTGTCCCTGGGACATTTTTTCATGATGTTCAGACCTATCCTGCCTCAAATTTGTAGGTTCTGGTCCCTTGTCCAACCTTAGGACAGAACCTCTCCCTCCCTCCATGTAAGGCTGAGACCCTGCCTCCATCACTACCTGACACATTTGGCTCACATTGACTCTGTGGGCTCCTGTTCTTTCTGCTCTTCCAGGACCAAAACAAGGCCAGAGACAGTGTTAGTGGGCACTGTGTCCCTCCTGAGTCCACGCTGTCCCCAGAGTATTGTCTCCTCTTCCCCTCCAGTCTCACATCCATCTTTGCTTAGAGATGTTTGTTTGGGGTTTTTCTCATTTGCTGGTTTAATCAATCCCCACTGAATGCTGAAGCAGGCTATTTTTGCTGTCAGAAATCTGCCGCCTCCCCGCCCGCTGCTTTCTTGGAACTTGCCCACAGGACCCCCCAGGAGGGACAAACGGGGATGGCAAAGCCACTTGGATCCCAGGAACGCCAACGCCACCTGTCATATTGCTGTTCCCCACACCCCCATCCTAACCCATGCATGCACACAGGCCTACCACACACGTGTATACACACCAGTATGCACACATTCTCCATAAGAGGCTTCAGGAAAGCCACCTCCCAACCTGTCCTTCCCAGGTCTCCCTCCCAGAACCTTCTAGATAGATTCAAGATGGTGTGGAGGCTTAGCTGGGCAAAGCTTCCAACTGAGTGAAAAGCACTAAGTGAAAAGTGCTTGGAGCACTCCTGGCCCAGCCCTGAAAGAGGTGTTATTGGCTAGGGCTGGGCAGGATGGCCACAACCTCACCGTTTCTCCATAGCATCATGGGAGGGTCTATCCCCCTCCCAAGACTCTCCTGCCCACTTCTAGCTGTTATCGTTGCCCTAGAAAAAATTCCCTGCTATATATATGGGGAAACTGAGTCCTCCGGGCTGAGAAGACAGAGAGAGGACTCTGAGGTCAGTCCAGCAGAGGGCACCCAGGTACAGTATAAAGTTCTGCAGTGAGGTTGGGGCATGGAGCACTTTCTGGGTGCTACAAAGTTCAGGGGAGGAGCCCCACATGGAGGGGGCACTTTAGTTCAATTTGATTGAGTTGGAATCAAGCCCCATCTTGAGGGGCTTTCTCAGTGGTGTGGATGTGGGAGCTGTAATCTGTCTCTTCCTAGCCCTGTTTTCAATCAGAGATGTGATGAGGATAAAAACACATGCTGGAAATGCTTAAGGCCACAATCTTGGGTGTGGCATGAGATCAGGGGACCCCTCTGGGAGGAGGCACATATAGCCTAGACTCAAGATCAGAACATCCAAGGAACCCAGAGAAAGCCCCAAGAGGCCTTGAGCAGGCCAGACATGCTCTTCACTCAATGGAAGTTCTGCCCACCCAAACTTCTCCACCAAATGTAACAGGTATTCTAGAAGGTTCTGGGAGGGACAGGCTGGGAGGTGGCTTTGCTGAGTCTGGAGTCAAGGAGTCTAGTTTTGTTCTGTCTAAGACAGAATCTCAATCCTCCTACCTCTGCCTTGCAAGTGCTGGGATGATAGGCATGTGCCACCATGCCTAGCTGGAGTGTGACCATCGTTAAGAAGGTGGTTGGGTCTATCTTGGGTACCAGAGGCCTAATCCAGGCACCTAGGGGCCCAAGCTCAGTCTTCAGCTGCTTCTGTACCCCAGTTTACCAATGGCCATTCAGACTCTCAGGTCAATTGTAGACACTGGTGTGTAGTATGTATATATGAGCAGAGCCTGAGGTTGGCTCGGCCCTGGTTAGAAAAGTAGGAATGGCTGTCTGATGGGCCAGCCAGGCTTTGGGAACCTATGTCAAGTGCTATGCCACCTGCCTGCCTCAGAGACGCAGAGCCCTGGGCAGGCACGGAAGTGGCTTTAGGCTGTGTCACAGGGTCAGGCTGAATGTCCCACCCCGCTGCCCTTCTCTTTGAAAAGGAGGTAGAAAAGCCTGCCACCTCATCAGAGGCAGGAGGAGGGAGTGCTTTGTAGTAGGGAAAAGCCCCTGAGAATGGGGCACGGCTGGGGGATCCAGTTTCCTGTTTATGTCTCTGCACCTTAGTTTCAGGTTCAAATATGTAAACTATCCACTGGGCCTGGCTGCAGGTGTGTGTGTGCTCCGCAGGCTGGGAGGCAGAGGTGCCCCCCAATGCATTCCTGACTTCTGGCCCCCACCCCAACACAGGGTGTCTGGCTGCAAATAGCTCAAGGTTAACCCTTCCCAGGCCATGAAGGAAAGCTATAGGGAAACCAGGGCTCTGGAGTTAGCTGGGCCTTGAGTTATTTAGGAGGAGATACTGGACATGGTGTTCTGCTTTTGGGGGTGTCCTCTGAGAGGGGCTTCATGGTTTGAGCTTGGTCTGCAGGATAGATATGGGGCTGATCAAGCAGGCCCAGCAGTGCTTAATTCATGACAGGCTGGACATGTTCATGGCATCGCCAGTTCTGGGACAAGAGGTACCACCCAGCACATGTCGAGTGATACCTGCAGTGTCCTCTATGGTCCCCACAGCTCCTTCTTTCTGAGGTTCTGGTATATTCTTCCAGATGCTTCTCTATGAGAACCTCCACTCAGCTCTACCAGCCCAGGCTTGAAGGAGTCCACCAGATTAGACACACAGATTCCTGGTTGCCTCAGCCAACAGCCTGAGGGATCTCTTCCCTGTGGCTGTTCACTACCATCTCATCTTCCTGGAGCCTGGGGGAGTTGCCTTGTGGATAGAGTCAAGTCCCAGACTTCTCAGCCCAACCTCCAGGGCCTCTGATGCTAGTGCCTCTTCTGGCATACCTACACCCTCTCTGAGCCTTTATCTCTTGCTCCCTCCACAGCCCCATCTGCCAATTACTGTGGCCACTATGCCATTTCCATTGTGGCTTATGAAGCCAAATTTTTGCTTCCTAAGTCACCTATCAGTCCCACCCAGCAGAAGAGGAGTCCTCAAAAGAAAGAACAACACTTGTCCTTTGCTCTGGGGAAGGGGAGCAATGTCCAGCCCTACTGTGACCCACAGGTTTAGAGGACACCACCAGGCAGGGCCTGGGGAAATTGGTTTGGAGAACCTTTCCCTCCTGCCTTCATCTCAGAAAGATGACCTACAACAAGTATTCTCAGTTATGGATAAGAGGAGGAAATGGTGGCCTGATGACACAGGCAGCACCGGGGTCCTTGTCCTGACCTCCCCCAGTTGAGCCCAATGCCGACAGCCCCCAGTTGCTCCGCATACATGAGGTCTGAAGATGGTAGATCATTGGCCCCCACACCCAGCCATGGCCAGAGAACTAGAGGGGTCCTCACAGATGGCTAGCTGACTTGTTACAGAATGGAAGTAGGACTGCACGCACCCAAGGTCAGCACTGAGTCTGCATGGGGAAGTCTCAGTTTCAGGGGGTCCCCCACAGTCTAGCTTCTAAGAGCGAAGCCGTCTTTGGGGCCACTGTAAGACATCATTCACTTGGTATTGAGAGCCTTGAGGTGTCTGGGTACCCTATGTCACTGTTCAGCTGCTTGTGCTGGCCGCCTAAAGCTGCTTTCCTGGGCTCATTCCCTTCCCCACCCCTAGAATGTGCCTGTTCCCCTCCATCTGCTCTTCCGGGCAAGCTCCCCCACTCTGGAGGCGCTGGCTGTGTGCACACATCCGTCTCCCTCTTGCCCAGAGCCCAGAACCCTGGGCCCATCTGCCTGTCAGGCCGTTCCATTCAGGAGACCCACAGGCACCCCAGCCTCAGCATGGCCAAACCAACCCCTCCCATTCCCTGCCTCTGAGAATGGTATCACCACCACCCCAGCTCCCAAGCTAGAATTAGGAGTCATCCAACGCCCAGTCATCCTCGACACCTCCCTCTCACCCCCACATGCAATTGGTCATCAACTCTGTGGATGTCATCTTCAGAAAGGCTCCTTGGCACACTCTTGCTCCTGCCCCCATGGGCAGCACCAGAAGGCAGGACCTAAGAACTTTCTGGTTCCAACAGCTGCTCCTCTGGGAGGCTTCCCTGCCCCTTCACTCTCCCTCCTCCCATCCCCCACCCTGCCATGGCCAGAGAGGCCTTTCTAAAACCTGGGTGTGCCCGTCCCTGCTCATAATCCTTCCATGGCTCCCTAATTCTCTTAGATAATAGCTGACACCTCCAGGCAGTCTAAGATGTCTTGCCTGTCCTAGGCTGACATCTGTGTGTCCCGTATGACCACCACTACTCTTCTTTTTTTCCATAGCACATGCTGACTGGCCAGCTGCTTTTTCTCCCTTAATCTAGCAAGTATTGCCTGCCTTCTCTTATCCAAATCCTTCATTCTCTTCCTGGCCCACCTCCTCTGAGAAGTCCCCTTCGTTGTTCCTCCATTAGTACATGGTAACCCCAAGGCCCTCCCCAGTTTCCATGGTACTTTGCTTGTCTCTCAGGAATCCATCTGCTTTCACTTTCTGACTCCTCCCCTAGACTTCCAGCTTCTCCAGGGCAGTGGGCTGGCCCTGTCCATCACTGTTCACCCAGCCTGAGTGTGTGGAGTTGGCTAATGTGAACACACACACACACACACACACACACACACACACACACACACACTGAATGAAAATGAGCAGGAGTAGTGGCTCTGTCCCCAAGACCCTAATCTAGAGTGCCTGGGCCACCTCCCCCAGGAGGCTTGCTCTGCCTGCTTCTCCCCACACATGTTTCCATCCTACCTGCTGCCCTCAGCTCAGTGGGGGCCCATGGGAGCCCGGGTGCCATGATGGAGAGGCCTCAGTCTTGTGTGTGTGTGTGTGGGGGGGGTGCTGTGTTCTGTGGGAAGTGGGCCCTGCAGGCCGTGGCCCTGGGCCTCTGTCCTCCACCTCAGTGGTGAGCAGCCTCTAGGATTTTAATGCGGGCCTCAGTGCTTCAGTGAAAGCTGCATGGGGAGCTGCTAATAATGGCACTAAAATAAAATATGCTACATCTGTTATGGGTAGCAGAACAAAATTAGCTGCTCACACCTCTGACATCCAAGATGTCTTAACTTAAAATACTCCTTGGCTTACTTTACATCATTTACTGATTATATTTAAAAGAAATACAATTTTGCAATTACTGTTCTTTCCAGTGTGGTATCTATGCATCATTTTCCTTTTATGTTTATATATTTCTCCTTCATTAGTGCAGTCTGAAGGGTGATTAGGATTCTTCAAACATTTTACAGAGGTTAAACGTTGATTAAGATTTAATTATTACTGTAAATAGCTTGGAATGACATATGGTGCAAAAGCCTGACATATGTGCATTTGAATAAATGAAGTGCTATTTCCCAGGATGCCTCGGTAGCTGTTTAACAGCTTTCCCGAAGGGTTATGTTACACCTCATGGTAAGATTGCTGGGATGTTATATTTTGTTGGTTTTTGCAGCTGAAAGCTAAGAACAGTTTTCCAGTTTTTTAAAAACATTGAATATTTTAAATACCTAAATTGTTTTGCACAAATTTTTGCTAATTTGTCTAACTAGGTTAAACATTTTCAAAAGCATTTAGATTTTTAAGCGTGGGCGCTGTGCATTGTGTCAGTGGCAGCATGGGGACGAGGGGAGCTGGTGGGGTGGAGGGGACTCAGGGTGGAGGGGTGGGGCAGGAGAAGGCAGTTTCAGGGGAGGGGTCCTGGGTCCTGAGCCTAGTTCTTGTGTTTTTGGCCATCTCAAGTAGCCAGAGTGTTAGGGTATGGAGGAGGACAGGGGATAGGCACCCCTTCTCCAGGGTCCCATCCATGCCCACCAATTCTAATCCTCACCAAACTCCCTCTTGCCTGGACCTTGACCAACATACCCTGTCTTGACTGAGCTCCCTGACATCTCCCTTGTTTGTGCCACCCCCTGGCCACATTCTAAGACCTCCATGACTTCACGTATTACGTGTACCTAGGATCAAATTCAGTTGAACTACAACATAAAGGCCTGGTAGTTCCATGATCTTGCCAAGCTTGGGGCGGGGTCATCACCAAGAGAGCAGCTCCCTCACAGGTCCACCTCGTGCTACCCCTTCTGGCTTAACCTGAAGCTGAAGGCCAACATCTGGGCTGCTGTGGTTTCCAGAAGGATCCAGTCTCTAGTTGTTTGCCGCTCATTTTCTTTCTATTCATTAATTCAACCAGAGAGACTCTAGCACTGTTCGAGGCCTTAATGACTCAGAGTGAACAAGATCCACAGGCCTGCGTCAGGGGGTTCTTGTGATCTGACATGGAAAGATAGAGGATGAATGAGCAGTCAGCCCCCCAACTCTGTGATATCACTTGGATATAAGAAATTCAGGGGTCTGAACAAGGGGGAGCTCATGGATCCCAGACTGATAGCTGGGAAACCAGCATAGGACTGACCCAGACCCCCTGAAAGTGGGTGTCAGTGAGGAGGCCTCCAAAATCTATGGGGTCTCTAGTAGTGGATCAGTATTTATCCCTAGTGTATGAATGGACTTTGGGAGCCAACTCCACATAGAGGGATACTCTCTCAGCCTAGACACACGGGGGTGGGGGTGGGGTGGGGGGAGGGCCTAGGCCCGGCTCCAAATGATAGGACAGACTTTGAAGATCTCCCATGGAAGGCCTCATCCCCTCTGGGGAGCAGAAAGGGGATGGGACGGGGTGGGGGTCAGTGGGGAGCAGGGGAGGACGGGAGGGAGAGGGAACTAGGATTGACATGTAAAACAAGCTTGTTTCTAATTTAAATTAAAAAAGGGGGAAAAAAAGAAATGCGGGGTTCTTGAACCAGAAAGGTTGTCCTACCCAGCCTAGATGAGCAATGGTCTACAGCTAGGCCTGCAAAGCTGTCTGAAGACAGAGAAAAATAGGGTGGGAGTGAGAATGGAGGTGGGTGAATGCCTCTAATAGACACGGCAACCCAGGCAGATTTGGGGTGAGGCAGGGAATAGACCAATTTGTCTAATGAACCCAAAGAAGTACCTATGTGTCCTCAAGATAATGGGAAGCATAGCCGTGGGGACCTAGGGCATGGGTTCAAGCCACTGAACCAATTTTTAGTGAGGATAGGGGCAATTAGACCAGAGATTCAGAAGGCAGTGGGCTGAAATGGATGACTCTGTAAGGAGGGGAGGGGAAGGGAGGGGAGGGGGGGAGGGGAGGGGCAGGGAAGGGAGCACAGGGTCTTTGGTTAGACAGCCATTTGATAAGGGTGTTATTGCCCATAACATGGAGCTGGGGCTGGGGTAGGGAGAAATGGCAGATACAGTTCCATTTCAGAATAGTTAAGTTTATGTACTCATAAAGCAGCCATCATCTTTGACTAGCCAGCAGTCAGCTGTTGGACTGTGGCTCGAGGGAGAACCACAGCTGGACAGCCCTCAGACATGACAGCCACCAGGAGCTCAGCCAGACCAAGCCCCAAATACTCCAGGAAGTGTCCAATAGGTGTTGTGAAATGAGGGTAACAGTGACCTTGCAGAGAGAGGTTTTCATAGAGGATAATGGGAACAGGAACCAGATTTGCTGTGGGCTGAGGCCAGTGGGAGGTAGACAGGTGGATTTGACCAGAATGGACAATTTAAAGAAACATGGTTGCTGGGGAGAAGAAATAGCAGGCCGCAGGCAAGCCTGCCATGGTGCAAAAGGAGTTTCCTCAGATGCAAGGTTCTTATGGCATGTGGAGACACTCATGGGGAGGAGCACATCTAGGAGAAGGCTATGCAGAGGCAAGAGGAAGGTGGATTTCTGTCTTCTAAGGGGGAGGGACAGCCAGAGTGTGGACCCTGATAGGCTATGGGTTTGATTAGAAGAGTTTGAGAGCAGCTCCTCACTAGTGCCTAGAAGTAAGCAGGCTCAGCAGCTCAGGAGGAGGAAGCTGTGGGTGAGCTGCTGAGGTGACTACGGCAGAGACTGAATGAGATGGATTTGACTAGGCAGTGGGCCTGGGGGAAG
This sequence comes from Cricetulus griseus, assembly GCF_003668045.3. Lineage (NCBI taxonomy): Eukaryota > Metazoa > Chordata > Mammalia > Rodentia > Cricetidae > Cricetulus > Cricetulus griseus. The sequence continues at coordinate 75,009,549 of NC_048601.1, read as the reverse complement.
CTGTTGCCAGTTGCCACAAGGGTCAGACTGAAGTCAGGGACAGCAGATTTTGAGGATCTCTGTGGGGTGGTCAAATGGAAAGGTGGCTGGTTGGGCAGACCTCTAAAGCAGGGCTTCTGCCAATCAGGGTTAGAAGGATGCTGGGAAGGAGCTGAAGTAATGGTCCCTGAGATCTCAGGTGCGGCGCGTGTGCGTGCGTGTGTGTGTGTGTGTGTGTGTGTGTGTGTGTGTGTGTGTGTGTGTGTGCAGAGATAGATGGAGTATCTGAGACCTGCAGTATTATTAGTCCAGAAGAACAATGAGTAGGGTGCTGCAAGGGGGTAGTCTTGGGGTGGGTAGGGGGCTCACAAATGTTCCAGAAGTATGGAGAACCCTCGTTTGCAGTGAGGGAAACCCAGAATCTAGACAGGAAAGAGGCTAGCCCTGAGCTGGAAGGGTGATACAAGAGGAAACATGCGTACCCTTCATTAGGACATGTGGGCACTGGCAGGGGGCGAGGGAGGGGGGACACGCACAGGGGCAGAATTGTGGGTACCAAGGAAGTCCTTAGATCCACTGCACATCTCTTCCTGGCCCTCCCCACCTCTTCACTCTTCTCTTTCTCTCCTCAGATTGAAACCTCCCAGTTGGAGCCTGAGATAGCCCGGGCTACAAGCAGCCGGACAGTGGTGTACAATAAGGGGCTGTGAGTGCAGATGAGCCGGCCTGGAAACACAGCACTACCCAGGCCGGATGCTTGGGGTGGGGAAAGAGTCTCATGAGCTGTGTCTGCAGGGAGGGGCTGCCTGGGAAGCAGTCAACCTCCAGCAGTAGGGAGACTAACCATTCACATTTTAACATAGGGGAGAGGAATTCTCACACATTTCCTACACAAAAAGAATCAAGTGCAAATCTGGGCCTTACATGGGGTCGTCTAAACTCCACTCAGCACAATTCTGTGTGATCTGAAGAACTGTAGAGTGCTCCTGGGGTAGAATTAGGATCCTTTTATATGTTGCTTTTGTTTGTTTGTTTGTTTGTTTTAATTTTTTATTAGAAGCAAGTCTGAGCCTTGGTTGCAGTTGACCAGAAGCAGCAGGTGGACAGGTAGAGGAAGCCAGAGGAGCCTGGGAACTGGGTTGGATTATGGAAGGAAAATATAATGGCTAGGCCCAATGGGCCCTGAGTTAGAGAAGGGAGGGAAGAGGAGGTGTCTGCACCCCATAGGATGAACTGGCCATAATCAGGTTCTCAGGAATTGGCTCTCATGCTCAAGGCACACTAGAGACCTCTGGAAGATTCCAGGAGCTGCGGGCTCTGAATGTAGCCAGCTCCTGTCCACACCACAGTGGAGTGAAAATCAGTGACCCAGGCATGGGCCATCTTTCATGGAACTCTTATGGATTCCAGGCCCCTGAGAGTATCCTGGCTCTAATCAGGGAGCCCCACAAAGGAACATTGTTTTATATGAACAAGAAGAGGAGCTTGGCTAGGCTCTCTGGGGGAAGATTCTTTTCTAAGAGTAGCTGGAGTTTTATACTGGGGCAAAGGTGGGCTGAGCCCACAGCTGTCCAGTCTGTAGCCACCGACACTGTACATCCCGCACCTTCCTGCATAGGGGAGTCTCCTGCTTGAGGGTGCAAGGCCAGATCCCTGGCAACTGCCTGAGAGGTAGCATCATCCTCCCTCTGGTACTGTCAGGCCGTGTGGCAATGGACAAGCCACCTGCATCTCTGAGCCTCCAGCCCCTGCCTGGAAGCAAATGACTGAATGGGGTCCCCACGAGGCCTTTGACTCATCTCTGACTCAGATGCTGTGCATTCCAAGCATATCTCTAAGGTGGATTCTGGTCCGGAAAAGGTATCAGGCTCCCCTGCAAATGGCCAGAACTTGGCCTCAAAAAAGGACCTTGCCTTCTGTATATGACCCCACATCCTGGAAGACCTTGACTTGTGCCAAACACTTCATGGCTGTGGAGGAGGCAGTATGGATGCCTAAGACAGGCACGGGGGTCACTCCATGTGCCGTCTCTCACTGCTGCAGACTCAGAGGCCTCTTTGCTGTTGGCTCTTGACTCCATCTCATTTGTAGGCCATAGAGGAAGAGAAAGGTCCTCCTAGGGAGGCAGGGTCTGGGTGGGGATGAGTAGGGTGACTCCTGATCCATAAGATCCCCAGAAAGGAGATACGCTCACACAGCTCTCATCTGACCCCACTAGAATGGGAGCACTGGCTTGTGACCCTGGAACGTCCCCCTGGTGACTCAGGAGGTATCAGGCTGAAGGTAGACATGTATGGTTGCAGTAAAAGGCTGGCACAGGACAGCAGCCACAAGGCCACAGGTTGCCTGGCAGAATTTTAAGGTGGGTGTGGCGGCAGTGGGGTACCTCTGCCATGGGCATTGGCACCATGGTCTCCAGGCCTTGACCGGGGACTAGATCTGTCTGGAGCCTCTTTTGAAAACTTCATTCCCAGCTCTCCCTGCCCTCACTTGTCATGGAGCCTCGTCCTTATGTATTTTATCTTGGGACCAAAACCGCCCTCACCCAGCTCTGCCTACAGACCAGGGCCTCTTCCGGCTCTCACTCTGTACTGGCTGTCACTGTGCTGCCTCAGCATCCCTCATCAGTTTGCTTTGTGTGGGGGTGGTTTCTTCCACATTCCTAAGTACAAGTCCAGGTGAGCTGAGAGGGCCGTTCCTTTGGAGATGAAGTGGCAAAGGGTCTTTCAGGGTGAGAATCCTGAGCCATGCTGCTAAACCCTGTTCTGACTTCATAAAATCCACGAGGGAAGCTTTCTGTGAATCCAAACGCAAATGCCCCTATTTGCTGAGGCTAAAGGAAACCGGCCTGGGGGGAACGGGCACTGATGCGCTCTCATTGGATCTACTTTTGCCAGCAGTTGGGGTATATCTACATCAGGCTCTCTAGTCCTGACATTCCTGGCCACCTCTCCTCTGGTTACTTTAAACATTCCCTGAGGCTCCAAGGATGCTCTTCCATCTCTGGAAAGTAATTTGAGAGTGTAGGAACCAAAAGACCAAGATGCTAAGCTGGCCACCAAATCAGGGTGTCTGTACACTGTGCCTCACTTCCTGATTTTGGATGTCTTCTGTCTGAAGCCTCTGGCCCAGAATGGGGTGGGGGTGGGGGAGGAGAAGAGCCAGTGGGGGGGGCAGGTCCATTGTGGGCTTCCAGCCTTGGGCAGGTGTGAGTGAGGCCCTAGCATGTAAGCCTCAGCATACCTAGGGACTTCAGACTGTCTTTTTAACCTCAGAAAATTTCTCAATTTATGTGATTTATGCCATACTAATGAGCTGTGGGCAATAAACATGGATTTAAAACACATGGCTGTGGCTTTGTGAACTATAGGACTGTGAGAGGGGAGGAATGAAGAAACAGAGGGGTCAGGTAAAGTCAGCCTGGGGACTTTGTGGGAAGGCCCCCAAGGGAAGGTATAGGCCCAGGGTTCAGGACACGATATGAGGGTGCTGGGAAAGAAGGTGGGTTGAAACCACAGCAGAGGACCAGCTTGAATGGTTCAGCAAGGAAAAGTGATCGACATGCAAGCCTGAGCAACTGAGTTTAATCCACAGAACCCATGGAGGAAGGAGAGAACTGATTCCTGACAGTTGTCATCTGATTGCTACATGTGTACCGTAGCATGTGAGCCCCCGTCCCTGCCACCGTCACCCTGGCTACACACACACACACACACACACACACACACACACACACACACACAAATAATAAAAAATAAAATAAAGACAAAAAAAAAGAATCACAAAAGAAACCCAGTGGCTGAATGGCTACTGGAGAGACTTACCTTAAGGAACTGGAATACATTAAGATTTCAGTATATTCTTGTGCTGTGTGGACCCAGGAAACTGGGGGGTGAAGCAAAGGGGACCACCCTGGCCTGCCTGTGGCCTGGAGACCTATGAGGGGTCTGCACCAAGTGCAGATATGATGTTTTCTGTGTGCTTGGCTTTAGCCCTGGAGCCCTGCCCTCTTACAACTCCCTCATAGTCCCCCACGTGTTAGCTAGTTTTTATGTCAATGACATAGCAATAGTACTGAGAGGAGGGGGGGCATCAATTGATAAAATGCCTCCATAAGATCAGGTTGTAGAGTATTTTCTTAATTGGTGATTGTTGTGGGAAGGCTCAGTCATCATGGGTGCTGCCATCCCTGGCCTGGTGGTCCTGGGTGCTATAAGAAAGCAGTCTGAGCAAGCCATGGGGAGCAAGGTGGTAAGCAGCATCCCTTCATAACGTCTGCATCAGCTCCTGCCTTCAGGTTCCTGTCCTGGCTTCCTTCAGGGATGGACCTGTGATGTGAAGTGTGAGTGAAATAAACCCTCTCCTCCCAGTTTGCTTCTGGCCATGGTTTCATTACAATAGTCATGACCCCAATTAGGATACCCTAGGACCAGGACTATCACCACCTAACTCTCCCAAGCTGCCTCGGAGAGAAGTCTCCAGGGGGAGGGCTGCTCTCTTTTTGGGGACCACGGAGCATCTTTCAGCCCTGGAGAGAGGAGCTGAGGTGATTAGAAAGCGATGCTGGCCTGGACTCAGCATGGCCAGTGGCTACTGTAGGCACTTCATGTGTGTAGTTACATGTTGGTGAGCATTCATATGCACATCTGTGTGCACATGTGTACAGAGACCAGAGGCCATTCCTCAGGAGCCATCCACCTTGATTTTGAGGTCTCTCACTGGCCTGAGACTCACCAAGTTACCTAGATCGGCTGATGAGCAGACCCCAGGGTCTGCCTATCTCTACCTTTCCAGCACACCTGGCTTCGTTACTATTCTTCTGATTATTTTGGTTAGTTGTTTTTGTTTGTTTGTTTTCTTGTTTTGTTTTTTTGAGACAGGGTTTCTCTACATCGCCCTGGCTCTCCTGGAACTTAACTATATAGATCAGGCTGGCCTCAATCTCATACCTGCCTCTGCCTCCCAAATCCTGAGATTAAAGACATATACGACCATACCCAGCCCCTTTGCTTTTTAAAAGTGGGTTTCATCACTTTGCCAACTGAACCATCTCCTGGTGAAGTTTCTTCCGAACTGAGACTTGGTGTACTTATCTACCAAATGGCAAGGACAGGGCCATGCACTGGCTTGTTGGAAGAGTAGAGAGGCCAATGGGGAAATGCACCAGCCCATTCTCTCGTGCTTCCTAATTATCCGGGGATATAGGTAGGAAGCTTGGGCTCTGGGCCTCACTGGAAAGGATGAAGAGGGCAGAGGCAAGAGGGAGAGGATGGGATCTCTATTCAAAGTGATACCTGAGGTCAGAAGGCTTCTGGTCTCTGGGGAATTTCTTTGCTAAGAGCCTCACAGGCCACACAGACCCCAATCAGTGCGGAAATCCTTGACTCTCAGGACATACACAAATCCCTCCTGGGAACTGTTTGTTGTTTTTAGCTAGACTGGGGATTCAGCTCCTGCCCAGCTCTGAGACCATTAATACTTGAAGAATGCAGCCTCTCCTTCCCTGCATCCCCATGGACTGGCCTGGATCTAGGCTTCTTCCTCCCACTCACAGACTAGGAGAGTCAGAATGCTGGGGGAGGGGGACGGGTGTGGGAACAGTGATGAGTGACCCTTTCCTGAGGCCTGAGGAGCCTGGCTTTATTTTCAGAATGGGACCTCCTTCAGCACCTCCTGCCCCCATCCCCAGCTGCTGTTGCTCCTGCCATCTGGTCTACGCCCCTAGCCACCAGTTAAGCCCTCAAATGGGAATTTCTCATCTGCTTCTCCCAAGTCCTTTTCCTACCATTTTCTGTAGTACCAGGTATCTCTAATGGCAATGACCAAGAACTGTTCTCCCACACCCACATGCACCCTCCAGGCAACTGCTGTCAGCCTTTTCTAAGGTTAGAGGATGCCTCTTCAGTCAGTACAAAAACCAGGGCCCCACTGCAAAGCTTGGGGAGAGGTGGAGAGATGGGAAAAGAACCGATAGGGGGAAGGGCGGCCGGCGGGGGAGGGGGGGCGGCAATGGATAGACTGTTGGGCAACAGGTTCTTCCACTGGGAGACTCCATCATCCCTAGTGAGGACAGAGGGGCTGCTATCAGTCCCAGGCTACCTGACACTGCTCTCATCCTCTTCCTGTACAAGTATGGGGAGGGAGAGGTGGCACAGAAGGCTCTGGCCACTCCAAGAGTGGATCACATGAAATCCACTGTTTCCAAAACAGAGGCGTGATCCTGGGGAGGTGAGTGAGACCACTGAAGCCTGTGGAGACAGTGGCTTCATCAGAGAGCAGCATGGAGGTTAAAGTGGACACAGTGCAGCTGCTAAGAGACAGGTAGGGGACACTGCTTGGTCATGGGAGGTGACGAAATCAGGGCCTGGGCCACCATGTTAGAGACAAGGGTAGAGAGAACTAAAGTCATTGGGGAGGGCGTGGTAGCAGAGATGGCCCTCTGTTCTGTTTGGGAGACTGAGGAGAAAGGACAGTATATTTCTGTGTCTACGGAGACAGAAAGGAGACCAAATCTGCAGGAGAGGCAGCCTTTCTATCTCAGGAGTTCTTATATGTTTCTGGAAGACAGCCAAGTGGAGATGTTAGGAGACCAGCGAGGGCTGGGTATATAGGTTTGCATACTGGAAAACAGTTTAGGTGGCACATGCCTGCTGTCATCTGAGCACTGGAGAAGCGAAGGATGGAGGACCAGGAGTGCAAGGTCAGTCATTCTCACTGAAATATTTGAGGCCTGATCTCAAAGCAAAGCAAAAGATTTGTACGGGATTTATTTATTGACTGCATCTAGGAGTACAGTACATTAGCAAGAAGAGAAGGCATAGGGTAAAGTCCTGTGGAAGCTCCACCTCTGTGGAGAGACCAGAAACTGCCCAGAAAGCTTAGCCAAGGAGACCTGGAATGGTCACAGGGCAAAAACAAGCTTTATGGGTTGGGAAGCCAGTAAGCCTCTGTCTTATAACTTGTGGAGATAATTATGAGCACACGAGTGAGTACGTGTGTGCGTGAGTGTGTGTGTGTGTGTGTGTGTGTGTGTGTGTGTGTGTGTGTGTGTGTGTGTTTAGGCACTCTCAGAGGCCAGAGGCATCAGATCCCCTAGAGCTAGAGTTATAGGCAGTTGTCAGCCACCTAACATGGGTGCTAGGAACTCAGGTCCTCTGCAAGAACAGTGTACACTCTCAACTGCTGAGCCATCTCATCTCTCCCTCTCTCCAGACTTCTATCTTATTTTTTGAGCCATGGACTCAGGGGTGGGGCGAGGGGGCAGGGAGCGTTGTTTATTTTTACATGGGATCAAACTCAGGTCTACAGGCTTGCATGGCAAGCACTTTAGCAATGAGCCATCTCCCTAGCACCATGTGGAAGCCATTCTTCAGATTTGGGTGTAAGCTGGCAGAGAGACATGGCTGTATGTCATGGTAGTCTGACACTGAACTCAGGAGGCATAGAAGGGAGACTCAGGCAGGGGTGAGGTGGGACTAAAGGCAGGAAAAAGACCAGGAACCAAAGTGTGCATCCTGGAGAAGAGACAGAATGGAGCCCAGTTCAGAGAGCTCTCGGGACCTTCAGGAGGGTCGGGAGGTTACAGGAGGCAGGTGGAGAATAGATACAGAATAGATACAGGGAAGAGATACAGAAGTGTCCAGAGAGGATGGAGAGCCAGGGGTGAGTCCCTGTAGGAGGCCCCTGCACCCTGGTTCACAATCCTGAGAGGTAGGCTCATGGGAGACCTTGTAGCCTAACTTCCCCACTAGAGTCATGAGCAGGAAAGCAGGATTGGCAGAGCAAGACTGGAGGGCTTTATCCTTCCCGGACCTCCAACTTTTGTAGACTTCTCTCTATCCAAGGTCACAGCTCCTGTCTGGGGTCTCCCTAACCAGCTGTCCTCTCCAGGGTTTGCTGGTCACCCACTCCTGCCCCTTCAGGCCTAGGGGCTACACAGCCTTTCCATTGTTACTAAGGGCTATTCTGTTCAGGCTCCCCATTTTACAAGGGGTACATCGGCATTCTTCATGGCTCTTTTAGATTTGTTAGTTGTTCCTTTTTGTCACCTCCCCTTGGTTGCACAGTCTAAATTTCCCTTCTCTAGGTGACGCAAAGGCATGCCTTCCAGGACTCATTTTTCTCTCTGAAGATGGAAGCCACGAGATTGGGGATGTAGGTGAGTTGGTTGCGTGGCATTCATAAAGCCCTGGGTACAAGCTCCAGGGTCACTCAGGAGATGAAGGCAGGAGGACCAGAAGTTCATGTTCATTCTCAGTTGTATATTAAATATGAGGCCAGCCTGGGTTACATGGTACTCTGTCTCAAAAGAGAAGGAAGAAGGAAGGGAGGAAAGATGGAAGTATTGTTCACTGCTGACAATGGCCAGGAAGAGGCTTAGGGAGAGGGGTGACAGTCTAAGGCCTTTATTGTAGGGAGCAAGAACTGATTTATCAAAGAGAGTAAGGGTTGTGCTGAGAGTATGTAGAGGGTGTCACTACCACACACTGTCATCTGGTGTTCTCATGGCTCAACATGTAGGTGTAGAAGTGATCTGAACAGATTTGTAACTCTGCTAGCTTGGTACAACCAAGGAGAGCAGGACAAGGGCATATCCGAGAGAGAATAGGGGAACAGCTGGGAGGGTCCTGTGGGGTCCCACACTAATGTGGATAGGACAGTGAGTGAGCAGCCAGCAAGGGGCATCTGAACATGTGACTTGAAAGTGCTCTTCCCAGGCATGAAGAGAGCTGGTGACAAGAAGCTGAGGTAGGTAGGTAGCTAGGTAGGCTGTTCACTGAGACCCCAAGTTCTTGGGGGTGGGAAGGAAGTCCAGAAGCTGTTAGCTTCAGTCTGGGACAAACAAGGGGGCATGGCCAGGATGTGCAGCCACACTCCGCGCACGTGCACAGCACGCATGCACAGCCACACGCCCACACCCACCCACACAGTCACACTCTTGCGCACGCCCACAGCCCTCCCAGACACTCCAAACACCCTCACATGCACTCACCCTCACACGAACCCCAGACAGCAGATGGGGCGCTCGGGTAATTGGTTAAACCTGTTCCCGATGTCTGGCTCCGCCTTGGCAGCGCCGTCTGACAGGAAAGCTGGCTGGGCCTGCACCGCTAAGCCTGCTGCCCCCCATCCCCTCCCTCTGTGTGGCTGCCCTGGAGCAGGGACCCAGAGAGGCCTGTGGACTAGCTGGCTCCTCTTAGGCAGAACCTGACTCTCCAGTCAAAGAATACTTGATGCCCTGTGGGAAGCAACCACAGCACCTGTGAGGAGAGGTTGGTAAAGAGAGCAAGCACCATGCAGAGACCAATCTGGGAAAGTTCTGTGGACAAGAGGAAAGATTGTGATTGCTCCCTGAGAAGAAGCACATGGATTGGGCCTAAAGAACTCCTGCTTGCTACATGTGGGGCTTGTGTGACTCCATGCTCTTAACCAAAGCTTAGAAGAATCAGGCCATCATTCCTCAGGGCTCTGGAGGTCAGCACTGCTGATGAGAAGTGGCCAAGCAGGCTTGCTTAGGCAGGCCTGGCCCAGCAGTTCACCCAAACACAGACACAGGGGAGGAGGCCAGTGCCCACTCTCTGACCCTTTGCAGGTCTCCCTCTCTCGGCACGGGCCATTGGGATGAAGGAGCAGCAGTCCTGTCTTCTCACTGTTCGGCTGCATCTGCGTCTCTTCGTCTCTTCGGGAGAGACTTCGGTTTGTTCCCTGGAGAGGGCCCAAAAACTCCCAAATTAGCAAACCTGGCAAGCCCACAGCTCAGAAAATAGTTCATCCTGATTCCATGTTTTTCAGGCTCACAGAAGCCTTTATTAATGAAGTCACAACACCAATATTTACCGTCTGCGGGAGAGGCACAACATGGGGGGGATGGAGGGGGCTCCCTGCCCCGCCCCAGCAAGCCTGCTGAGGAAGATTGGCAGATTTCTGGGCCTTCTAGTCCTTTATCTTCTTGACGGGGCATTCTGCTGTGATCTTCCAGGACCCATCCCCCAACGCCCCCACCCCTAGACAAGCATGGCAGGATCTTCAGAGGAAGATCACCCATTCTGTCCCACCACCACTAGTGCTCAAAGGGAACCTCTCTCTCCTCATTTCCACCCTACCTGTTCATGTGCGTGCACGCATGCGCGCGCACTCACACACACACCACACAACTACTGCACTTGATTGGCAGGAAGAGTTGTTGAGGGTTTAATTCAGACTTAGCTAGGTTAAGACTTAGGATTGGAGGGATGTGTTCATTTGATGAAGGAGGGGACAGGAGAAACAAAGTCTTTTGGTTCCTCAAAATTGGAATGGACATCAGTGAGACTGGCAGAGTAGAAAAGGTACCCAGAGGACAGGGGGAGTGTTCTCAGCAAAAAGAATCTTGTGTGCTTGGCTTTCTGCACCTAGCCCAGGCAACATGAATGGGTCTCCAACCTGGATCAGGTGTCCACAGGGCACTCACCAACTTCCCAGGCGGGAAGAATAGCACAGGCCTGCCTTAGCTGTGGCAGCTCATCAGAAACACTCAGGGACACCAGGAGCAATGTAGGAGAGGCCACAGGTCAGCACAGGACTAGGAAAGGGGAGACACTACCTTGCCTGACCAGGGGGACAGACCCCTCTTGGCCACAACATAGAGGACCTTCTTTGATAATCACAGAGTCCACTTAATGCCTATGCTCTTCCCAGAGAGCAGACTGGACTCAAGCAGGTGGCAGAGACCACAGAGGGATGCTGATTTGACCAACTGTAACTGGACACCACTGTCTAGCCAGGAATCGATGAGCTGGGTAAGAGAGATGTCAAGTGTGGATGAACCAGAGGAAGAGGAGAGGAGGGACCCAAAATGGAGACTTAGGGGTTAGGGAGAAAAGGAAGGCATTCCTGCAGATGAAGAAACAGATGAGCTCAGGCGGAAAGTGGATGGATATGGCCACCAGGGGAACTTGGGAGAGTGGTTGGTGACTACCGTTCACATCAGCAGAGTGCTAGAGTGGACAGGTGGGGAGGCCGTGGGAGGTGAAGTAGAGGCAGGCCTTGGTGTTGGTTGGGGGCAAGACTGTTGGAAACACAAATTGAACTTCTCCAGGGTAGAGGAAAATGTGTCAAGGGGGAAGACAAACAGACAAACTAAAGGGCAGAAGGACAAGAGTTGCCTTTCTTTGTCGATCACCTCTGAAAGCTCCATCAAGCCCATGGATACCAGGTGTGGTGGCTCATACTTACAATCCAGCACTCAGGAGGATGAGGCAGGAGGATTGATGTGACTAGGAAGCCAGTTTGGGCAACAGAGTAAGATCTTGCATCTGAAAAAGAAACAAACAAAAAAAAAGCTGCCTTGGGTTCTTCAAGACAGGTGCACATCTGGGCAGGGCCTAGACTTGGGACCTCCTTAACCCATCCTAGGACTCCTTCCTCTGGGTTCTCCTCAGCTGGAGCAGCCACTAGAGTCTCTCTGTAAAAGGACTCTCAGCCCTCCTAACCCTCCATGAGATTGCAAAGACCCAACCGAGGTGACCCTTCAGGCTCCTGGGCCCTGAACACTCTTGCTGACCAGCCCCCGCTGCACTAAGAACTGAAACCCACCAGCCCAGGCTCTACAGTTGAAGATGGATGGCTGTGTCATTAAGAGAGAAATTTTTATTATTCCCATAGGGAAGGGGGACATGAAAGGATCACTAAGAACTACAGCAGGTACCTGGAAAATAAATTAAAACAGAAATATCTCAAAACAAAGACAGAAAGAGACATGGAGAGCAGCTGGGAGGCTGCAATAGTGGGTGACCCACCCAAGCAGCAGGCTCTCCACCAGAAGGCTGAGCAGTCCCAGGCCTCAGCCAGCCCATTTTCTTGTCCCTCTGACAGTGATGGCCCCAGGCTCCAAGCCCTGTGGGGCCGTGACTCGAGGCCTCCCTGCAGCCTGGCTAGGGACTGGCCAGAGTCCAGCTTGGGCCCCCTGGGGCCCTGGCCAGCAGCAAGCAATGCTCTGCCCTTGTGGGCTCATGATTGTTCCCTTAGTCATTGGAGGTGACATCAATGTCCTCCCCGTTGGCCTGCTTCGTGGCGATACGCCACCGGTTGATATGGTGGGAACCCTTCTTCTTCTGCTCGGACTCAGGCCCTTCCTCCTCCAGCTTCTGCCGTTTGTATTTTGTCCTCCGGTTCTGGAACCACACCTTCACCTGGGCCGGGAGGGAGGGGCACAGGTAAGAAACACCCAAAGCAGCCAAGATAGCCTCCACACTCCAGCTAAGTTGGAAGTCAGATGGGGAAACTGAGGCTACACAGGCCGGGTTTCTCTCTTCCAGACATCTGCCACTTGACAGGTCTGGAGGACTGCTCTTCAGATGCAAGGAAAGGACTGGCCAGAGATAAAGGCAGTTTTCCAGCCTCTCCCGAATAAAGACAAAGGAGCCTCCTGCTCCCTGCAGCCACAGCGAGCAGACAGAAGAGAGCTCTGTCCATACCCAGAGGACCCAAAGCACACTCCATCTTCTGTGCTGGTCCCACAATGCTGCACAGAGACAGACACGGCTTCATAGCCTGGATGTGGAAGAGTATGGCCTGTGACAGCCAGACTACATCTACGATCCCAGAACCACATGGACACTGAAAACTCACATGCAGACGGTCAGCTTTAGTCACCTGGAACCCTATCCTAGCAGTACTGTGAGATCTTCCTACCCACTTCAGAAGTAGAACTGTGCAAACCGCTGTGTGGTAGGAACCCTCGTCCCTCAGGTACCGGCTCCTTGGGGCAGTCTGAAATTCACCTGTGAACCTCTGACTTTCTTGGACAGACTAATACGGGGAGAGTTCTGTCTGAGGCCACACCTCCACATACAGGGTCAGCTCTGCACCTCCTGGCCCAACAGAACTGGCCCTTGTGGCTCATCTAGATGCCACAGATCATTCAACAGTCAGAAGAGATACTGGAGGGCAGAAGAGAGTGTCTGTTTGAACATAGGGAGGCCCCACTTCTGTGCCAGGCAGTGGGAGTCCCTGTAAGAAGAAGGCTGGATCTTGCACAGCTGACTTGTGATGATAGGAACAGGCCTGTGATTCTAGGCATCTCCAGGAAGCCCCATTTAGTCCCATCTCTACCATCCTTCCTTCCTCCTCTCCCAGTATTTCTGGGTGTCAGCCTCACATCCTCCCATCAGTGGCTCTTCATGCACCCTTGGTACTTCCACACCATGGAAAAAACTTGAATCTACCTGCTTTGGCTGTACATCTATCTCTTCACTTGGCATGGAGGACCAGGCAGGCCCAAATCCTCCTTGGTGCTAGCAGGAGAAATTTGGGTACCCTCCTCAGCTAAGTCTCTATGTACTTACATTCCTCATCCACAAGGCCTTTGGGGAAGCCTTGTCTTATGCCAGTGGGCCCTTTGGCTTGCCTGAAAGCAAGCAAGGGCTACCCGCTGTGGCTGTGCAGACAGCATCACTAAGTTGTTTATGGTGGTGGTGAACATTTCAGTTCTGGCAACTGCAGTGACTACTGAAGGGTGGTCTAGAACTCAGGGCAGGGATGAAGGCAGCCCTTGGAGACAAGCACACACACAGCTGCAAAGGCCGGCCGTGGCAGGCAGCAGTGGGCCTGGTATCCTGGCTGTAGGATGGTTTCATGCCTAGGATGTGCCAGCCTCACACACTCTTCTTCTCTGTCATGAAGTCCCTCCCAGGTTCTTCTCACAATCCCAGCAAAAGGCCTCCATCGAGCCATCTGTCCAGACACTAGGTTGGTGGTGGGAACACTGGTGCTCAGTGCTCCAAATGCCGCCAGCTCAAGAAGAAAGTTGGTCTAGGGAGCATCTGGCACCTGGCCTTGGTGAATGAAGTTAGGGCAAAGGACTCCTTCCTTCCTATACAAGGCAGGGGTCAAACTTGTAGCCTGTGTATCTCTCCTCAGGTAGACAGGGAAGGATACTGGGTGCTCTGAGCTCAGGACTTCTGGATTCCATGCCCACCTAGGCCCTGGATGGTTCTCAGCACACCACTGGCAGTCAGCCCAGCTCCTGCCCTCCATCCCAGAGCACACTGTGACTGTGCCAGCCAGTGGGTGGATGAGCTTACCCTGCCTCCTGTGTGTGACTCAGATCTGGGTACAGGATATCATATCTGACAAGACCAAGTGGACTGGATGCAAGTGGTTTCAGGTGGCAATGGACAACACCCAGAGACAGAGGGTCACTTTCTGCACCTTTCTCCCTTGCCCCGTCCTCAAGTCTCCTTCTGGAGACACATGATTACAGTGGCCTTTAGTGGGACAGACCCAGCATGCTACTCTTGCCCGGCAACTCTCTCCCAAAGAAGGGAAATGTCATGGCAGAGCAAAAGCCCAAAGCATGGCTTCAGGCCCGGGCAGCATCCTGGCACACCACACAAAAGAGGATCCCAACTATTTATTTTTTCTGTAAGAGAATTAAAGTCACCAGTACTCAGTTGGTGGAGTACTTGCCTAGCATGCACCAAGCCTTATGTTCTAGCCCCAACACCACACAAGCTAGAGGTGGTGGTGGTGCATGTCCATAGCATTTGGAAGACAGGGACTGAAGAACCAGAAGTTTAAGGTCATCCTCAGCTATATAGGGACTTTGAGGCTAGACTTGGTTACATGAGACCCTATTTCAAAAACAACACTTGGGGCAAGAAAGCAGCTCGCTTGCTCTCTAGAAACCAGGGCACAGGCCTCTTCTTAGGCAGCCTGTCTGTCTTCTGCAGAACAGCCCTAGGCTGGGTATCCAGACGCTGTTTATAAAGCCTGTAATAACAGGGACAGTTGTGACTTCATAACAGTACAAAAGCCAGGACGAACAGTGTTGGTACAGTGTACTCACAGGCATGGGAGACAAAATCTATGCATGGGCGAGAAAGAACAGACGGGAATGGACCCAAACCACCAGTGACTTTTGTTTGTTCCCTTAACTTTTCTGGATTTTCTTTAGCCCATTACTGATATCAAGAGGTCTTCCCCTGCCACCTTGAATTAAAAATAAAGAGACGAACTGGCATGCCAGGGTAATAGGAGATGATAGTGACACCCTATAACCTAACCCAGCTAGGCAACTCTGGGGTCAGTTCCTTTGCTAGAGGGCAGATCACACAGTGTGACTACCAGCTCCAAGAGAACCAGTTTTAGGAGGCCACACCTGCCTATATATTCTCCCCATTCAACATCAATAGACGATTCACCTCTCTCATCCCCAAACATGTGTGGAATGTTGGCTGGAGGCCCCACCCACCCAACTTGATCCCGGTGGTTTGAGGGAGAAGCTCCTTGTGGTCTCCTGAATACCCACTTCACTGAGTATCTCCCAATTTCTTGGTAAACCAGAAACACCCATTTTGGACTGGGTTATGTAACCTGGAACTCTCATTTGGCTCAGGCATTCCTGGACTCTTCTTCTGGCTTTGGAGTTGATTCCCAAGGCCCAGAGGCCTGGCCATGTATGGCCATCCAGTTGGGCAGAGATGGAGTGAGCCAGCCCTGTACTCTGAGCAAGTGGTGCCAGGGACAGATCTGGAAAATGGGAGGGATCAGCAGAAGAGGGGCTAGAACAAATCAGAAAAGTGACCTCGGAAGCGCCAAGTGCTAAAATGCAGAGTCCTTTAGTGGACATGCTTTTGTAAAAGGGTTTTTTTGTTTGTTTGTTGGGGGGGTGTTTTTGTTTGGTTTTGGTTTTGCTGAGACAGGGTCTCACGATGTAGCTCTGGCTGGCCTGGAACTCCTTATGTAGACCAAGCTGGCCTGAGCATCAGTTCTTAATTCTGGATCACTTGTTTTGGGAGAAACCAAACTGTCTCAGTTAGCTTAAACTGCCAATTTAACACACCCTAGAATTTTCTGAGAAGATAATCTCAATTGAGGACTTGCCTAAATCAGATTGGCCTGTGGCCATGTCTGTGGGAAATTCTCTTGCTGACTAATGTAGGAAGGCCCAGCCCATTGTGGGCCATGCCATTGGTGGTCTTGAACTGTATAAGAAAGCTAGCTGAGCATAAACCTGCCTGAATTCAGGGAAGCAACATCCTCATGATTCCTGACGCACACTTCTTTGGCTGTGACGTGAGTTCCTTGGTCAAAGGCTACCTTACATGAAATAGCCAGCAGACCTATTACCTTCAATTACTTGCCTTGACTTTCCTCAATGATGGAGTGTAATCTGGAATTGTAAGCAAATAAACTCTTTTCTCCTTTAAGGTTTTTTTTTTCTTTTTTGGTCTGGATATTTTAGTAGCAGCAACAGAAATAAAACAAGATAGGAAATGTGTGCACAGGAGATTTGAAACCAGGAAGAGCACAAGGGAGCAAGAGAGAGTGGAGGAAGCTGGTGGAGACAGAACATGGCAGAGAGAGCCAATGCTCACCTTGAGTCATGTGGGATGACAACATATCTCTTCCTCAGAGGACTGGTCACTATATGTGTGGTGAAGACATGCATATGTGACTACATGAACGGATGGACAGTGAGCTTACAAATAAGTGGAAAACAGTTCCTGTTAGTATTTCAGAGTTCATGACACTTAACTTTTGAGTGCTCTGCTGTTTTGAACAAAGGAGGGCTCGCTCCTCCTTTCACACCACTCCTCCAGTCTCAAGCCTTTCAGCTCCAGGTGCCTGTTCACTTTCCAGGAAGGATGCTGCCCCGTCTTCAAAAAGTCCAAATATCCCTGTCAAGATCTTGCAACTCTACATGGGAAGTTCCTCCTTATGTTCTACTGTGCTCTCTTCTGCTTTAATTTAAGCATGTCTTCTGAGTCTGTCGGTCTCAGACACAGCAAGTCCTCAGAATAGACAGCAGCTTGGAGACATCAATCAAGCCACCCTCCAGCCTGCTCCCTTCCCTGCCCTCTCTTGGGGGATCCATTTCTTATCATTTGATCAAGTCAGCCTTCCTATGTACAGAGTCGGCTCAACCTTCACTCCCCCAAGCTGAGGTCACCTCCAACTTGCCCACTAGCTATAACCCTCTCTCCTTGTGAGCCATTTAGTATCCTGCTCCCTCCGAGCCCTAGATCCTCACCCTAACTCTACTAAACTCACCAGCCTCTCAGGGCTGTGTCCCTGTCCCAGTACTTCAGAGAACAACCCTCACCTCACTTAGCTTCTCTGTACCCCACCAAGTAGATCTTCTAGACTATCAGCCAAGACTTAGGAGAAAGGATGTGTCATCCCAGAACCACAATGAGTTCATGTCATAGTTTTTGTTGTTGTTGTTTTATTTTGTTTTGTTTTGTTTTGTTTTACTTTTCCCTAAAATTCAAGTCACTTGGCTATCTCCCTTTTATCTATTCCTTCAAGGGAAGAACATCCCATTGTAGAAAGCACCCACCCAAATGTCTGTGAGGAAAACCCATGGGTAGGTAAAGATGTATTGGAGTTTCCCAAGATCTCTTTCCCTCCTTGCTCTCAAGCCCCAAGATGGCAGCTGGTTTTGGCATCTCTATCTCCATATTAGTTTGCCTTCTTCAAATCCTTGCCTTTCTCTCCTCCCACCTGTAATCCTACACAGTCCTCCAAACCTTCCAGGCCAGAAGCCTGCCGAGAACCTCTCACCTATCTGGTCTCCTCTGATCCCCCTCAGTCTGAGCTGTGTCTTCAGGAGGACTCCAGTTGCTTACCCTATGCTTGGCCTGCAGGCAAGTAGCATTGCATTTAGCCTTCACCATCATGTGAAGATTCTCCAAGGTCCAAGACCACATTCCTGCCTTTTTCCTCACAGCTCAGCAAAAGCAAAAGGAGACACTGCTGGCCTATTCTAGGGGTCACTGGAACACTTAATTATCCAGGAACAGCACTCATTCCCATGTGTCCTGTGACTGCCCACTGGCATCCGAGGGATACCTGAGGTATGGCCCAGCATTTTTGGTGTCCATGAAAGTCGGCCTGCAGGTGTCTTGTATGGTGAGCTCACATCCTCATGGTGTTAGAGGTGCTGATCAGACCCAGGTCTGGATTTGCCAAGCAGCCATATGGATGCAAGCTTAGATGACTCCCTTCCTGCTCATACCCTAGGTCTGTATGGCAATGGTGAGAAGCAAATGAACACAACACAAAATGGAGAACTGTCTGTGTCCCAGGGTCCATCTTTCCACCTTTTGGATGGAACACCTCACAGGTCATCCCAGCATGAACACCACTCAGAGCTAATCTATATAGCTCTGCATCAGGTAGCTCAGGCTACCCGCATCCCAACACCTCAAGCTGGAGTTCTGCCAGCACAGAGCTCCCTATCTCAGACTTATCCACAGACTGCCTTTATACCATCAAAACCAACAATCAGCAATGACAATATGACTGGATAACTGGAGGAGCAAACAGTGAAGGAGCAGCCAAGGCAGAGAGCAAAGGAATAACTGATAAAGGCTGGCCGAGTGTGGGACCAAAACAAATGTGCCCGCTCGGTCAGTGTTTTATTTGTTGATTTGAGACAGGGTCTCACATAGACAAGGATGACTTTAATATATCTCAGGATGACCTTGAGTTTCTGAGTCTCCTGCTTCCACATCCTGAGTGCTGGGATTATATGTAAACACCAGCCTGCCTGGATACAAACATTTTTTTCTAACTTTTATGTGTATGAATGTTTTGCCTACATGTATATGTTTGCCACAAGCATGTAGTGCCCACAGAGGCCAGAAGAGGGTGTTGGATCCCCTGGAATTTGAGTTATAGATGGTTGTGAGCTGTATATAGGTGCTGGGAATTGAACCCTAGTCCTCTGGAAGCACAGCTAATACTCGTAACCACTGAGCCATCGCTCCAGCCCCATGTCTGGCTTTTATGCAGTACACAGTCACTGAATATCTCCTCCATGCTGAGCACTGTGCTGGATCCTATGAGGAAATAAACTTGACCCCTGCTCCCCACAATTAAGATGTTCAGACCTATTGTTCACGATAATTACCCAGGGAGCTGTTGGAAAATGTTTCTCCCTTGGACTGCATCTTGGATGTCCCAAGAGCATCTTTTGGATATCCCTGAGAGATGGATGCAGCTGATCTACAGAATGACATATGGACATGATAGATAATTAAGTCATAACAGCAAAGATCTGATGCATATTAGGAAAGGCAAGGGAGACACTGAGTTCTGGGAACGTGGAGGAGGGATCTCTCTCTCTCTCTCTCTCTCTCTCTCTCTCACACACACACACACACACACACACACACACACACACACACACACAGAGAGAGAAAAGTCAGAAATAGAAAGTGGATGGATAAGCCTCACAAATTCAAAGGCTGGAGAGGACCCTGGCATTTATTTCATTCGGCCACAACAATGTGACAACTGAAGTCTGGGGAGAAGTTCAAGTCAGAGTTGAGTTGACAGAATAATGGGTAATAGTGGCAGGTGTGTGAAGATACTGTTAGTTGCCAATAGCTCTCTAGAGATGGATGGTGGACATACAGAGGACAAAATGGATGAGATAATCAACAGATGGGCACATGGAGGTTATCGTTAGGAAGAAAAGCATGTAATTTGGAGAAAGCATTTACCAATTTGGGGAGAGAGTTTAATGAGTATAGACAGATACAGGTTGCTAGATAAAAGACAGTTCCATGTGAGGGGCAGAGCACAGAGGCCTGAGAGCTGTAGGTATCATTTTAGAAATGCGTAGTAGGGAGCTGATTGGAGTAACAGATACTTGACAGGAGAGCTTGCCTGTCAAATACTGAGAGATGGATAGTTAGCTAATTATATAGTGTACATCCATATAGTATGTTTCAAGGGCAACAGAAAGGGTGGATATTGAATGTGGCAAGAAGAGTGTTGGCTAGGGGACACCTAGGCAAGGCCCTTATTATGCTACTAATTTGACATATTACTTTAAGCAAAGAGAATGGACCTGACAAGGGATGGGAATGGATGTTACCTGAGTTCATGTAAGATTCCTCAAATAACTTTTTCTGGATGAAGGGACAGCTGAGAGAGGTTAAGCACATAGTGGGCAGACAGGCACTGAAGTCACTTCTGCTGACTTGGATACTCTACTTAGCCCATTTCCCCACCTTGGAGTCTTTACCTAGAAAGATGGGGCTACGAGGACGTTTTTTTTTCTCAGCCCCTCAGGTAATGCTGTGATGGGAGTGGGGTGTTGTTCTGTATGTAACAAGAACTTCATTCCAGAAGGAATAGGGTTGACTCAGAGTCCTGTTGGGTAGCAGAGCTAGACACATTATTATCAATCTCTTTGGTTTTGTTCTAAATGTATGTTTGAAATGTCCCATAAGAAATGTGAAAGCAACAACCAGCCTACTAACTATGAACTGGCATGGCTAGAAGTTAAAATTGAGAGGAAGCTAGATCCAGTTTGAAAGAAAATTAATTAAACATGTTCTCACTGTGTTAAAAAATGGAAAGTTTAAAAACAATGACATGATTTCAACAAGTGCTAATCTGTGGGTGGTAGAATTATAAACTGTTTTGTTTTCTTGCATTTCTGCAATTAACATTTAATAAATATTACTTTTTACATGAAGTTAATTATAAACACCATTCTTAAGTTGACACCTTGTTTTAAACAATAATTGTAAAGCACTGTTTGCCAGGAGGGAAAAGAGGTGTTATTTTATTAGCTTATTTTTTAAACAGTGATTTCTTTAAAACAGTTTTTGAAATTAACTCTGTTGCTTTGTAAGATTTTTTTTTTCCAGTTAGAGCTGTCAACCAGCAACCCTGAAAACCTACAGGTTCTGCTGTCCTGTGATAGCCTGGAAGGAGGCCATGCTTCAACTTTTATATGGGGTAGCAGCAGATACTGTAGCCAAAATGCCAGGACCAGTGGGTAAGATAGCATAAGGAGCTGGGGTGCAGCTAGGCGCTCTTTTTACCAGACTAGTGCCCCATGTTATCCCAGAAGCTAATAGGAAGGCATGGGCAGACTCCCTACCTGAAGAGGGGCAGTTGTTTGGGAATTGTATAGTAAGGGCAAATTAGGTGGAGAGAGCAGGGGAAGGTTCCATACCAGCAGATACTAAGCTGGGCGCCCAGGAGCTGGCAGGGTCTGAAGGCCTGAACTGGAAAGCAGTCCAGTACACCAGCCCGGCTGAGAGTCACTCAGCTGCTTCAGTCCTGTACACAAGAACCGACCAAGCATTTGGTGGCACTTCCTCCCCGTGTGCATATATGACGAGGCTCTTACAAGAAAATCCTTCATGCTTGCCTCCTTACCATTCTCCAAGACTTCTTGAATGTTTTTCTTTAATCAATTACCAAACCCTACCTGGGAATTGTGATATCACCCCATTCAAGCCCCCAACACCAATGCAGTTCACTCCTTCCCCGACTCAGCAGCCTCTGCGTGCTTAAGTCTACTGTCTCAGTTCCCAAGACACTTTGAAAGGCTTTAAGGTGAACAGCGAACGAACACACACAGCGAACAGCGAATGTGCCACAGTCCTCAGAGCCCTAGCTGATGCTGGCCCCGTTGGGGATCAGGGCCACTCTCACACTCCAGTTAGGTCAGCTGACCTCTACTCACTCTTCTGTTGTGAAGCTGAAGTTTCTTTGTCCACATACCACAGGTGCTGGAGGTCAGCTGAGGTCTCACCAGCTTTGCCTACTAACATCAGGCAGGGCAGAGGAGACCGGATCACGTCCCCGAGTCCCCAGACTTGTGGGTGCTGTGTCTTTTAGACGGGATCTTTAGGCTAGGAATCTTCGGAGTCTGGGCTCGCTGCGGATCAAATTCCATCTACTATGCTTCTCGTGGGATCCTTAGCACGGATTATAAAATCTGGGAAAGCTGGGCAAGTTGGCTTATTAATGTGATCCCAGCACGCAGGAGACAGAGACAGGAGGATTGCTGAGAGTTCGTTCGAGGCCAGACAGGATTACATAGGGAGACCTTGTCACGTTACAAACAACACTTCTGCAACTTATCAGGGCACGTACAGAGAAAGGGTAGGATTTGGGGGGATGCGACGCTGCAGGTGGCTTTTGGAACCCGAGGAATAGGGAGCCCTGCACCCAACCACCCACCTCAGGCACTCTGAGGGCTACTATGGCAAGGGGATGCTTACCTGCGTCTCGGAGAGGCTGAGGCTGCCAGCCAGCTGCTTCCGCTCGGCGCCCACCACGTAGTGATTCTTTTCGAAGGCTCGTTCCAGCCGCAGCAGCTGCGAGGGCGAGAAGGCCGTGCGGATCCGCTTGGGCTTGCGTGCGAAGGGCCCGTGCAAAAGCAGCCCGTCCTGGGGAACGTCGCTTGCTGCGGCCCAGAGGCAATAGCAGCACGCGCAGGTATAGACAGAGAGAAGGGGCGCGGTGAGTCGCAGGCCCTGCCACTTCTGCAATTCTGACACCTCCTCCACTTCTCCCTTTTTCCTTGCCGCTGCCTTGAAACCACACTCTGGAGCTACCCGCAGGGGACCACAAGCAGAATCCTCTTTTAGCCAAGAGGCGAGTCCGGGCCTGATGAAGGCCCTGCCCGTCCAAATCCAGCGTTGCCAGGGGGAAGCAGAAAGGCCAAGGGATGGCAGAGGTCCCTTAGGTCTCTTCCTGCGCCCTTGCAACGCTACCTCCACCTAGGCCCCAAAGATTGATTATCTTTTAATTATCTAGTCCTGAAGCATCCCCTCCTAGACCAGCTATAGAGATGATAGAGCTGGGGGTCAGAAAAGTGGTGGTGGTGGTGGTGGGGGGGAAGCAAGGCTGATAGGTAGATCAACTAGAAGTCATCTAAAGATTCTAAGGCATGCTTAAAGTACTCCTGACTACTAGCTTGCTGAAAATCCTGATAGCAGGCCTAGGCAGGAGGTAAAAGCAAGCCCAGGTCCAGCAAGCATGCAGACCCTGGAGTTCTCAAATCTACTTCTTTCTGCCCCTCCCTTCTCTCCTCAGGTTTTAAACACTGTGAAGGCAGGCCCATAAGGGAAGGCTGGGAGAATGGAAGCTGCTCTCATGGGAAAGGCTCCTGCTTCCTCCCTGAGAAGTCCTGAGCTGAAAGAACATGGAAGTAAATATCTAGAAGCCGCTCTCCCAATATATATAAATATATATGCACATATATACATACACAGATATAGTCGTTTCCCTATGGGTGTGTGTAAATATACACTCCAGCACATATATACATACACAGATATAGTCGTTTCCCTATGGGTGTGTGTAAATATACACTCCAGCACATATATACATACACAGATATAGTCGTTTCCCTATGGGTGTGTGTAAATATACACTCCAGCTTCCCCTCCATTTTTTTCCTCCCATTACTGTACAAGATTTCAGAGTGTGACTGTCCCTTGGCAAAGCTCCCGCACTCTGCTCCTACACTGAAAAGGATTGAGTAAGACAGGGGTAGTGGTCAGGAAGTATAAAAGCCAAAGCAGGCTTCTACCCACAGCTCCAGCTTGGTAACCCCCACCCCCACCCCCCTCCACTGGGTCCTCACACAGTGGCACATTCTCAGGGACTCAAAAAAGCCCTGAGATCCCCAAACACTGCTTCTCACACAGTGGCCTGTATCAGTTCCCCTGACCCAGCAACACAGAGTCCTAGATAGGATGTTTTGACAGAGTTAGCTGTTGAGATTGACTGATCCAATTAATTTCTTCAGAGATGGCGACTGGGTTGACTCAATTGGACCTACTGTTTTACTCTGAAGACAGTAATCTGGACAATTCAGATGAGATCTCCCATTTCTGGAACAACTATGTAAGTGAAAGAGTCAAGTCATGAGGTGCCCTTGTTAAAATTCAGCCAGTACACTAACTGTATCCCTCTTGTGGTTGACTGTCCCTGGGCTTTGGAGGCCTGGGCCAGTCAACTGCTTGCTGGAATCTTGTTTGGAACATAGTTGTCTGGGACTGACCTCCCACCACCTGCCCATTTCAAGTGGTTGGGTCTGCACTACTACACAACAGGATGGGTGTGTGTGTGTGTCACTGGCCAGTAAAGGAGGGACATTTGCCCCCTAAGCCATTGGTGGTAAAAGCAGACCCAGGATCCTCAGGCCTGACTGAAGGAGGAGGAATTTCAGTTGGGTAGTAGAAGGACATTCAGAGAGGTGGACTCCCAGAGAGAGAGAGAGAGAGAGAGAGAGAGAGAGAGAGAAAGAGGGGAAAACATGAAAAGCCTATTCTTGGAGTAAATAAGAAGACTCCAAGTTTTGAAGTTGAGGTAAGGTGAGAGAAGTGGTGAGAAGCCTTTATTGAATGAATTTCTTCAAAAGCCAACATTGCTCAGAGTCCAGGTAAAGCCCCAACTGGGGTTTCCTCTGGACAAATGATCCAGCGGGAGGGATGTGAGGAGAGAGACCTGCGGGAGAGACCATTTATTCCAGAGGTTTGATCTCAGTTGCTGTCTGGCCTCACCTATGCAGAAGTGAAGTTGCCGCACGGAAAGGAAGGCCACAGAAGGCTAAGAGGGATGCTGAGGTGCGCAGGAAGTGCGGGGCTGAGCAAGCAAGACTGAGCTCTGTGGCAGTGTTTGGTCATGGCTGTCCTGCTGGGGAGTGTGTCAGTCACCTGGGTAGTGGGGGGGAAAGTGCTTTCTGCCTTTTTAAAACCCACAGGATGAGGATAACCAGCACAAGCTCTGTCCTGACCAAGGCTTCTTTGGCTTCTTTGCCTTCAGTCCCCAGTCTTGCCTGGCTCAGGTAAACTGAACGTCTTGTTGTAGTGCTTAGCATATGCCCCAGTATGTGTCTATATGCACGGGCTGAAATGTAGTCTTTCTGACTCAACTATGAAAGAAGCAGGAGGCTATAAAATTATCCAAAATATTGACAAATGATGACAAGTTATTTCATTAAAAAAACAAAGAATTTCCCACAGAGAATCATGATGTTTAGCACAACACTAAACATCCGACGATATTAGTCAATAGCTACATGTTTCTGTAAAGACAAGGGTGGAGAGGTATCTGTGTACCTGGCGCTTCTTTCTTCTACCTATGAGAAAGGGTCCACCCCTCCTGACCACTTGCAGGGGAGCCTACACAGTTCTTGACTGGACCACAGGACAGAACAAGCTTGCGTTTGGGATGCAGCCTGTTTGGACTCAGCAATTTCAGGCCGTGAGAGAAGGTATTAGCTTCAGACACCCATCGGAGAGGAACATGAACCCATCCTCTGCTGGAATTAGGAGTTAGGATGTGAAAATTCCCACATTTCTCTGCAGGCCTCTGCAAGGCGATGGCTGGGAGTTAGCAATGGAGACTCTAAGCAGCAGGCTTCGAGAAGCAGCAGGAGCGAGAATCCAAAGCTCCCTGGGCTGGAGCTCCAGTCCTAGATAGAGAGGCCACATTAGCTAGAGACTTGGAGCCCCGGCGGCAAGGCCTGGAGCTAGAACCGGGAGAGGTTGACCATAAAGTGAGATAACCTCTTCCCTTCTCCTCCTCCTGCGTGAACAAAGGCGCCCTTTGAAGCTGGTACCCACAGCCGCAGCGGGTTGGGAGGGCTGGGTCTCCCTTAGTCCCTTTCAGACGTAGCTCTCTAGGCAAGAAAGTTCCCGATCTCTGGGAAATTTCACCAAAACGACGCCAACCTCGCTCAATCTCCGTGGATTCCTCCCGTTTGGCCCCCAGCTCAGAGGTCCTGACCGTGCACCCCTACTTCTGCTCTTCGCTTAGGGGAGAAGCGGCTTCCAGGCGCCACCGGCTCGCACTGCCCTAAAGCGCTGCGCACAGAAGCACAGAAGCGATTCCTTTTCGTTCTGGTAGGGTTTCGTTTCTTGCATCAAAACGGGACTGAAATGAGCATCGCGGAGACCCGGTTCTCTAGAAAACGCGGCGCCGGAGGGCCTGGGACGGCTCGGTTTTTAGCCCCGAGGCCCGGCGGGATCTGGAGGAGGTAGCGTCGCGGGGACGCAGGCTTCAGGGCCACCGCGTCTCGGAGTTGAAAAGGTCGGCCAGAGCCCATCCGACTTCCGAGTTCGCAGGAACGGCCACACTGGAATCCTCCGCGTCGAGACGCGGTTCTGGAGAGAAAAGGCCCACCGTTTGTGCAACTCCACATCGTATCAGCTGGAACCGATGGCTCAGAGAGCAGCGGGAATTTCCGAGAGGGTTTTGCAAAGAATGTATTGGCGTCGCCTGGCTGAGGATGGTCCGCGCCCGAAAGCCGGACCTCTCTAAAGGTGCCACCAGCCCCGGGCCAGCCGTAACAGCGCTCGAGGCCAGAGGTGCGAAAGATGGAGTGAAGGGCGCGAGACTCCGGACTAAGGGCGGGAAAGTCCCATCCAGGAGGCACCTTGAGTATTCCTACCCTGGACTAGGCTAGGAACCCGCGCCACCCTCTCCTCCAGGGCCTCTGGTCCTTCACCAGCCCAGGTCCCTTCGTCCATGGACTCACAACCTCGAAGACTCAAAACTCAGTGGGCGAGAAGCTGAAGATAGTGCCCACGAGGGACTCGGGTAGTTAGCTAAATCTGAATAAAACCTTATTTTAGTAGTAAGCATTGATGTTAAGTGGTGGGAAATGTTAGCTAATACCGCAGACTTTCCCCCTCCCGCCCGGACAAATCTTTGTGGAGAAAAATCTGCCCACCTAAATACTTGCTGAGGTAATTAAGCTATTGGGTGAATGGGATTTTTTCTCGGTTAGTATGTGGTGGCCAGGTGAGACTGGGGTAATTGTCTGACAAACCAAGACCCTCTCCAAATAGCTTTCTCCGAAGCAGTCAAGTAACTAACTATAGCTAAAGCTTCAAAAATATTTTTTATGTATAACTGATTGTACCAAATATCAGATTCACTTTGGTCGTGTAGCCCTGGTTCACTGTCAAAGTAGTTCCTGGAGCCAAAGTGCCAACCTTCTTTTTGCTGCTGTCTCACGAAATGCTGAATTTACCTATGGGAACTCAGAAGGCTGAGGTTCAGTCTATATCAAAGTGGGAACTAAAGAAATTGCTGTAGGTATCAAGGCCAATCTTTTTTTTTTTTCTTAATGAGAGAAAGGAAAAACTACAAATCCATGGAAGAAAATAAACTCTTTTCTTTAAGAAAGTCAGATAACTGGCGTGTGTGTGTGTGTGTGTGTGTGTGTGTGTGTGTGTGTGTGTATGGCGTTTGGAGGGGTCTTAATTAGCAAACCAATTGCGGTTGCAGACCCTGGGGGGCTAAAACTAGCTATGACCTTAAAAGCCCTCTTTCCCTGCCCCCCACTTAAGAATGGCGGTCCTGCGTTTCTAGCAGCTCAGTGGGCTCCCGGAGGAGGTCAGCGGTAGAGAAAGCCTGTTTGCTTACTGCAGACCTTCTCCCACTTTAGATCCGGGAGAGGCCACATGTGACTTGCAGAAGTGTGGCCAAGGTTGCTGAGAAATGTCCCAAGACAGCGAAGTGAACACACCACACTGCCCTGCTTCCCACAGAGCCAGGGTGCGCAGGTGGACTTTCCCCTGCCTCGACGCGGCAAGAGTTGTGATGACCACGAGAGCGAAGTACGGTCACAGCTCAAAGCTCTGGCGCGGGAAGGGCGGATGGTCCCTCACTTTTAGGGATAGGACCAGTTTAGTCATAAAGGAAACTAAGGTTGGCCAAAGAAGGGTCAGAAAAAGCTCCTAGGATGCTCCTGGGCTTGTGTCCTAACCAGCCTCATTCTTTGGAAAGGGTGGAGGTCCCAGCCTCACTTCCCGGGTGGGAGACTAACACAACAGATTACAGGCTAATCGCCTGCGCACAGCCAAGGCTGATCCCCGAGCCTTGTAGGCAACAACTTCTGAACAGCCCCGCCGCGGCACCAAGCATCTCCCGCGTCCCTATGTCATGGACACTGCATGGACACTCACCCTGGAAGCGGTGACCGAAGAAGCGATTCCGAAGCACCCAGGGATAGAAGTGGAGAGGGTCCCGATGCTGGGCGCCGAAGAAAGAGTGAGGGGGTTGCAGCGAGGAGGCGCCCAGCTGGTGCGCTGGGTGCACCGTCAGCGCCGGGTGGTTCATGGCCTCGGGGAACACAAGCTCAGGCCCTCCGTACAGCGAGCGACCGGCGCCCGCGGCGGCAGCGGCCGGGAAGCCACTCACGAAGGCCGCCTCGGCCGCACTGGGGTGAGGGTAGTTGAGCGCCGTGGGCCTGAGCGGTTCCTCAGAGGCGGCCACTGCCAGAGGATGGGAGCCCGTGCCCCCACTGCCAGGGCTCCCGCCGGTGCCACCATCCTTGGCCACCAAGGATTCTATGGTGAAACCCCGCTTGGCCGCAGGCTGGAACATGATCGCGGCCGCCGAAGCGGAGCGAGGTAGCGGGGCTTTGGGAAGCACTCGGTTCCCTGGCGCTGCAGCCCTGCGGGGTGTGCACCGAGCCAGGCACATGCACTCACGCCCGCACTCCTCACCTCCCCCGCCCGCCGCCCGCCGCGCTCGGCCCTTGCGGGCGAGCCAGGCGCGGAGCGGCGAGGGGCGTGCGAGAGTCCTAGCACCGAGTTGAGCCACTGCGCACGACCAGGAGCGTGGTCCCCGCGGCCCAGTGGGCAGCTCTCCGCAACCGCCCAGGCTCGGGGTGCGTGTGCTACTGCGAGCCGCTTCTGCGGTCTTCCTGGCTCTCCCTTACGAGTCACGTCGCTACCGACCCCCGCCCGAGATCCTCCTAGCACTGCTGGGCCAGACCAGGGCTGCTGCTCTGCTAGGAGAGAGTTAGCGGGCACCTGCCCCGCGCTCGCCCATTGGCGCCGCCTGCCCAAGGTGGGCGATGGATGGCGGGTGGGGGTGCGGTCCCCAGTCGGAGGCAAAAACCGGACTGGAACATTGGCACTCGATCTAGTATCTCCCCACCCCACCCCAGCCCCCTCTGCATCTTGATTCTCTCTGACTCGGCCCTTTAGCTGCCACCTCAGCCTAGTCTGAAGGGGACATCTACAGGGCCTGGGGTCAAGGACAAAATAATCAACTCTTGTAGAGTGTTCTGGAACATCATTTCATTTCTTAGGGAAACTTGGATGCCAGTGTAGGGTGGGTGGTTGGGGACCAGTCTAGATTATCCGGAGAACATGCTCTGCGTTCGCCTAACCTAAGGGAGCCCTCCCGCTCACCCACCATAAGCTTCTGGAGCCGTATTCTGAAGCTGCGGTCATGTTCCTGAAATTTCGTGTTTCCTGGACATTTCGGGGCACAGCGCTTCAAACGGGACCTGCATTCCTTTCACCAGGGGCCAAGTTCACACTGTCCCGGAAGAAACCGCAGAATCCATCGCTCCGCAGCTCTCCCGCAGCAGTCCGCGGCGCTCCAATGCAGCGGTTTTGCCAGGTCCCCACTCGGCGACTGACTCCCACCGGACCGCGGTCCTCAAGCGCAGAGCGATCTCAGGCTCCAGTGTTCGATGACCAGGCCAAAAGGGGATCTTTGGGTCACTGTTCCCTAAACTGGAGCTGGCCTTACCGCTCTCCTGCCTCTCAAAAGGACAGGCTAGCGGTCCTTCAGCAGCAGTGGCAACCTGGCCTCTTAGACATTACCCTTCCACCTGCCACCGCATGGCAGTGCGCCAATCTGCTTAGGTTAGTTTCCATTGCATGCACTAAGCCCGGAGGGCGAGAGGGAAGTTGACTATTAGAACCTGTATTCTGTAAACTTTCCATCCCAGCCTTCTAGGGTGCTGTGACCTAAGAGAGCTCTGGTTTAGGGGGTCCGGGCCCAGCCCTTGCTCGCGTATGGCGGGGAGGAGATCGAAGAGAATTCTGCTTTCTTGTCGCTGCCCGGATGAGTCCAACTGGCCAGAGCACAGGCCAAGCGCTCACATCCGAACTGGGCCCCTCGACACCCGAGGGCAGTGGGGTCTACGCGCTCTACAACTCTGCGGGACTCCAGGCCAGGTCTTGCAGAGGCCCGCCGGAATGCCGAAAGCCTTGGTCCATTAGAGCGCTCCCGGCGCCCTCGCAGCTACAAAGCGGGTTAAAGTCTATTTTCCACTCGACTGCTCCGAAAAGCCCCCGCAAACCAGTGCCATTCCGCCCCCCCCCCCGCCTTGGGCGAATTGGGGAGGAGGCGGCGAGAGGAGGCTGAAAGGGGACGGCACCTTGCAGCCCTTTCGCGTCCTGGACGACCCAAGGCCGGACATTCGGGCCTCCCTGGGGACCCACTGGTTATCCGAACCGCGTTGAGCGCCCAGTCTCTCACAGGCTTCTCCGGATCTCTGCGGCTTCCTGTGATTCTTTTTCCCCCTCCCCGTTCCTGTCTCGGACTGTCCCCCTTCATCTCCCGCTTCTCTGTCCACATAACGCCTAATTCCTCCCCCTTTTCCTTTGCCACATCCTGTGTCTAAGGGACGTTCCTGGCTGGTCGGGGCTTGATCACTAAAATGGCAGAGGTGAGGATCTGGAAGTCGACCTGTCTTGTTGGAGCAAGGCCTGGGCAGAGACGCAGGTTCCAGAGACTAAAATTGTCTAGGCTATGCTCTGGGGTGACAACCAAGTGCTGGGCTCTCTATGTTGCCTTGCTGGTCTCTGGAGGCTGAATCCTCCCGGCCCATCCTTAGGCTCCCATTTTCTTTCACCTTCTTGTCGAGCCTGGGCAGCAGCTAAGAACTTGTTAAAGGAGGCAAATCATGTCGGGGAGCTGGGACTGTCTGCACCATCCCAGTCTTGTATCTAAAGCACCTGCTCTGGTTCAGAACTACTCATAAGTCACAGACTTTGTAGACCACAGCTTTCCTTGTAGTGCCTTTGAAATTCTTTGAAATTTTTTGTTTTGTTTTTAATCCCCTTCTACGGATGATGAAGTAGAGCACGGCTTGACCCGAGTCTGGCTATCGCCTGGGTGGAGTTGGAGCTGCCCAGTGATCCTGGCCCAAGCCAGGTTCCACCCCTAATCTGATCTCTGTGGCTACGGGCTGCCCAGACTTATCTCCCTAGGATGAGATGCTGGCATTCTTTGGGCAGTTTTTCCACTCACCCTTCCTCCCTGTTCCTTGTCTGTTATTCCCCAATTCCCTCCTGTCCGTCTGTAGGCATTAGTCCCTTGCCTGGTTCCCTAGTTTCTGTTCCCCTTAGGGCCTCTTCTTTCTAGCCCCTCCCCTGCAGCAACCGGAGAAATCGCTGAGGCTTCCATCCCTTTCTGGATTTTGCTTCAAAGTTCTGACCTTCACCCAGTTCCCTCTTCATGCCCTCTATCTACCCTGCTCTGCCCCTCCACAGCTTGCAAACCTCTCCTACCTTCCCTTACAAAAACACCCCTTCCTTTCACCTTCTGACTGCCGCCCACTTTCTCCAAACCTATGCTCTTCCTTCCCATCCAAACTGATAAGCCTTGCAGGAGATGCCGGCCCATCACACACACACACACACACACACACACACACACACACACACACACACACACACACACACACACACCACACACACACACACACACACACACACACACACACACACACACACACACCAGGCTGTTTTCATCTCCCTCTGTAGCTGTCCAACCCATTGCTTTGCTTTCTTAGGAGAAGGCTGGCTCCTACTTTGCTGATCAAACCCGAACCACCTGTATTAGGTTGTCTCTTTCTCTTTCCTCAGTCTCTGAGATGGCATGGACCTGAATCCAGACTCAGTGTACTGGTCCAGGAGACTTGATCAAGAATCTTGCTTAGGAGCTGGCTGTTGTGGCACTCACCTTTAATCCTAGCACTCAGGAGACCGAGGCAGGTGAATCTTTATGAGTTCGAGGCCAGTCTGGTCTACAGAGTTCCTGGACAGCCAAGGCTACATAGAGAAAGTTTCTGTTGCTGCCCACTTTGTTGTGGTAAACTAAACAAGCATCTTCAAATCTTCCCTTTAGCTGCAAGGCTATGGTGCAATGTCTGGCTAAGCCAGGCAATTTCTCCATCAGAGCCCATGCTAGGTGGGAAACTCCATCCAACACCCCATCCTCATCCATTTCCCTTCTAGTTTCCATCTCCCTGCTTGCTCTTCAGCCTCCCCTCCCCTGCATGTCTCTCCACCCTTCAGAAGACTTTTCTGTCTTCATGTTTCCCTCTGTCTCTTGACTTTTTTTCCTTAATCATCCTTCATTTTTTTTCTCTTTGAGACAAGATCTCACTCCATAAACCTGTAACTCACTATGTAAATCAGGCTGCCTTAAACTTGAAGTGATTCTCTTGCCTCTGTCTCCTGAAAACTGGGATTTGGCAAGTGTAGCCAAGCATAGCTGACCATCCAGTTTTCTGAAAAACTTTAGCCTCTGACTGATTCTCTCATTTCCTCTGTACTCATGCCCTTGCAGCCAGACTTTTACACTATCATAATGGGAAAGCAGTTTGCAAGACTCCCCAACTTTCATGACCATGTCCTTGCAAGAGCAATATATGCTTAAGATGATGACAGGACCAGCCTCCTGGAGTTATTGTGGGGCTGAATGAGTTATGAGTTACTGTCCCCACATGGTAGACTTTCGGCAGTGCCCAGCACATAGTAAACCCTTAATAAATGCTAGCTGCTGTTACTTTATAGAGCTGTGTTCCCCAATTCGGGAGCCAAGTGCCACATATACTAAATGAATAAAATGTTGATGGTCCAAATTTTAATGTTCAGAAAATGTATATACCATACTTGAACACACAGCAGGAAGTTCGACAATGTAAAATAATATACATACGCCAGTTGGGTGTTAGGCAGTGTTTTTAAAATGTAAAATATCGTCTTAATATTTTCTATATTAGTTGCACATTGTAATGGATATATCAGGTTAAGTGAAATTTGCTAAGATTTTTGTTTTCTTTTTAGCGTTTTTTGTTGTTGTTGAGACAGGATCTTATTATGTAGCCCTGGCTAGTCTGTCTTTGTTTGTGATCACACCTAATCCTGTTTTCTTTTAACTATTCAATATGGATGCTATAATACTTAAAATTCTGTGTCTCATATACATTTCTATTGAACACAGTTGCTACAGAAAATAGATTTAGAAATAAAAAGGAGCAGGAGAGGCAGAGGTAGAGGTGGCGCTCACCTTTAATCCCGGCACGTGGGGAGCAGAGACAGGTGGATCTCTGAATTCCAGGCCAACCTGGTCTATAGAATGAGTTCCAGGACAGCCAAGGCTACATAGAGAAATCCTGTTTTGGGGAGGGGGCAAGGAATTTGGGAGTAGGGAAAATGGATTTAAGGTATTTATTTGAGACAGAGTCTCAAGTATTTCAGATTGGCCTTACTATGTAATGTAATGAAGGATAGCCTTGAACTGTGCAACATCAGTAAGCTGTGCTCCCAGCCCTCACCAGGAAAGTCTTGGAGTAGATCCATAGATACTTGCAGTTCTTTATGTGCCTTAAAAAGTTAATAAGCAGAAAAAGAAGAGGGAGGAACTTGGTGACCCACATCTGTAATCTCAGCACTCAGGAGGCTGAAGCAAGATAATCTCACATCCAAGCCTAGTCTCAAAGGGAGAGAGGGCCTGCTTGTACAGTTTTGTAGCGTGTTTTTTTTTTTTTATTCTTCTCCATTAATCACAAGCAAACTTGACTCTCATTAAATATTCACAGTTGGATATTTTTATTCTTTATAACATTGAAGTGTGTGTGTGTGTGTGTGTGTGTGTGTGTGTGTGTGTGTGTGTGTGTTGGAGATGGAGCCCAAGGCCTTGTGCATGCTAGGTTAAATGTTCTAACCATTGAGCTATGTTGCCACCTCCTAAACAGCCCCCTAACTGTATCTTATGGCAACTTTATCACATGCATCTGTATTATTGCATCTATCTTATCAATCTGTGTCGTATGTCCATCCTTCTTTTCTATCTAAATTTCCAGAAGTGTCTTTTCCAGTCATAATTGCCTTTGGACTCTGTGGCATCGAATGCCTCCAACTGTTTTGTCTTTCGGAAATTTCCTTTCCTAATTTTCCAAAAAGGCACTTATCTGGGTCCCCTGCCTCTGAGAGTTCCTTCATTGTATCCATCACAGTAGATGTCCTCACAGTGTCCTTAGTTTAAGTGTCTTCTCATCCCACTCAGTTATTCTATTATCATCTAAGCTCTCTATCTTCTAATCTATCTATCTTTGTGTATCTGTGTGCACATATGTATGCATTTGTGTGGAGGCCAGAGGTCAGCACTGGATGCCTTTCTCAATTACTCTCCTCTTTTGTTTTTTGTTTTTGCTTTTTTTTTTTTTTAAATACAATCTCACTATGTATCTCTGGATGGTTTAGAATGTAGACAAACCCTCAAACTCACAGAGATCTGCCTGGCCTCTGCCTCTCAAGTGCTGAGATTAAAAGCATGTGCCACAATGCCCAGTTCTACCTTATTGCTTCATTCGGTGTCTCACTGAACTTGGAGTTCACTAGAGTAGCATGATCAGCAAACCCTGGGGATCCTTCTATCTCTAGTTCCCTAGTTGTGATGGTTTTCAGTGTCAATTTGGGACAACTTAGAATTGCCTGAGAAGAGAGCTTCAATTCAGAAATTTTCTAAAGCAGGTTGACCACTCTGTATGCCTGTTTATGGAGATTGTCTTGACTGTTAATTTTTGTAGGAAGACCCAGCTCATTGTGGGTGGCACCATTCCCTAGGCAGGGAGTCCTAAGCTAGATGAGATAGAAGGGATCTAAATGAGAACAAGCAGGTAGCATCTAAATGTTTTGTGTCTCTCCTCGACTGATTGTGGACTTTCCTGAAATGATGGACTGTAATCTGGAATCTGTAACCCAAACAAACCATTTTCTCTCTGGTGTTGCTTTCTGTCAAGGTGCTTGTCACGGCAGTAGAATTGAGACTAGGATGGCAGTGCTAGGATTACAGACACGTGTTGCTGTACCTGTCTCTTTATGTGGGTGTTGGGGACCTGAAATCAGGTCTTCCTGTTTGTATGGTAAACACTTTACTGACTTAGCCGTTTCCACAGCCCTCTATCTTGATGCAGGTTCTCCACTAGTTTGTAGGTTTCCCCAGATCAAATCACTCAACTGTACATGCTTGTCATATCTTCTTGGGTACACCACAGGCCCCTTACACGTTCACTCTACTCCAAAACTGAGCTCCACACCTGTCTCTCTTTGGAGTTCCTTTCCTGATAGTGGGTCCACCTTTCTGTGGGACACCAGGACTCAGTCATGCAGAGCTGTTTGTGGGAGCCTATTTTTTTCTCAGCAATGACCGGCAAGTCCACTCTTTCTTTCCACTCTTAACTTTCACTGTTACTGGTCTGATTCAGGTTTCTGTTTCCTTTCCCCAGTGACTCCCTTCTAATAAACACTTAAGAACTTCGCAATTTCTCCTCTCTATAGTTCATTTTATACGTGGCCACTGGACTCCAATATTACAATTATACACTGTTAATTTTTCACACGGTGCTGGGGCATAGGACAATTTCATAAATAAATGGTGGACACTCCATTTTTTTATCTGCACTATGGAGATAATAATAAATGCACTGAGTTAGAAGAAGGTGGTTGATACCCATTCACACATTACTGTCACACACAGTGTGCACTCAATAAAACATTAGCTGTCAGTGTAACTATTTTCTCTTTTAAATTTATTTTATGTACATGGGTGTGAAGATGTCAGATCCCCTGGAACTGGAGTTACAGGAAGTTGTGAGCTGCCTGATATAGGTACTAGGAACCAAACTCCCATTTTCCCCAAGAGCAGTGTTTGCTCTTTAGCACTGAGCCACCTCTCCAGCTTGGCTTTAGGAATCCCCATGAGTGAGTCTTTACTTTCTTGCCTCCTGTATTCTGCTCCCCAATGAGCAGCATGCACCGGGACAAGATGGCCACCAGGCAGAGTATTCATCCATACATCTGTGTATGTCTAACATTTTTCTCCTGTAAGCTGGGATCAAAACATCACCCAAACCGCAGGTACCAACCTGAGTTCAGAGAGGAGGGGGATGGTTATAAAGCCATGCAGTGAATGACATGAAATGTCAGAGCCGTGAGATTTTTTTCTGTCCTGTTCACTGCTGTGTTTTCAACACTCAGCCCATGGTTGCTTACCATACAATCAATACTCATTAAAGATTTTTGACTAAGTGTATTTAATTTGAGAAACACACTTCAAGGTTCTGTTTGTTCTGAGACAGTGTGAAAATGTAACTTCCCTGCCCTGGGAGGTTTGCTGTGAAAGGGAAAAGGTGTGATCTCCTGCCCATGGGTGAAGGGTTCCTTTCTAGTGTATCTAGGAAGGGGACTCCTACAGAATTCTGTACTACTTCGGAAGGGAACTCAAGACATCTTGAACTTGGAACCTGCTCACTAATGGACAGACTCTCAGTTGATGCATTGGTTAATTTTTTGTCAACTTGATACAAGCTGAAACCATCTAGGAAGAGGGACTCTCATTAGAACTTGCCTGGATCATACTGGCTTTTTGGTAAGTCTGTGGGGCGTTTTTTCTTGATTGATAACTGATGTGGGAGGATCTAGCCCACTGCAGATAGTGTCACCACTGGACAAACGAGTTGCTGGGTTTTGTAAGAAAGGCAACTGAGCAAGCCAGTAAGCAGTGTTCCCCCAATATCTCTGCTTCAGTTCTTGCATTGACTTTGTGTCTTGGCTTCCCTTAGTGATGGATTGTGATATGGAAGTGTGAGCCCAAGCTTAATAACCCTTTCCTCCCCAAGTTGCTTTTGGTCATGGTGTCTTATCATACTCATAGAAAAGCAAACTAGGGCATTAGCAGCGAGTTGATGCAGTAAGGGCCTTGGCAAATCCAGCACCCAGTTGTAGAGTGGACATGGTGTGATTATCAGAAAGAGCTGGAGTAGGAAGACTTAGTGGGTGAGAAATGGCCAGAAGCTGGGAGACAGAATCTCTTCCTTCCAACTACAAAGGTTGGAACCCTGAAACAGAGAAAATTAAAAGCAGAGGATGTGGATATGTGGCTCACACAATGAAAACTCAAGCCCTTCAGTGGCACTCAGTGTCAAGGTATGTCAACAGGTCTGTCCCTACATGGTTTGGGGTTCTTCCAGCCTGTTCAAGGCTCACCTCCCTGCTGCCCATTCTCACAAAAGTGCTGACTTGTGTCTATATCTGAAGGACTTTGCATTATTCAACACACATGTTTCTTACTCTTTTTCACTGGTTGAGTGGTCTGACCTGGGTCATTGGTCGCTTCTTTCTTCTGAAGCCTGAGGATTTCAATAGGGTGTCAACTTTGCTTCTAATGATAGGATCTTTGGCTGCAGAACATGCGAAAACCTATTTTATTTGACTTTTTTGTAACAAGTGTTTCATACATATATAAATATAGAAAAAACATATACAGGACCCTCATAAACCCTGCCCCCTGGCTTTGAGGTTATTAACACGATCCATTTGGCTGCATTCCCTCTACTCCGAGATACATTATGTCCATAATGTTTCATCCCTATATTTCTCACCTTGAATCTCTAGGAAGAATTTTTCATTTGTATGCTTTTGGTTTTCGAGATAGGGTTTCTCTGGTGCCCTAGCTGTCCTAGAACTTGTTCTGTAGACCCGGCTGACTTTGAACTCAGAGAGTCATCTGCCTTTGCCTCCTGAATGCCATGATTAAAGGTATACACCACCACTGCCTGGCTCTGTGAGGAATGTTTTTATTTATTTATATATTTTTTGTTTTGTTTTGGGGATTTTTTTTCAAGACAGGATTTCTCTGTGTAGCTTTGGAACCTATCCTGGCACTTGCTCTGGAGACCAGGCTGGCCTCGAACTCACAGAGGTCTGCCTGCCTCTGCCTCCCTAGTGCTGGGATTAAAGGCGTGTCCCACCAACGCCCGGCATTTTGGGGAATTTTTTAAAGTGTCCCCTTTACTTCTTTCTTCTTAAAAAGATTATTTCGTGTGTGTGTGTGTGTGTGTGTGTGTGTGTGTGTGTGTGTGTACATGCATATGCGTATACACATACATGTAGGTACTAAGGAGTCCAGAAGTGGGCATCAGATATCCTGGACCTGAAGTTACAGGATGTTATGAGCTACCTGAGACAGTTGCTTGGAATTGAACTCCTGTCCTTTGAAAGAGCAGCAAGTGCTCTTCACTGCTGAGTCATCTCTCCAGCTCCCCCCCCCCCCCCGATTAACCTTTTCCTCATGGGAAACTTCAGTCATCCTTTGTAGAGACAAAGGTATAAAAAGCAATCTTTCTATCACTCAACATCAACCACCAGTACTGTCCAGTCTTAGAATAACATCTTTTTTCCAGGTTGGCTGAAGTAGCACCCAGGGATTACAGGAAGTTTGGATTGAAACAATGAGAAAGGTCAGGAACTGGGGTTTGTATGGGATAGAAGCCAGGTGAACCAGAGATTGGACCTTACAAGAGTGAAATAGACAAGACAAGGCTTTGGAGCAGCCGTGGCAGGAAGTCAGATCCAGATCCCTGGAAAGCGACGATCTAAGAATCAGAAGAAAGTCAGGCTCACAGAAGGAGTCAGTGGCAGACATGCCTAGCTATCTCTTATTGCACCGGGGGAGAAGAAAGACCTGGCTCCTAAGAGTTTCTAGTCACACCCCACTCTGTCCCAAATCTGGGATAAAAACTGTTAGGAGAGCCTAAACAATTCAGAAGCTGAAAATGTAGTACCGGCAGCCTGCCATCTGAGAGTAGAGGGAGACATTTGAAAGTCAAATCATTCCTGGGGATAAAGTCCTAAGAAAGGTTAAATGTGAGGTGTGGTGCACAAAACACACAGAGGAAAAAAAAGTATCGAGAGAGTTAGCCAAACTCATGAACTATGGAATCAAATTTGCAAAACCCCCACATAAATTAGAACTTAAAAGGCTGGTGCCTTAGCTCAGGGTAGAGAGTGTGTTCAGCATTCAAGGGGCCTTGAATTTCAGCAGCCAGTGTAAAAGAAAGGAGACATGGGATAGAGAATATCCTATTTTATGCAAAAAAGAAAGCCTGAAAAGGATATTAGGCAGAAACTTAAAAAGGATCAGCAAATGGTCTTAATGGGTAAGGGCACTTGTGACAGTTCAATCCCTTGAACCTATGGAAGGAGAAAACCAATTCCTGAACATTGTTCTGTGACCTCAGTTGGTAGAGGGCCTGTCTGGCATGCAGACCTCCCCAGAACTGCATCAAGTGGGATTGGTGGTGCACACCAGTAACCCCAGCACCAGGAAGGTGGAGGCAGGACGATCAGGAGTCCAGCGTCAGTCTTGGGTACATGAGATCCTGTCCCTAACCACCACCACCAAAAGATCTACACAGAAATAATGCCAAAGAGAAAGAGACCTTACAAGAAGCAGAGAGAAATGGTAGGTTCTTAGAAAGTAAAGACAAACTAACTTCCAACAGTGCATGCCAGGAGAGAGCAGAGTACATCGTCAAATCACTGAGAGAAAATTACTTACAAGCTAGAATTGCATTTTTAGCAAACAGTGTCTTTCAAGAATAAGAATGAAATAAAGACATTTCAGACAAATAAAAAAAAATGAACATCTCCATCAAATGATCCTCACTGAAGAAATTGCAGGCAGAAGGAAAGAAACGCCCAAGGGGAAAGGTGAATGGTGGATGGTGCATACTGATAGCAGAGAACCACGATATTCTTGTAAGATTCAGACTACAGCAGCACATAAGTTGGGGTGGTGATGACCAAAGTTAAATCACATCACACATTCTTCTGAAGGGAGGTCAGCACGGTGATAAGCTATATGCTTGAGGAAGTTAGGGGCCAGTAAGATGGCGTCATGAGAAAAGGCACCTTCTGCCAAGCCGAATGATCTAAGTTCTACCCTGGGACCCACATGGTGGAAGGAGAAAACCAACTCTCCAAAGTTGGCCTCATATACGCAAGAATAACTACACACAACAAAAAAAAATTAAAAGTGGGAGGAAGTTAAACATACTTGATCAAATGTCCAGGGCCACTGCCAAAGGAGTATTACTTTCAAATCAGTAATAAAGGAAAAAGAAGAGTGAAAAAGTGGGATGACAGACAATTAAATAACAATAAATCCATTTCCTAATGAAAATTATGATCAAGAACACTGGAGAGATGGTTCCTCTGTTTGGAGCACTTGCTGCTCTTGCAGAGGACCTGAGTTCTGTCCCCAGCACCCACATCTGCTCACAACTGTTTCCAACTCCAAGTCCCGGGCATCCGAGGTTCTCTTCTGGCCTCCATAGGCACTGCACCCACACATATAGACACCCATAGAGTCACACATATACACACATACTTAAAAAGAGCCTTTGAAAGAAAACTAATAAATAGAAAGCCTTGCATCCAAAGTTTCTGGAACAGTACAGGAGTTTGTCACAAGGCTGAAGGAGCCCAACTCTGGGACACTGATCTGCTTAGAAAACAACCGAGAAAACATGGAAAGCATCTTAACAAGAAGTGTTAGAGAATCTGTCACTGGCATTCTCTTCCTGAAGACAGAATACAATCACTGAGCGACTCTAAATAAACACTTAAGTCACAGGAATCTAAAAATTGATGTCAAAACAAAAGTTTGCGTTTCTATTTCTCACAAAAAAATTTCCAAGGGTTTATCATCAAATTACAATGTCAGTAGTAGTAGAGAGGGGGAAGGAGAGATTTCTCCAAAGGAGGAAAGTCGGGCAGACAGGAAGGTGGATATAGGTGGCAGCTCATTTCCAACCAAGGCTCCCCACGTGATCTGAAATTTGAGGGGAACTAACGACTACCAGTAATTGCAACAGTCTCTAAAGTACAAAAAGCTAAAGGCAAATATAAACACTTTTTGTTTGCTTGTTGTTGTTTCTATGTGTTCATGCATACCCGTGGGGATCATTGGTGACCCTTGGATGTTGATCCCTGGTTGCCATGGTTGCCCTTTACTCCCTCCCCTTTTTGAGATGGGTCTTTCACTGAGACCTTAGGCTAGTCTTGCTGGCTAGTAAGCACCAGGGATCTGTCTA
This sequence comes from Cricetulus griseus, assembly GCF_003668045.3. Classification (NCBI taxonomy): domain Eukaryota; kingdom Metazoa; phylum Chordata; class Mammalia; order Rodentia; family Cricetidae; genus Cricetulus; species Cricetulus griseus. The sequence continues at coordinate 74,968,838 of NC_048601.1, read as the reverse complement.
TCTTTTCCTCCCTGGAGTTAGGATTATAAATGCAATCCACCATGCCTGGTTTTTAATATGTGCTCAGGGGATGAAACTCGGCTCCCCATGCTTGTACAGAAAGCACTTCACCATCTGAGTTATCTCTCAGGCCCTGAGAAAAAAATCCAAATTTTAGTAACTATTTGAATATGGTAGGATGTGCCTGTCCTCTCAGATTTTGAGGAAAGTGGACGAAAAGACCAGGAGGTCAAGATCATCTTTGACTACATAGTGAGTTCCAGGGCAGCCTGAGCTAAAGACCTGTCTCAGAAAACATTACATGCACACAAACTTTAGTAGTCAGATTGCTCACGAAATAAAGGATTATAAAGGGTGTGCTGTCCAACAGCCATGCCAGTACTGTGAAGAAAGAACAATCTAGGACTTGGAAAAAGTCCTAGAAAATTTCAGAAAACCAGGAAATACATATGATGCATGCTTTGGGACAACATAGTTCTCATGAGGTTGTCTTTTGGGAGCTATTGCCTGATTTTTTTTTTTTTTTTGAGGCAAGTCTCTAACTCAAAGCAATCTTTCTGCCTTGGCCTCCTGAGCAATGGGATTACAGGTCTGGCCACCATGTCCACCTTAACTGATTGAGTAGGATGTGTCTGAATTAAAAATATGCGATTCCAGACAGATGTGGTAGCACATGCCTTTAGTTGTAGCACTTGGGAGGCAGAGGCCAGTCTGGTTCTACAGAGTGAGTTCCAGGACAGCCAGAGGTACACAGGAAAACTCTGTTTTGAAAAACCAAAAGAGAAAGAAAATATTCTTTCGCTTGGAAAATCTATCATGAGTGAAGGAACCCAATTTATGATTGTGCGAATTGGCTTTTGTCAACCTGACATAAACTGGAATCACTTAGAAAGAAGGAACGTTAACTGAAGGATTAACTCCATAAGATTGACCTATGGACATATCTGTGGGGCATCTTCCTGATGAGAGACTGATGAGGGACAGCCCAGCTCACTGTGGGTGGGGCTACCTTGTAGCAGCATTTTCTCCTTGTGGGATCACCAACCCACAAATAATGACACAGAGACTTCTTACTAATTATGAATGCTTGGCCTTAACTTAGGTTTGTTCCTAACTGGTTCTTATAACTTAAATTAACCCATTTATATTAATCTACATTCTTCCATGTGGCTCTGTTACCTTCTTTCTGTACTGCCCATCCTGCTTCCTCAGAGTCTGGCTGGTGACTCTTTTTTGTGCCTAGATTCATCTCCGAGTTCCTCTCTTTGCACCAAGTCCCTCCTATTCTCTCCGGCTTTGTTATTGGCCAATCAGCTCTTTATTCAACCGATGAGAAGGTGCCTTGGCAAAGACACATCTTCACAGTGTACATAAATATCCCACAACACCATCTCCTGGGATTTGGTTCTGGGTTATGTAAGAAAGCAGCTTGAATGAGCCTTGGAAGGCCTGGCAATAAGCATTCCTCCATGGCCTCTGCTTAGTTTCAGCTTCCTGCTTGAGTTTATGTTCTGACTTCCTTTATGATGGATGGTGATGTGAGAGTATAAGAAACCTTTCCTCCCCTAGGTGGTTTTGGCCACCGTTTTATCACAGCAAGAAGAAAGTAATACAGAAATTAGTACTGAGTGTGGGGTGTTCCTGTGATATAGATCTGACCATGTTATTTTGTAGGAGGACTGTAGAAAGATTTTGGAGTTTTGGGCATAGAAAATACCATTGAATGCTTAGCCTTAATGAGCTATTATGAGTGCCTGGAATATGGGAAATATTAAGAGTGGTACTGATGATGGAGAGCTGGCTTGTGACATTTCAGAGGGAAGTAAGGACTCTACCAGGACCTTTCAAGGGATGATGGGGTTAATTCAGCTGTGGTTAATAAGAGACCACAATCATAGGTGAAATCATTTAGGAAGTTGTGATGGTTAATTTTATGTTCACTTGACACAGGCTAGAGTCATCTGAGAGGAGGGAACCCCGAATGAGAAAATGCCTCCATATGATTGGGCTGTAGGCAAGTCTGTAGAGCATTTAATTAATTAGTGATTGATTAGAGAGGGCCCAGTCCATTGTGGGTGGGATCATACCTGGGCTGGTGGTCCTGGGTTCTATAATAAAGCATATTGAGCAAGCCATGGGGAGCAATCCAGTAAGTAGTGTTCCTCTATGGCCACTGCCTCTAGGTTCCTGCCCTGACATCCTTCGATGATGAACAGTGATGTGGGAGTATAAGCTAAGCTAAATAAACTCTTTCCTCCCCAACTTCCTTTTGGTCACTGTATTTCATCACAGCAATAGAAACCCAGAGTGTTTTCCCAGAGTCACCACACATAAGTGGTGGGCCAGAGAGGGTTAAGGCTTCGTCTAAAGCTGGAGCCTGGTTTTGGAACTGTAAGAATCTCCCATGTGATACTGGTTTTGAAGGCAGGAAGTGGGGGGCATTTTCGTGGTAGCAGTTGAGACTTGACACTGCAAGAGGTCTAGGAGAGACCACTGGCAAAGCTGTAGCCTCAGCTGCAATGGAACCCCAGGATTGAAGGGGTCATAGAGAGAGTCTGAGGCTTGTCACCATGTGGAGGTTTGGAGTCCCTAGAGAGAAGTCAGGAAGCCATTGGTGTGGCTTCAGTTACAATAGAGATCCCAAGATACTGGAGATGCCACAACTGTGGGAGGCCCACCAAAAATTAACAGCAATTGTGGCATGGAGTCAAGAGACAAGCTGTGTGGGCTGTGAATAGCAGAGCTGGGGAAGTGGACTTGTCCAAACCCTTTGGAGCTCAGAAGATCATGAGTGAGTCCTAGACATTGGACATGGATCTATTTATACTGTTGGATTTTACTTTTGCTCTGATCCAATTATAATTGTGCCCTGGCTCATTCCACTTGGAATAAGAATTGCTTAACTTGTTTTGGCATGTCTGTGGAGGTCAGAGGTCCACACCTGAGGCTACCCATGCCTTCCACCTTGTTTGAGACAGAATCTGTTGCCTATGCCAGACTAGCTGGTTCACAAGCTTTTAGGGATTCTCCTGCTTCTGCCTTCCACCTCACAGCAGGAACACTGTGATTACAGGTGTGATTACACACGGAGACTCAATCTCATGTCCTTACTCTGGCTCTGCAAGTACCTTATCTCCTGAGCCATCTCTTCAGCCCATAGATTCAAGATAATTACTATGGATATTGTTTCCAGGGGTTGCTCATGAGCGCTAGTGAGACAGCTGACAGTGTACTGAGTCTGAGCTCTCAAATCCACTATCCAGCCGAAGGCAGTCTTGAACTTCTGACCCTCCCTCCTCCTACCTCCCAAGTACTGGAAACACCACCCCTCCTTAATTAAAAAAATGCCAGTACTCATGGGTGCTCCAGGTGTGGTTAAAATCACCAGGGAGGCTCTTCTACTTTATTCTGACGGGAATAATTTTTACAAAATGCATGGCTCAGTCTACACTAGAGCCGTGTTCACCATTGGAAGGTTTAATAGGTGTTTCTGCATCTACAGAGGTTATAGCCAAGAGCTTCACACACGCACTGCATGAAATAGTGGGGATTTAATGGTGTTGAGTTTGTCAGGATAAGAAAACTCCAAAGCAATCGTAGTGCTGTCAATTCTGTGCAAGACACTGTTCATACATCTCTGAGAAGCTGGCAATTTTTCAGAGCATTTGTGAGTGGGGTGAAGGTGTGACACACAGCAAGCTTTGGGGTTGCTGGAATGTGCTGGGTTACTGTTTGTGATTGAGGGCCTCTGCAGATGGTTTAAACCCGAAGAAGTTGGATCAGGCCATTCTTGATGAGCACAGGTGGCTGGGGCAGACAGGGTTTGGCTGACTCTGCTTTCTAAAACTATCTTCACCTATTGTTTACAAAATTCCAAAACAATGGGCAAAGCATGGCAGCCATTTGTTTTTTTTTTTCCTAAAGAGCTTCTAATTGAAACTACAGACATTTTTTTCTCTCTGCCGTCAAAGGCTGAAGCAAAATTTCATGGCTTGTCATCTGAGAGAAGCGATAAATATTTCAAAACCAGTTGGGACAGAACAGAGAAACCATGCCAATAAGCAATCCCCCAGGGGCTCAAAGTGGGAAAATTGTTTTTCAAGGAAGAAAATGTTCGTGTTAATTCAGGTAGTACACGCTCCTCATCATGGCATCAGAAAAACAATTTAGAATAAATGTTTATTTCTAGCAAATGCTGGCCACAATGACTAAACTATTGCTTTTCAAAAAACTATAATAGCCGATGATAGTGCCACACTCAAGATGCTAAGGCTGGGGGATCGTGAGTTTGAAGGCAGCCTTGGTTCTGTAGCAAGTTCAAGGCCAGCCTGGGCTGCATAATGAGATTTGGTCTGAAAAAGGAGACAGGCTGGGAGACGGTTCAGCTGACTGTGTAAGCATGAGGACTTAAGTGTGGATCCCCAGCTCCATGCAAAAAGCTGGGTACAGTAATCCTAGTGCTGGAGGCGGGTGGAGACAGGAGGCTCTCTGGGACTTGTCAGCCAGCCTTGCGCAGTTGTCAAGGTCCAGGTTCAATGAAAGACCCTGTCTCGAAAAATAAGACAAATAGAAAGAGCTTGAGGGGTGACACCCAAGTCAACCTCTGACTTCCATATGCACATGAACACATGCATGTGAACACACATATAAAAACAAATAGTAACAGCAAAATGAAAAGCACTTCAGGAACTCTGAAATAGTGTATCACATGAAAAAAAATAAACATTCAAAAACTTCCAGTGTCTTCGCCAGTTATGCCCACACAGCCACACATGCAGTCATGGTCTTTGGTGGACCCTATGGTCTTCCTACTGATCCCAACTGAATGTTGGGAAGGTCTCTGTGGGACTCCCTTGTGATTTGTGGCAAGGCTCAAACATGGAGTCTCTCTCATAGGCCTCTGAAATTAAGTGACACTAGAAGGGACATCAATAACAGGCAACAGGGCCTGTCTGATAATGAGTGCCAGGGAGTCAGGGTGGCACCTGAAGCACTGAGGGCTGGCCCTTGGAACCTATGGCAGCTCTCCTCCCTACAGTGCCTGCTCAGTCAGGCCTGCCTGCCTCACTTCCACAAGCCAGCATTCCCCTAGCTGGTACCCTTTCGTGTCTACAGACCACAGCTCATGGCTGACATTTGTGTAAGATGTGCAGCAGGGATGAAGGACTCCTGGAAGCATGGCGGCAGGAAAGGAACAGAATAGTGGCTGGGTGTGGTTCTGCAGGACTCCAATCCCACCACTGGGCAGATATTGGATGGTGGTGAGTGGCGCCAGGAGGACAAGGAGCTCAAAGGCATCTCTGGCTACATGTGAATTTGAAGCTTGTCTGGGTTATGAGCCCCTGTCTCAAAAAGCAGAAAATGGGGTGGGGGGCAGGGTGGGAGGCTGGGAGGAAGAAGAGGAGGAGGAGAATGAGAAGAGGACACAGGCCTCTTCCCATTTCTGTCTCATTTGAGTCAACAGAACAAGGAGTCCAGGGGGATTCTCTCTCCTTATATCTAGGTTTTAGTTTCCCCTCATCTATCCAGAAACCATTCTCGTGCCATCTGCCCATGTGGAGGCATTAAGATAAACCTACCTCCAGTAGCAGCCCACCCACCCCATCTCTGTCTCACCCCCCTGGCCTGTTAGCCAGGCTCCAGCCCCAGCACCTTGCTGCCAACCTTACCTTACCCAGCACACTTGTGCTCAGGCAGGAAGAGCACAGGCATCTCAGCAAGCCAGGGTGACCCATTCTCATCCTAACACACGGGCTGGAAGCCCTCCTGGAGACCCTTCCTCCGTCACAGACAGGTAATAGATTCTGTCCCATCATCTCTACCATGTAGTTCTGCCCTGCCCTCCCTACCAGGCTGTCATTTGGCAGCACTGGCCTCAGTCTTGCTGCTCTGGCCTCTTATTTTCTGGACCCTCCCCCACCTGCCACCCCATCCTCCGTCCTAACAATGGGGCTACAACCATAACCACAACACAGGGCCAGCCAAGCTTCCTCCTGCTGCCATGGAAGCTTTCCTCTCTTCCTTCTGCTGCATTTGTTTTTCCTTCAGCATGCTTTCCATAGCTGTGCTAAGTCAAATTTAGCCAGGCTATCCAGTTCTAGACCAGAAAAGTAGACAGCCCCTAAATGACTCTGTCACATGAGCTTGCCTTGTGCATCCCTGAGACCTCGATAAGCTCACAGAGGTGTGTCATTACAGGATGCACTTCCTAGGGGTCAGTAGAGACACAGCTACCACCTAATCTGTGCCAGCTAATGTGTTTGGGCATGGTGACAGAGCCATGAGTATGACAGAAAGAACATGGTTGCCCCCTCACAGAAGTTGTCATTGAAGCTCTTTGGCTGGAATAAAACAAGCAGGATGGTGGCAGCATGGTGTGAATGTAGAGCGGAGGCAGCACGTGTTGGGGGCACACAGTCGGAGCACAGTATCAAGGACGCCAGTCATTTCTTATCTCCCACCAGACCCCTGTCTGAGAAAACTCCGGCCCAGACAGTTACATTCTGAATCATGTGAACCCAGCACCATAACCCAACCACTGCACAATTTATTAGCTTAGCCATGGACGCACGATCCTTGGAGCCAATCCACAGCCTGGCCAGGGACCTACAAAGGCACTCCAAAAGAGTCCTGGGCCAATTGGATTCTCACTCTCAGAAAGGAGAACTGATAGGGCTTGGGGGTGGGGCTCAGTTGGTAGAGGGCTTGCTTAGCAGGCTTAAAGTTTTGTGTCTCATCCTCAGCACAGCATAGAGCCTGGTGTGGAAGCCCACACTTAAAATACCAGCCCTCAGGAGACTGAGGTGAGAAGATGACTGTGAGTTCAAGGCTAGCTTGGGCTACATATCAAGTACTAGGCCAGCCAGGATACACAGAGAGACCCTGTCTCAAAAACAAGCAACAAAGAAAAACAAAAATCAAAACAAAATCCAGCAAAACTATTTTCTTCTTGAGAAGGATTAAAACATCTTCTATTTCTCCCTCCTTTTCTTCCTCCCCCCTCCCCCATCATCCTTCCTTCTCTTCCCCCCTTCCTCTCTTGCCTTTCCCTCATATCCCTCCTACTCCTTTTCCTAGTTATATTATCTTCTAGAACCAAGTAACCCATGCCCACTATGGAAAAAAATTTCAAGATATAGAAATCCAAAAAGAGCTAAATAAAACTCGTCTAAAATTCTACCACCCAGACACTTTTTTTTTCAATAACCTTTCTGTTACTAATACTAGCTACCATTTTCTGGACTCTTCCTTGATACAAGACACTGCTCTTGGACTGCCTGTGGTTTTCTACCAGCTCCTTGAGTAGTCTTACTTAACCTATCAGATGAGGACCTTACAGAGCTGGAAAAACTGAAGCACAGATCCAGGTTAAAATTCTGATGTACATATTGCTAGCCTTAAAAAATGACCATAGGTGGGCAGTGGTGGCACATGCCTTTAATTCCTTCACTCAGGAGGCAGAGGCAGGTGTATCTCTGAATTCAAGACCAGCCTGGTCTACAGAGTGAATTCCAGGACATCCAGGGCTACACTGAGAAACCCTGTCTCAAACATCTTCTCCCTGCCCAGGCTCCATGATCATAAACTTATATGGACTCTTTTCTTTAGTTTTAAAATGCATTTATCTATCCATTTATTTGTGAATATATATATATATATATATATATATATATATATATATATATATATAGGTGCACATACCACAGAGCATGTGTGGGGATCAGATGACAACTTTCAGGCTCTCTTCTTCTACCTTATGGGTTCCAGGTATCAAATTCAGGTCATCAGCCTTGGTGACAACTGCTTTTACACACTGACTGACCTATCTCACCAGCCCCTCTGTCTGTTTTTACAAAAACATACTTTGAAAGCACTTCAAGTAAGATATAGTCATACTTTATGTACTATATGCATTGCTTAAGTAAGCTGTGTTTTAATTATTAAAGTTTTAAAAATTATGAGTGGGGTGCTGAACATGCCATGTGGTGTGTGTATATATGTGGTGTGTGTGTGTGTGTGTGTGTGTGTGTGTGTGTGTGTGTGTGTGTGTGTCAAAGGATAACTTGGAGGCCTGGATTCCCTCTTTCTACCTTCATGTGGGTCCCAGTATAGAACTCAGGCTGCCAGGCTTGTACACCAAGTGCTTTACACCCAGAGTCATCTCTCGGGCCCTCAAGTAAAACGTTCATGCTAAAAAACAAAAAGAGATGAGCTTAGAGAAAACAAATCTTTGGCAATCCTATGACCTGAAAGATCACCATAGACACTGAGATGTCACCCACCATTGCTGTCATGGATGTAGGATTAGGAACATAGGTGCAGTTCCAAACCCAGCACGACCACCCCAGAAAACTTCCACGAGCAGGAACTCCTGGAGACTTGGCATTTAGATGCACACTGAAGTGTGTGAATGTGTTTGAAACCAGAACACTGATGCTGATGGTTGCAAAACGTCCTTTTATATAATTAAAGGAAACATTTTTTTTTTTTTTGTGGTGAGAGGGTTTAAACCCTAGGCCTGTGCACACTAGGCAAGTGCTCTACCTCAGAGTCCTGCCCCCACCCCTGTGCACAAAGGCATTGTAAACTACCTTAGCTACAGGAGAGAGAGAATTGGGCCCAGTGACTAGCAAACCTGGACTCCATACCTGAGATGCCCAAGCTGGGGGAAGTCACATCTGGCCTGGCCTCAGCTTCCTCATCTATACAATGAGCAGCTACAATTCTAAGGTGGAGTGAACATCACTGGTGCTTCATTTCTGGGTTATCTGCGGCTTTGGGGACGATTCCTGACACAGTTCCCACCCAGCGCTGGCACAAGAAACAAGAGGCCGGGAATATGAAAGGGCTGGGGTCAGGGCACACCAAAGGCTTAAGGACCCCCAAATGAGGGTATGAGTTCTATTTTCCTGGAGGGCTGGGCCAGCCAAGCCGATTAGGGGCCCCGAGCAGCTGTGGGCCGAGGAGGCCGCTGGGAGTGAGGGGATTCAAGCAATTCTTTCCCACCCTCTCCCCCACCAGCCTGCTCTGTGTAAAAATTCCAAACTCCCAATCAAACCCCCTTCTCTTTTCTCCTTTCATTCACCTGCCCATCTTCCTCTCCTCTTCTCTCCCTTTCTATCCAAACTCATAATTAATCGCTCAAGGCAAAAGTAATGAATGTTAATTGGCCATCTGTAGGAAGACTAATTAAAATCTACCACGCTGGGGTTTAAACATACCTATAGCAACGGAGTGAATCGGGAATGAGGCGAGGAGGGACTGAGGTAACAGCTGAAAGACTGCAAAACACCATTGGGCTTAGGTGTGAGGGAACGACGCCAGAGAGGGGCCGAGATGCTGGAGGAGAGGGAGACATGGAGACTTGGAGACAGAAGGGAAAAACTCTCCTGGACTTGCCACGCCACGGCAGGGCCTGGCATTTTGTCACTTTTCTGTTTGGTGTTTAATGAACACATTTGCACATTTTCTTCTTGCTGGACATGGCTGAAGGGGTGGCTAGAGTTTGTCAACACATAGTTGTCCCCCAGCTATAGGTCTGAATGCACTTAGTTCTTCAAGAACACCTCCCCTGTATAAAATTGTACATACACACACATGCACAGCTTTGCAGACTCCTGCTTAAAAGGTAAGACTGCTCTACACATGCAAGTGCACATGTTTGTGAACTAAGGGCAACCCAGGGACGCAATATGTGATTAGACACAATCACTCATAATCACATGTATACACACTGTTGCATGTAACATGTGGCTTAAACACACAAACCAGAAGTTATTAAAGTACAGGTGGTGATGCACACTCAAGTAGCTTGTTATATTTAGATGCCCCAACTGGCCTCATGGATGCTCGAACCCATGCCTATGTGTATATACTGTTAACTGGGACATTCTGCATCCCAGTACTTACAGGGTCATGTAATATTTTTCCATGCACAAGAGAAGTTAAATGCTCACACTCTGTATGACTAATAAAGGTGGAAGCTACACACACACACATCCACACACACACACACACCCTCTCTGTGGCATTCTTCCCACAATGCCATACCCTGCCCTCCCATATAAGCTTCCCCCTTCCCATAGAATGGAACTTCTTCTTCCCAGAAATGAGCACAAAGACCAGAAAAGACCCTGCCTCAGCAGAACCCGTCCTAACCCCCAGGCTATCTCTGGTGCTCTCCTCATAGCCTGTGTTCACTTTTGCTCAAAGGTTAGAACACATAGAGATCAGAGGGTAATGTCAGGTACCTTCCTCTGTCAGCCTTTGTGTTATTTTTTTTGAAAGAGGATCTCTCTCTGAACTGGAGTTTACCAGTTCTGCTAGACTGTCTGGCCAGTGAGCTTAAGGGATCCATCTCTCTCCCTTGCCTTCCCTCCTCTGGGATTAAAGGTATGTGCTGCCATGCTTGGCTCTTACATGGGTGCTGAGAGTCTGAACTCAGATCCTCATTCTTGCCAAGCAAACACTTTACCTACCTGAGCATCTCTCTAGCTCAGGAGCAGGGACTTTTGGTCTATAGCTCCCATTTCACCATACAGGGATAAGGATGGCTTCCTTGCTGGGGAGTTTCATTGCTGTAAAATCCTATTCTAATGAGCATAAAGCAGGAGCGAGATGGAAGACAAAAGAAGATTCTGGTATCTAGGAGTGAATACCTAGAAAGGGTGTCCAGAGAGAATGACACAGGGCTCTACCTAAGGGACCTTGGCAGAGGACGGCTAAGTGTTCTGTGCCAGCCTTTTGTGTTCCTAGAGGCTTACAGTCTGTGGCTTAAGATTTCCCGAAGTCCAGATTCAAGAGCCAAAGATCATCCTCAGGTCCAGTGAGAAAGCAGCCAAGATGACAGGGTGGAGGAGGACAATGTCCTTGTGTCCCAGATGGGCCTGGGCATGTCTCAGAAAGCAGAGATGGACACAGAAAGGGACTCCTAGGAAGCAGACTGAAGACAAGCCCCAAAAGAATGTGGGGGTGTGCAGTGAGATGATCAGTAAAAGTACTTACTAGTCCTGTAAGCCTGGTGACATGAGTTCAATCCCAAGAACCCCTGTGAAGGTGAAAAAACAACAACAACAACAACAACAAACAACAAAACAATAACAACAACAACAACAACAACAACAAAAACAAAACCGACCCCACAACATGGTCTTCTGACCTCCATATATACACCCCACTCAATAATAGTAAATATTAAGAATGCAAAAAGAGCCAGGCAGTGGTGGCACACACCTTTAATCCCAGCACTCAGGAGGCAGAGGCAGAGGCAGACATATTTCTGTGAGTTCGAGGCCAGCCTGCTACATTGAGAAACCCTGTCTCAAAAAAAAAAAAAAAAAAAAAAGGGCCAGGAGGCAGAGGCCTGACACCCCTGTACTCCACACCCCACCCTCTGCCCCACACCACAAGTGAGAACAACATGTAACTTTTCAGGGCCACCTGGCTGTAAGGAACCTAACCAGACTTTCCTAGACCTCTGCTTCAGAGGGATATGACCTTAGTCCTAGGGCATGGATTTCTGGAGAGCCTCCTGGGAGGGGGGCTTGGGATCTCCCGCCTGCGGAGGCCTCTCAATCCCCTGGAGGACCAGTCCCCCCTCTGCTCCCGCGCTCACACACTCTCACACTCACAGGCACACTCCTCTGACAGCTTCTACATTCGGAACTGACAGATGTGCAAGGTAGCAGCTCGGCACAGCCTGTGCAGCTGAGGCCCCAGCATCGCAAATGAAAAGGGATTATTTCCAGCAAGCTCAGGATGGCTGCCTGAGCACACGCCTGGTGTGTGTGTGTGTGTGTGTGTGTGTGTGTGTGTGTGTGTGTGTGTGTACATGTGAGAGAGCATGTGAGCATGTGTGTGTGGCTTCTCCCCATCATCAAAACCTGTCTTACTGTATCTCTGGAGCTTACTGCTTTCCTCTCTGGGTTTCTTCACCATGGTTTTGCTCACCTGTCCCAGTCTTTGACTCTCACTGGGTCTGGTTTGGTTTCTGTGTCCGAATTCTCCAGAGAGCAAAGTGTTTCCTTTCCCTAATGTTGCCACTCCTCCTTTTTGGGTCTCATGCAAGTCTTGGGGTTTCAGGAGACGCCTCACTGGGAAAAAAACTTGCTGCTCAACATTGCAACTTGAGTTCAGATCTCCAGTAGTGTTGTCAAAAGCTGGGTGTAGTGACACAATCAGCAATTCCAGTGCTGGGTTGTGGGGAGAGACAGGAGGATCCTGGGACTCTCTGGCTGCCAGTCTCCCAGTCTGGCTGAACTGGTGAGCTTTAGAGTCAGTGAGAGACCACACCTCAAAATATAAATGAAAGGAAGATGCCTGACTTGGACCTGTGGCCTCCGTGTGTGTGTGTGTGTGTGTGTGTGTGTGTGTGTGTGTGTGTGTGTGTGTGTGTGTGTGTACAAGCAATCTTGCACACACCACTTGAATATACCACACACATAACACATACATAAGAAACAGCCAGTTTTCCTCTAGTAAACAATGCTCTGTCCTGTCATTAGCATGGGGCTCCCATCAGGTGGGTGGGCAGTGGTTGGGATATCTGTCCCAGGGCAGTTTGGAAAGCAGGTCTGCAGCCTTGGGCCGTATCTTTCCAGCCTGTCTTCCTAATGAGCCATCTCACTCTGTCATTTATCATGCATTCACAGGTTGATGAGCCTTTTAAAAGCAGGTCTCTCCTCCCAAAGTTTTTGGTCTCCCTCTTTGCATTCCCAACTCCCACTATACAGAGCCTGACCTCCAAATCCGGCATCCCTGTAATCCTGACTTTAGCTATATACTGGTCATTCTGACCTTAGACTGGCCTCTATCCTGACCCTGATGGACTGTTCCTTGAACTTCCCCTTCTCTAAGGGGCTGCTGCCTCCTTAGTTACTGAATACTCTGGAGCAAGTAGGGACAGACCCATGGAAGCCCACAGAGTTAGAGGAGCAATGGGAGGGTGCTGTTTACCCATTTCCTGGGGGATTCTGACACTCTACAGTCCTGTGTGTTTTGGGGTGAAGGTATGAAGCCATCCTTGTGGAAATGTTTCATTGAGGGCTGCTGGGTGGGGACCATGCCCTTGAAGCTGGTCTGCATAGGCAGCAGGCTTCATACCCAGCTGTCTCCTGCCCCCCTAGCATTCATGCTAGTTCACTCTGGTAGCCATCCTCTACTCGCTTACCTTTCAGCAAACCCCAGCAAATGACTGTGGTGAGCTGGGTCTAGTTAAAGGTCATAGGATATAGCTTCTCCAGGTTGTTTGGAAAATACCAAGCCAAGCAGCCTGAGCCGCACAGGCCTCAACAGCCAGAGTGTGGGCCAGAGACTTCTGATGCTCTTGAGAGCATGCCCTGGGTCTTGAAGTCATAGCCAGGACCCCTTTTTTTCCTTTGCTTTAGGGGAAGGAGGTCTGGGTACTAAGGGACTTTAAACTGCTTTCGGGTTTCTTAGCTGAGGGGGTTCTATGATGTGGGTTGCCCCAAAAGCAAGAAAGGATTTCTCTTCTCCATCTCTTTACTAAAAATTAAGCTGGGCCTCCCAACTCCAGCTAGGGCTACTGGCCTGAGGATTGTTTCCTATGGGGCCAATGAGCATTTCTGGGAAGAAAAGTGACTCAGGCCACTAGGGTGGGCTCTACTGTGTCTCAGAGATGCCCAGCACCTGCCTCTGTTTCCAATCTACAAAGAGAAGACAGGTGAACAGGGCAAGCATGGTCTCCTCTCCCTTCTTCAGCATCTCCTTCATTTAACTCCTGCTTCTAGCCGGCCCCAGACAAAGGCTTGAGGGGTTCTCCTGCTCATTTTCCAGCTGTCTTGAGGCTTCTAGTTTCAGGACCATCTCCCTGCATACTAGGTTATTAAAGTGTAATCCATGTTGGAGAGATGTCACCCTGTGATGCCTCCTCTCCAGTGACTAGAAAGGCTCATTGCTTACCTCCCTCATCCTGTGTGACAGGCACAGCTGGGCCCTCCTGGCATGTTCACAGAGCGGTGTGCACACATGCCACATGAGTCAGAACTTCTGCACACACATTAGCATGTAAGATCATGTTCTTTGGGGAAGGATGTGGGTGGAGGCCAGAAGGCAGTGTGCCAAGGTGCCATGCCTTGAGGTGAGACATGGACACAGGTGAATGAGGCATGTTCTAGGAAAATGATCCAGTCAGGCATTGAGGGGTAGCTGACACCTCCAGGCTTTGCTGACAATGGACCTATCCCACCTTTGGTGTGGAGCGTGTGGACATATGCATGGGGGAGGTTCCTGCCCACTCTGACCCCAGCTGGTTCCACCCATGGGTAGAGATACTACAGCTCCGTGGGGGTAAGCTTGGAATATTTCCTGTTCTAGTTCCTCAGAAGGCAGCTGCTGGCCCCTAGCTCAGATTATTAAATAGAAACAAAAACTACCCAGCTCAATGACAACAAAGACAAAGAGAAGCCCTGTTTGCCTTTTGGCTAATCCACAGCCTTGTTCACCGGGCAGCTGGACTCTGTGCATGTGCAGGCATGTATTTATGTGTGGGTTTGCATGTGCTCTTGTGTGGGTTGGCTAAAGCCAGGTTATGAACTCTAGGAGACAGATGGCTAGGCCCTGGAGGCCAGCACAAAATCCCCAGTGTGGACATTCTGGAGACACTGAAGCCAGAGCTGGAGTTGATGCTGTGGGCAGAGATGGTTGTGGGTCACTAGTGTGACCTTGGGGTCTGCTGAGGACAGTGATTCTATCCTGTACTGACTGCCCTCAATTCTTTGAGTCCCTGTGAGTCTAGAGGACAGACCACTTCGAATACTCTAAAGCCTCTGTAATCAGAAGACATGAGAAAGTCTTGCCATCTTGTGGACACCTGTGGTATTCCTCCCTGACTTCATGGTCTATCAAAAATAAAAGAGGCGATAGGTCTTTCTCAACCATGGGGCATTTAGTACCAAACAATTGCAAACACTACGCCATTCTCGATGACGCATTGGGATGGGTGCAGTGTTTTATTTATTTTAAGTGCATTGTAACACAGTCTTTTCAGAGGCACAAAAATGACTTGCTGTGAGTTACCAGCTGGTGAGAATAGGTCTGAACCCAGCCATTTCCATTCCAGTAGGGTAAAGACTCTACTGGGAAAGGTGATAGAAGGCACCCTGTTCCTCCTTGGGGAATATTGTGGTTGTGACATACTCTGCAGGAAAGGAGGTCCCATCTTTTCACACTAAACAGCCCCAGTGTGCCCTCTGCTGGGCACAAGGAGGACCAGGTCTCCTAACACAGAAGATGCTGGGCACAGTCTTTTTATTTCACATTTAGATGCTTGGGAGCTTTGAACTCCTTGTCAAAGGTGGGCTAGAGGCTGTCTGCAGAGCAGTCTCACAGCAGATTTTCCAACCGCGATTATAGGCTGCAAAAGGTTCGAATCTCTCAGCACTTCCTTCATGGATCCTTGTTCCTCCTCCCCACAGCAGACCATGAGCCACAGGGACAGTGTCAAGAGAGGTCACCACAGGAGCCAGAGCCTTTTACAGCATGGGCAGGTTGGCCAGGGGTAAACTGGAAATCCCAGCACTCACTGGTGAGGGCTGTCTGCTGTGTTGGGCCCTGAGCATGGAGACTCATCGACTAGCCATAGGACCCTAAGAAAATGGCAGGAAAGTGAGTCAGTGTGGACAGAAGGGTGACAAAGGCATAGGCGTCCTGGTTGATCCATCTTGATGACTTTGGAACTACAATGACCACTGTGTATGCCTGGATGGAATGAGGCACTCAGCTCTCTCAATGCTCTGTGAAGTGACAGCAGTAAGTTAGTTCTCAGGACATCCTAGCTAAGGAACTGGGGTGTCACCCCTGTGCCCTCTAGAGGAGGTTAGCAGGCATTCATGAAGGACAACCTACACACTATTGCATCTTCCTTGATACCTATGTATTTGAACTAGAGCCAAGGGAGAAACAGTAGATACCAGAGGAAGAAGGCAGCAAAACAAACAAGAAATTCAAGGAGCATTTTTGTGATGACTTTGGTCCACTTTCCGCATCATATCCTACCCTCCTCACCCTACAGACAAGACACTCAGCCTCTCTGTACAGTGTTTCAGCTTCTCCTCCTCTTCCCAGCTCTAAAGTTCTCTTCTGGGGGATAGAGAACTCCAGTACCCATCACCTAGCTCTCAAGTCCCCAGAAGCCATCTGATGACTGGTAGTGCCATCCACTCTCTACTGGCTGTGTCTGGTTAGTTAAATTTGTGTTAGGCTGGCTTTGGTGGGGACTCTGGGGCAGGACATGGTCTTAACTGTCATAGAAGTCAATGTGGGCTCCAGACTGGAAGGTGTTCTTTTGCAGCAAGGTCAGTAGTTTCTGGGCTGAGGACCCACAATCCACCAGCTTCCCCTTTGACTTCAGCTCCTGCAGTCTGGTCCTTAACTCTGGGTCCTTGGAGGTTTCTCTAGCCAGCTGCTGCATATCTGTGTCCAGGGGACCTAGTGGATGGAAGTACAAGACAGAGACAGAGGTTGGAGGTTCCCAGTGTGTGTGGAGGGTGGGGCTGAGTCAGGTCTGGCCCAGGCTCCATTATGTTGTCTTCCATTTTTTTTTCTTTTTTAAAGTTACGTTCTCTGCTGAAATTCAGGATCCTCCTACTGAAGCATCTCCAGGACTAGGTTTACAGGTGAGGGCCACCATGCCCAGCTCTCATTACTACTGAGTTTTGAATTTAAAGCTAAAGTCTATTAAGCATGGCTTACAATCAATCTCCTCACCTCTTAGGCACATGACATCTCTTCCCAAGTTTCCCATTGTATCAATAGAGACTCGGACCCCCCAGGTGTCTCACTCCACCTGCAGCCAACCATCGCCCGGGTGAGACTGTCAGCTTGGTCTCAAGCAGGTCCATGTGACAATCTTGCTTTCTCCTTATTTCATCACCAGCTCTAGCCCTCTGATAAATTCATCTGGGTGCCCTCTTCTGGCTCACATGGCTCCTCAAAACCCTGGATGGGATTGAGTTCAGATCCCCAGGAAAAAGCTAACTGTAGGGGAGAAGAGAGGAGATGGTTCCCAGTAAGGAGACCTTGCTGTTCTTGCAGAAAACCAGGGTTTGATTCCAGAACCAACATAGCAACTCACAACCATCTGTGACTCCAGTAATGGGGAGATGATGCCCTCTTCTGGCCTCTTCAGGCACTGCATGTGATGAACAGATTACATATTCAGGCAAATACCCACAAACACAAACACAAACTCTCTGTCTCTGTCTCTGTCTCTGTCTCTCTCTCTCTCTCTCTCTCACACACACACACACACATTCACACACACACAGACCTGTCACTAACCACTTTTCTAAACTTTACTTGCATTTCTGGAGAATTTCTTCCACCTGCTAATAAACAGCCCTCAAGGAATTATATAGTCTACCAAATTTTAATGGCGTTAAGGAACAGAAAAATCGTGGAACACAGGGCTGTAAGCAGAATCACTTTGCTTCATTTGAATGTTCTCTAGCCTGTCTCTTCCCTCTCATATTGAGACACAGTCTCCTGTAGCCCACACAGGCCTCTAACTTCCTGTATGGCTAGGGCTGACTTTGAACTCTTGCTCACACCTCTCAAGTGCTCTATCCACCATGCCCAGTTTTATCTCCTTGAGAACCTCTGGGACAGGCTTGCTATCTTTACAAACAGACTCTTCTCTCTTTGGAACCCTGTTAGAACATTCTTCCAGAGATGAAATGATAGAGTGGTTCCTGCTGTCTACAGGCTCTGGGGATATCCAAACCTCTTAGTTAGTTCTTTCACTATGCTGAGGCAGCTTCCAGAGAGCTAACTTAGCTCTGGGCCCATGTGTCATAGCTCTCCTCCTACCTACAATTTACATGTGATCACTGCTGTTTGAATGAGTCTGGGTTGAGCTCAGAGCAGGGGAGATGGAACAAGCAATATCATGTATGTGTGTGGAGGGCAGGTGCCAGGTAATATCCCCAGGTAAATCAAGGGTTAGAAGCTACTTTGGATCCTGGCCTGCCCATTCAAATAGTAGACAAACCATTTCCACTCCTGCCTCCAGTATCCTGACCTCGTCCAAAGGGGTACTGATAACTGGATCTCACCCTTGAGTTGCTCACACATTCCATCACATATTCTTACTTTCTAACCACAGAAATCACAAGCCTAGAAGAAAGGCCCCAGCACGGTGGCATCTTAATAGGCTGATTATACAAGACAAGGCATCAGAAGACTGTATACTCTGTAATTTTGATGAGAACAGGGACCCTATGGTATTCATCCTAGCACCCCTTTCCCACCCTGTTCAGGGTTCCAGCATAGCTCAGCCAGGGATGCTCATCAGTCAAGAAGGTCTGACTGCTTGTCTTTGAACATTTATTGTGGCTGGCTTCCATGGTGCTTTGCTAGGTGTTGGGGATACATGGATAAATAGTATGTGGTCTTTGAGGAAGAAAAACACACATATAAAGGCAATGTGGTCTTTTGTTTTTTAATTGTAATGTATTTGCACTTATGTGTATGGGTGTTTTGTTCCACCTGCTAGTCAGGCAACTCCTAAGCTGACTACCTCTCTGCCCCTACTGCTCTAAATTCTTAGAGTCTATATTTTCCTTGCAAGATGAGGAGTCATGGGGCAGGGTGCAACATATTCTTTAGATTCTTTTCTGAGAATGTTGATGAGTTTCCATGCCCAGAAATGTACCAGCCATGTTGGGGGCAGCAATGGCAGTACCAACCACCTACCTGGAGCATAGCTCAGCACCCTCACACTGGGTTCCTCAGCAGCTAGGACCTGGTACAACATGTCTCTGGCAGCCTTCCCAGCACAGTACAGCCCCCAACCCTTGAAGGGCTCCAAGGCACACAGAGATGAGATGTTAACCACAGTCTTGCTGAGGCCAGGGCTATCTGGAAAGGCATTCAGGGTGCCGGAGGTCAAGCAGAGCATGGAGGTCAGGTTTAGAGCCCAGTAGTTGTTCACCTCTGCTGGGTCACTCACGTCCAGGAAGCCTTTGGAAATATCCCCAAGAGTACCTGAAAAAACAGAACTGAAGAAATGACACAGCAGCGGGGGCTGTCTTCTCCTCAGCCTTCCGCAGTTTCTCCTCATATCCATTTTTCCCATTTACCTCAGCTCTGCAGACACTGCTAATGCAATCTAAGAATACATCTGTCAGAGAGCTTTTTAGGAAATCAGGGGGATTTGTTCAGAGACCTGATATCTTGACTTCCGCTCACGCCAGGAGGCATTGCTCAAGGCAATGGAGAAAGTTTCACAGGAGCTTTAGACAAGGAGGCTGGGCTAACCCTGTAGGGACATCCTGTTTCCGCTTGGAGTCCGAAGTTCAGGCAATGCCCACAAAGGAGAGGCCTCAGCCCTGGACTGGTAGGGAGTCTCACCTGCATTGTTGATGAGCAGCAGTCGCTGAAGCCCCTCGGGCCTGGGGAGCTTGCGCACAGTGCACAACAGCTGCTGCACTCCGGCCTCGGTGCCCAGGTCAGCTGCTGCCCGCAACACTCGCAGGCCAGGATGCTGTGTGCACAGCTCCTCCTCCAGCTGCAGCAGCGCCAAGTCACTGCGTGCGCTCAGAAGCAGCACGGAACCGGGCGACAGCAACCGGGCCAGCAGTGGGGCAAGGGCGCGGCCAAAGCCTCGGGAGGCCCCGGTCAGCACACACACAGTGCATCCCAGTCCGCCTTCCTCCATGCCTGGAGCTCTGCGAAGCACACAGCTACTAAGCCGTCAAGGGGCGGGGCCTACCCTTGCCATTGGGTAGCAGAAGGGCGGGCAAGCGTCCACCAGTGTCTTGGTGAAGAGAACCACCAATAGCCAGGGAGGCATGGCCTGACAGGAAATCCCAGTCCCCTTTGCAATGCAGGCTGATTCCACTTGAGCCACTCCCACAAGCTCAACTCCTTCCTGGAACCATGTGTCCTCAATTTCCACCCTGTTGCAGAACCAGCTTTCTCCACCAGGCGGTTTTGACTTCGTCCATGCAGGGCGTAACAGGAAACGACCAGTGACAACAGTGGATCAAGTCCTTCCTTGCCAGTGTAGATTTTGAGGTCCCCTTGCACTCTGGGTGACAGAAGCTATCTCTGGCAGAACACAGCAGCTCCCCCAGGAGAAAATGAAGAGGACACTGGAAGAGAAAGGCTGTTGTTCACAACAATCTCATAAACAAAATGATGACCCATCTAACAGTGAAAAAACACCTTGATACCTTGGGAGTTTTGGACAGCAACCTTTAGGCCGTGTCATGAACATGTTAAACCACTTTATAATGTCAAATGGTAAAGAAAAATTCCCTAGTCCAGCGTGATCGTATGCACTTGTAGACCCAGCACTTGGGGGATAGCAGAGAAGAAAAAAGAGGTTAAGAAAGAGATGGTTACAGTCCATTCTCAGCATGAGGTGAGCTAGAGTTGATCACAGTGACAGACAAGCAGGCTGCTCCTAGACCCTCTTCCCTAGCTAGTCACTAGCCCCTGTTTGTTTCAGAAAGTTACAAGTGCTGTGCTCATTAATTTAGCTGGTTCAGATTAGAGAAGCTGGCAATCAGAAGGGGCCGGACTCAAGTCTCAAATTATTTATTGGATGAGGATTTTGTCCTAGGCAAATTATATGGGGAATAAGGGGCATGCAAGTCCTACAAGCCTACAGGAGAGAACAGGAATATCTCTCAATATGTTTTTAAAAAACCACTGTCTGGTGCCAAATCAGCACCTTGGCCATTTATGACTTTTCTCTGCAAATTGTATAATGAAAACCTCTTAGTTTCCACTAGTCTCTTGAGTTTGTTATTATCTGATTTCCAAAAGGAATTGGAGGGCCTTCCAGACAACATAGTGTGTTCAAGGCCAGCTGGGATATATGAGACTCTGTCAACAAAACAAAACACAATACAGAAAAAGTGGGTGGGTGCTTGGGAAGATAGCCTGGTCAGTAAAGTGCTTGCCTTGTTGAGTTTGAACCCCAGAATCCACTCTAAATACATTAGACGTGGCTGGGTGATGACGGTGCTTGCCTTTAATTCCAGCACTCAGGAGGCAGGGACAGGCAGATCTATGAGTTTGACCCCACACTAGTTTATACAGTGAGTTCCAGGACATCCAGGACCACACAGAGAACCCCTGTTTCAAATGTGTATGTGTGTGTATGTGTGTGTGTATGTGTGTGTTGTGTCTATGTGTGTATGTATCTCTATCTAATTATAGAGAGACACAGAGACAGAGAAACAGAGATTCTGTGTCTTGAAAAACCATTTTTTAAAAAAGTGAGGTGATGCAGTGCTTGTAATCCCAGCACTGGGATGCCAGTGCAGATCCTTGGGACTCCCTGGCCAGCTAGTTTAGCTCATTTGTTGAGTTGTTCTGGGCCAGTGAAAGTATGTGCCTTTTGAAAACATTTTAAAGATGGATACACACAACTATACACTATATTGCTTTCTGGCCTTCACAACCACCCTGCCTCTCACCGTTATCCCTACACACATGAACAGGCACATCTGTAAATACATGAGGGAAAAAAGAGATAAAAGGAAAGAAAAAACCCTTAAATGAAAGTAAGCATATAGAGATATGTTTATGTCTTCTAAATATCTCATTTAAACATTTTATTTATTATTTTTCTGTGTATTGGTGTTTTGCCTACATGGATGTGTGTGTATGATATGTGTGAAATGCACAATGGAAGCCAGAAAAATGCTGTGGATCCCCTGGAACTGAAGATACAGACAGTTGTGAGCTGCTTTGGGCGTGCTGGGAAATGAATTTTGGTCTTCTGGAAGAGCAACCATGTGCTGTAACAGGGTTTCTCTTGGGCCACCAGACAGCTTCCTAATCATGACACAGAGGCTTTGTATTAGTTATGAATTCTCAGTCTTATCTTAGGCTTATTTCTGGCTAGCTCTTTTAACTTAACCTGTACCTTTGCATCTATTCTTTGACTCTGGGTTTTTACCTTTCTCGCTTCTGTTTGTCCCACACTTCATAGCTGGCTGGCAGATGCCTGGCTTCTGGCCCAGAAATGTCCCTCTCTTTTTCTCTCCTTTTCACCTTCTCCTCCTCCTCCTCCCCTTCTTCTTTTTCTGTCTCCTCCTCCTCCTCCTCCTCCTCCTCCTCCTCCTCCTCCTCCTCCTCCTCCTCCTCCTCTTCTTCTTCTTTCTCTCCCCCAGCCTAGAGTCCTCATCCTATTTATTTTTTGGCTTTTCCTGTCTAGCTATTGACTGTTCAGCTTTTTATAAGAACAATCAGGTGCCTTAGGCAGGCAAGGTGAAATAGCAACACCTCTTTACATAATTAAACAAATGCAGCATAAACAAAAGTAACACATCTTTACATAATTAAAAATGCAGCATAAAGTAAAACAACACACTTTTACACAGTTATAGTAATATTCCACAACAAGATACTATTCACTGCTGAGCCATCTCTCTAGTCAGGTTTAATGTTTGAACAATGTAACAGAATACTGGGGCTTAGTCAGGTTGCCTGTAATTCCAGTACTCAGGAAACTGAGGCAGGAAGATTAGATTCATGGCCAGTCTCAGCTATATATTAAATTCCAGGTCAGCCTGAGCTACATTAACCTGCCCTCAAAACAAGCTCTAGACAATCACATACAGGGCTTTAAGTGTAGACCTAAAGGATGCAGTGTTCCTTAATGATTATTTTTGGAGCTGAAGAGACAGCTCAGCAGTTAAGAGCACTGCTCTTCCAGAGGACCTGAGTTTGGTTCCCAGCAAATATACCCTGGCTATAACACCAGTTCCATGGGAACCCATGACCTCTTCTGACCATCACAGGAACAGACATATACACAGTCAAACATTCACTCATAAAATAAATAGAATTTATTCTCACTATTTAAAAAAATTAGGCTTATTTTTATGAGTGCTAGTGTTCTGCCTGGGTGTATGTATATATGTACACCACATGTGTAAGTATGTGTGTGCACCACGTGTGTATGTATGTATGTGCACCACAAGAGTAGGTATGTGTGTGTTCCACATGTATATGGATGTATGTTCACTACATGTGCACTATGTATGTGCACCAAGGTGTCCATGTGTACACTACATTGTATGTATGCATGTGCACCACATGTGTAAATATGTATATTCACTACAAGAGTATTATGAGTGTGGACATGTATCTATATATGTACACTACATGTGTATGTATGTAGGTAAGTATGTATTTATGTATGTGCACCACCCTTGCCTGGCATCTAAAGAATTCAGGAGACAGGTCCGCTCCCAGGAACTGGAGCTGCAGCAGGGGTGAGCTGACCTGTGGGTACTGATGATTGAACTTGGTTCCTCTTGAAGAGCAGCAAATGATCTTAACTGATGATCCATCTCTCCAGCCAATCCCATTAAGGAATTACAAAGATCTCCACTAGGCTCTCATGCACAAACAAGCCCAAGAGCAGTTGGGAATGCAACTGGCATTACCAAGATGAAAGTAGAGAACTGACAAATCCCAGATCTGTGTGCTGGTTGCTTTTTTTTTTTGTCAACACCAACTGGAGTCATCTGAGAAGGAGACACAAATGAGGAATTGTCCCCATCAGATTAGCCTTCCAGCAGGTCTCTGAAGGAATTTCTTGATTGACACAGGAGACTACAACCCACTGTTGTTTTACTCACTTCTGGGCAGGCAGTCCATGGTTCTATAAGAAAGCGGTTGAGGGGGCTGGAGATATGGCTCTGTGGTTATAAGCACTGGCTACTCTCACAGAGGTCTTGAGTTCAATTCCCAGCACCCACATGATGGCTCACAGTCATCTATAATGGGATCAGATTACCTCTTCTGGGGTGCAGACATACATGCAGATGAAACACTCATCAACATAAAATACATAAATATTTACATGTTTAAGAGAAAATTAAAGAAAGCAGGCTGAGTAAGCCAAGGAAGACAGACAGGTAGATAAATTTCTTCATGACCTCTTTAGTTCCTGCCTGCAGGTTCCCTGAGTTCATGTCTTGGCTTCTGCTTTAGTCAGTGTTCTATTGCTGTGAAGAGACACCATGACCACAGCAACTCTTATAAAACAAAACACTGAATGAAGGCTGGTTTACAGTTCAGAGGTTTAGTCCATTATTGAATGGCAGGGAGCATGGAGCTGGAGAAGCAGCTGAGAGCTCTATATCTGCACTGGCAGGAAGCAAGGAGAGAGAGAGGGAATGGGGCCTGGATTGAGCCTTTGAAACATCAAAGCTCACTTCAGGGACACACATTCTCCAACAAGGCCACACCTACTCCCACAGGGCCACACCTCCTAACATGCCACTCCCTGTTGACCAAGCATTCAAACACATGAGTGTATGGGAGCCATTACTCTTCAAACCACCACAGCTTCCCACTTTGACTATCTATACCCTGTGAACCATATAAAGATTTTGCTCCTCATATTTTTTTTTTTGTCCAAGGTGTTTATCACAACAACAGGAAAGTACTAACTAGTCAGGGACACAGGTCTACAAGCCCAGCTCTGTGAAGCCCAAGCAGGAAGGTAACAAACTCAATGTCAGCCTCAAACAAAAGCTTGGGTGGAGCTCAGCAGCAGTTTGCTGGTCTTGCATGCCCACAGACCTGGGCTTCATCCCCAGCACAGAAAACACTATAGGTTAACAACTCCCTTTGTGCCCATTGGGCTGCTAAACTGTTCTGCAGACAATGTTCTTTTCATAAAGAGTCATGTGTGTAACTTATGTTGAAATGTTTCAGGGATTACAAAATAAAGAATTAGAAATGTAAATATTGAGGAAATGTAAATGATTGATATCCAGGGGTTCTTTATTCTGTCTATCAATTTTTTGTTTTTTTTTTGTTTTTGTTTGGAAGTTTCATATAGTCAAGACTGGCCTTGAATTCACTATGATGAGAGATTGGTCTTGATTTTCTGGCCTCCACATCCTCAGTATTTTGATTACCAACATGAGCCACCAGCCTAGCTTGTGTGTGTAGGTGTGTGTGCATGTATGGACACATGAGGACATAAGCCTTATGTCCATGTGTGAAAGTCAGAGTTTATCTCTGTGGTGTCTTCTTCTATCTCTCTACACCTTCTCTTTTGAGACAACAACTCTCATTGAACCTTGAGATCAGACTGACTAGGCTGCCGTCCAGTGAGATTCAGGGATGCACCAGTCCCCACTGGAACCAGCTTTAACATGGTGGAAGGAATCTGAACTCCATGATTCACACTTGCACAGCAGGCCCTTTACTGATGTGGGCTTCTCCCTCTCACCACTTTCCAACCTTTGGAAAGACTAA
Organism: Cricetulus griseus; assembly: GCF_003668045.3. Taxonomy (NCBI): domain Eukaryota; kingdom Metazoa; phylum Chordata; class Mammalia; order Rodentia; family Cricetidae; genus Cricetulus; species Cricetulus griseus. Next base: position 74,943,584 of record NC_048601.1, on the reverse strand, counting down.
AGTTGCTTGTAAATCACAAAGTTTTAGAAAATAAGTGTATAGGTCAATTAAGGCAAATAACCTACCACTCAAGAAGTTCAAGCAAGAAGGCTACAAATTCACTCTACACAAAGTAGTGGCATACTGTCTCTTGAGTGGTAGGAACACATACATGTACTACCACACCCAGCTTATACAAGAAACTTTGAAGGTCTATGTGAAGGCTAGCATGATGGCTCAGTGTGTGAAGGTGCTTACTGCCTAGCCTGAGTGAGTTGAGTCCCATAGACCTATATTTGGGGGTGAGAACAGACTCCCTCATGTTGTCCTTTGGCTTCCTTGTGTGCACCATGGCATGAATATGCACACATAAATAAACAAACTTAAAATAATATAGTGATAAAAGAAAAAGTTACCAAGCTGAGCATGGCAACTCATAGCTGAAATCCAACACTTGGACTCGATCCTTGTACCTCTTAGCCCTTGAACTTCTGATCCTAACTTCTAAGTAGAAGGGGGAGGATCAGAACTTGCAGGCCAGCCTTGGCTAAACATTTCCAGTAAGAGGCCAGCCTGGCTTATAGGAGACATGGCCTTAAGAAATAAACAAGTGGACCTAGAGCCCAGTGTGGTGTCCTATGGCTGCAATGTCACCCTTGGAAGAAAGACAGAAGGATCACAAATTCATGGCCACCCAAGTTACATATTGACACTCATGACACCCTGGACTACCTAGATCCTTGTTCAACAAAACAAATGTGAAGGATTAGTTGAATATGGTGGCACACACCTCTAATAGCAGCACTCCACTTATGGTAGCTTATATTTGGGAACTGAAAGTGTCATAAATCTCCCTAAAATTGCTTTTGGTCATGAGATTTTATCACAGCAGCAGATATACATCATCCATAATCCAGTGAAGGACAAGATCTGGAGCCTGTTATGCTTCAAACGAATCCACCTAAAAGTATTAAAGTTGAGAAGGTGTGTATTAGAGTTTTAGATGTCAAATGTCCAAGGAATGATCCTGTATTTGCACTTTGATCCCTATCAATTGTCCTTCCCTGTTTTTGAAGTTGTGGAAAATTTGGGAAATCAACCCTAGAAAGAGGAAGTGGGTCATGGGAGGTACAGAGAATGCTAACCTCATGCAAATAACCTCATTGGTCCCCTCTGCCCCTCTGACCAGACCAGCCTTCATGTCCATGGGAACATGTGAGAGTGTGTGAGTGAGGTGTGCGGAGCCATCATACAGCCTAGGGTGCCAGGCTATGCCTCCATCTCCCACACCTGCTGTCTTAGGGTTCTGGCAGACAGGTATTTTCTTGATCATTTTGAACATATCAAGCAACTGCCTCTGGGTTCCTGGGCTTTGGTGAGAAGTCTCAGGCCTAAGGGGTATCATGTGATGAATGATATCATCTTTAGCCCCCATAGATGTTAGTCCCAGGCCATAGAGAGAAATGAAACAGCATTTTGTCACAACATCCCAATGTAATCATCTTAGAGAACCCAGAAATCTGTCATTAGAGAAAAATAAAATAAAAACTTTGACTGTAGAGATACTGATTGTTTTTACAAACTTGTCACAGAAGACTAGGGTCAGAGTGAAAAGCCAAAGAGTATGCACCTACAAACTGAAGACTATCAGAGTCCATAACCAAGGGAGGCCCAAATCTGTGGGTCCCATTTTCATTCTTATGATTCCCTGTTTTATTATTAAAGTGAAACTCATCCTGGTTGAGGTTTGAGTGTCAATGTTTAGACACAGTTCCCACCAGGTGACATTTGTGAAAATTTGTGGACCACAGAAGTAGGCTTTACAGAAAGAAGTGACTCACTGGGCAACTTTGGAGACAACTATTTGAGTGTAGCCAGTCTTATCAGGCCACTACTGCCACACTAAACAGAGTAGCTTTCCTCTCCTTGGTGACAGACGGTGAGGAAATCCAGTATTGTGTGCTGAGCCGTTATTGGTCCATTTCTTGTTGTGACCTCACAATGACAGACACCTAAGCACTAACAGCTCTGGCTGAGGCTGACTTCAGTCCTTACTGTGCAGAAGCTGTTAGCTGGTTGGAGATAATTGTGATTTGTATATTAGTGAGATACTTGTACTTGGATATTGTTGAATTGGTGAATCTGAACACGGTGAGTTGCTCTCTAAGTTCAGAGATTCTGGTTTGAGAGCTTTCGTTTCTCTGGATTTAAACTAACTGTTCTTTCTTCCTTGGTTTGGGGTACAATGTGGGAAAATTTATTACACTATTACTCTATTTTAATGTGTCATTTTATTTGGACTCATCTTTCTTTCACCATTTAAAAATATTAGTTTATATCAACATACCACATTCTCAGAGTGACATGGACATACATGTACAAAACCTTGACTACATTCCCCTGATCTCACTGCCTCCTGAACACACCTTCCAAGTCCCTCAATGTTTTCCTTTTTTATATTCAGCCTCTTATTTACTAAGTACAGGCCAAATCATGTGGACTCCTGTTGAGAAGACTGACAGGCCACACTGGATGGTCTCTTAAGGAGGGGACCAGTGTCTCTGTGCTTTGGCAGAAAGCCTCCTGTTAGGTGGTTATCTTAGGATCTCCCTGGCAGTTCAAGTTCATGACTGGCAAGGTCAGAGGAAATAGTCAAATCCCATTCTTTGGATGTTATGTATGGAACAGGGCAGCTAAAAGACTTCAAGAACAGAGTAAATGAAAGTGTAAAGAGAGCCTGTTCTTCCAGGAAGAAAAGAACTGTCTTTGGTGGGACAAGTCCCTCCACCATCTCCTGTCCTTCTGTTGGCTTGAAGTTGCCTTTCATGGGACATTTTCATTTTCTATCTTAATGGGCATTATAGTCCTAAAGCTAGTTTGTTATCATGCTCAGGGGGTGGAAACAATAATGGTTTTGAAGCAAAAGATCCATTCTGGGGCTCATAGACCTCAGAGAACAAGTCCAGGAACAAAAACTACCTAGTGTTGGAGTCATCTGCCCAGAACGGCACACACACACACACACACACACACACACACACACACACACACACACACACAGACTCCACACTGCTCCAAACACCTTTCCCTTTTGAAAAATGGGGACATTTTATGGACAAAACTTTCTTCCTGATCTTGCCAAGCTGGAGTTTAACAAAACTCCTATTTATCTTTTCTTTCTTTTTTTGCTTTCCCATAGAAGGTTTCTCTTTGTAGTTCTAGCTGTCCTCGAACTCTCTCTGTAAACCAGGCTGGCTGGATTTCAGAGAGATCCACCTGCCTCTGCCTCTCAAGTACTGGTATTAAAGGCATTTACCACCTCCTGCAATTTTAACCTTTTCATCCTTTGTGGAGAAGCACTAGGTAGAAGGAACTTCATTGTCCAACAGGGAAGTCCTTCAGCTTCTTTCCTGGTTTCACCAGGTCCTGAGGATGACAGAGTCTCTATCCTCTGTGTCTTTAAAAAATGTCATATATGACAGAGAACTGGCAAGTAGGGTTCTGTTGCCCATTGCTGGACAGTGCCCATGTCTCCTTTCACCGTGTGGTGATGTAGCTTGCTAGAATTGTAAGCAGTGCTTTTGTCTGGAATGTGTACACACTCGATACCTTCAGTGGTGTGAAAGTCTTACTGACAGGAAAGAATCTGCCTGACCTGTTGTAAAGGCTGTCCAGTTTCTGTGGTTTATATTTCATGGCTGGTTCTGGGTAGGTCCTGTGAGGTCCATTTAATGTGTTAAACAGATGACTTCTGTGTTTAGGATTTATTAACGCTTGACTGAGGACTCAGAAAGCAAAATCAGCATCAAGCTATACAGATCAGGCAGTGGTCATATACACCTTCAATCCCAGCAGCCAGAAGCTAGGAGGTGCTGGAACACAATCTTAATCGTAGGACTCAGGATTAAGAGGTAGAAGGATCTCAGAGATTTCAAGGCCACCCAGATCTACACAAGATTGAATCAATCTAAAAGGGAATTATAGCTCACACATTTAATCCCAGACCTAGAGGTGTATAAAAGACAGGAACATGTAGTCAATATGAGGCATTCATTCTTCAGCCCCACTAACAAGTCAGAGGCTTGGTGAGAGCTCATGGAGACAGGATCAGTCCATTCAGCCTGATGAAGAGGTGAGAAGCTGGTGGCAACCTGCTTTTTTTCCCTGATGTTCAGCTTGAAGTTTGAACTCCAAAGTCAGTCACTGGACATTTTATTACTTCATGTTAGAATTCTGATGGGAGGAAACAGAAGCTTTGCTTCAAGAACAAGGAAAAGGCTGATGACAGCCCTGCCAACTCAATTGTTGATGTCACACAAGCTTGAGTCCATCAGCTGTATCTCACAGCAAATGTCGTTTTATAACATTGAGAACCTTGTATATGTACAAAACCAAAGCAGTCCTTGCTCTTCTGCTCTTTGCTTTTGCTTTTTGTTTTGGTGAGACAGGATCTCCTTTAGTACAGGCTGGCCTCAAGGCCACTGAGTAGCCAAAGGGGACTTGAACTGCTGGTCCTCATGCATTCACTTTCCTAATTTAATAATTGCCATGTACTCACCTAGTTGTTTTTAAGTTGGCTTATCAGCCGATCCTAAATCTACAGATATTTTTAACTACCATTGGTGACCAAAGGACGCAGAGTTGGCCCCCACCTCTCAGACCTAGGCCTAGCAGGATATCCGGTCCTGTTGTCACCAGGTTGTCTGTAGCTGCCAAATGTAGGTTTAATTAAGATTCTATTGTTCCATTTACCAATAAAGAATTGGGAGTCAGTCATAGGGTGGAAACCTGGAAAGTCTGAGAGAATGAAAAGCAACCAGCTGACCTTCCTACTTGGACCAATCCCTTACAATTAAAGTGTCTCTCCACTTGTCCCAAAGTAAATGACCTGAATCTCTATCTCTGCCCCTACTCATTCTGTTACATCTTTCTGTCCCTAATCCTGATTTCTCCATCCTCTCTATAGCTAATTCCTGTTAACCATTTCCTGCCTCCACCCTCTGATCCAAGATTATTTTTATTCACACAGGCTCCAGGTATGCTGGCTTTCCCCTTGTGCTCTTACATAAGGTGTATCAGCTGACACTGCAGGGCTCTCCTCAGGCTGGGCACAGCTATTTGGATCATGTCTGATTGTGGGGTGTTAGTGTTTGTGTGTGTGTGTGTGTGTGTGTGTGTGTGTGTTGTGTGTGTGAGTGTGTGTGTGTGTGTGTGTGTGTGTGTGTGTGAGTGTGTGTGTGTGAGTGTGTGTGTGTGTGTGTGTGTGAGAGAGAGAGAGAGAGAGAGTGTGTGTTTGTGTGTGTGTGTGTAGTTTATATGTCGTGTGTGTATAAATAAATACATATCTGTGTTCTGCAATGTACCTATTGAAACTTTAATCCTAAAACAATTCTATTAAAAAATGGGGACTCAGGAACATTAAAGACTTGTCACACAGTAGAACAGGTGGCCTTTGAGAAATGGCTTCATAGGCTGAGTTCATGCTTTCATTTGATCATGGGGGAATACATACAAAGTACCAGTTAGAGTAGAGAGCAGTCCTGTTACACTCAGTCACCTGGTTCTTGATCTTATTTTGCTAATGTCCAGATACACAACCAACTAATTTTTGTTGTTTATAAGTGACATAACTAAGTTATTTTGTTTGAGAGAATAAGGGCCAACGGTATCAGGATATAGCTCCATCTCCCACACCTGTTGTTTTAGGGTACTGGCTGACAAATATTTTCTTGATCATTTTCAATGTATCAGGCCATTGTCTGGGATCCTGGGCTTCCTTGGGAAGTCTCAGGTCTAAGGGGTACCATATGATGAATGATGTCATCTTTAAGCACCACAGATGTTAGTCCCAAGCCCTGGGATGTCATGGAACACAGGATTTTGTCGCTACATCCTAATGTTTTCAGGAGCTGCCTCCTCTCTGAGTGAATGCTCCTGAGCCATCTCTCCACCCAGTAACTCTGGGTTTTGGGGTATCTGTTGTCTTGGTAACTGTTCTTGCTTCTGGTTTTACTAGAGCCTTGTCTCTTGAGTGCTGGGTACAGATAGAGGATCATGGTCCTCCCCAATGTTGGCTCTTAGCTTCTGTGACCTTTATTTTCTTCTATGAGTTTCCGGTTGATACGTGACCTCCCTATTGGACTATATTCTGTAGTCCAATGCTGTGGAGGATGATTTCTTCTCCTTGTGAGCATTAAGGACCTTGTTAGGTTGTTTGCAATGTCTCTTAGTGTCTTTCTTTGGGGCATAGGAATTTGTAGCTATCACCATTCTCCTGGTCCCGATATGAACATTTTCTTTCAACTTCCCCATTGTGAATTTGGTTCTAGCCATTCAACAAGGATTTGATCATGGAGCAAGGCAGGGAGGTCTGCTACTCCTGTGAGGAGTCCTCTATGACTGACTATAAGATGATGATGACTGTAGGCCTTGGACATTTTTCTGAGGTGAAACTGGCCTTCCATGTTCCTACTGTAACCTGTGTGGCTGTAAAAGTTCTTCGAATGAAGAAGAAGAACGTCTCTCTTGTTGCCAATGAAATCAGCATCATGAAATCTCTCCAGCATCCAAACATCATTAAGTTGTTTCACGTGGTCCAATCAAGAGACACCACCTACTTAGTGATGGAGCACGCATCACAGGGAGATCTTCTTTGGCACATTCTGGATCTGGGGTCCTTACAGGAGAGTGAGACACGAAGGCTGTTTACCCAGATTGTCCTTGCAATGCAGTACTGCCATGTAAACCATATTGCCCATCGAGACATTAAGGCCAATAACATACTACTCGACTGCAGGGGTAATGCCAAACTTTGTGATTTTGGCCTTGCTACTAAAGTGACCCCAGGGCAGAAGCTGAGGGATTTTTGTGGCACTCTGCTCTACTGTGCCCCGGAACTGTTGTTAGAGAAGGCCTATGATGGCTGCGCCGCAGATATATGGAGTTTAGGTGTCCTCCTCTTCCTCATGGTGGTCGGGCGCTTTCCCTTCCGGGCTAGCTCTTCTGAAGGTGTTAGGCGTCAAATCCTGGTTGCAAACTTCAGAATACCTGAGCATGTTTCCAGAGATATTTTCAATGTCATCGTCGAAATGCTGATGATCAACCCGGACAGGAGGCCCACCATTGACCAAATCATGACGCGCCCCATAATAAGGGACAGCAAGGTACGTACACCACCTATGTCCACACAGGAACGCCCTGGCACCGTGAGCCCTGGCATTATCAGCACCATGAAAGTCATGGGGTATAAGTCTGAGGAAATCATTGATTCTCTGAGAGACCAAAATTACAACCAGGTGATGGCCACTTACCTGATTCTCCAACACCAGTCTCCTGGGGGAGACTGCGGCCAACACCAGGTGAAAACCATGCAGCCAGGCAATGTCCTCAACCTTGCAGATCTTCAGGCCTTCCCTGTGCCGCTAAGGAGAGCTACTGAGCCTGCTGCCCTGAAGTTCACATTGCCATCTAAGTCCCAGGAGAAGGAAGAAAGGAAGAATGCTAGGCAGGGTGGCACATGGCATAGCATGCCTGCCACCCTGTGCTGCCAGTCACAGAAGACCTACCGTTCCCACCTACTCTACCAAAACCATCATCGAGCTCATTACCTCATGTGCAGCAGTGAGGAAATGAGTGAGTATTTCTCTTTTTCCAAGATCCCGTCAAGTGGCAGCCTGATGTCCAGTGTCCAGGCATCTCTCTTAATGTACACTGCTCCTTCTAGTCTGGGCCACAATGAAACCACACATGACAGAGACAACATATCTTCCGGCAGTTACCAAGAGGAACTCTGGAGCTCCATGGAGACAGCTCAGAGTGTCACCCCCAGGGGCTCCTTTTCTGGGGATATGTTTTATGTAGACACCATCACACAAGAAGAAGAAATTGGTGAGGAAGTGAATATCATAGAGGAAAAGGCCATGAATGAGAAAGATACCATCACACAAGAAACAAAAATAACCCAGGAAGAGTCTGACACAGAGGAAGTGACCATAACCCAGGTAGAAGTTATCACAGAGGAAGCAACAATAGCCCAGGAAGTGTCTGTAACAAAGGAGGTGACCATAACCAAGGAAGAAGCCATAACACATGAACCAACCATAATCCAGGAAGAGGACATGGCACTTGAGGTGACCATGACTCTGGCGGAGACGAGGACAAAGGAAGTGACCATGGCCGATGGAGTGAGCATGACTCAGACTGAGTCCATCACAGAGGAAGATATCATTCGGGAAGCAACAATCACAATGGAAGAGACACTGGCCAAGTTAGTGACCCTGACTCAGGAACGCACCATCACACAGGAGGAGGCCATCACCCATGGCCAGCCTGAGGATGCTCTGACTCAGGAACGCACCATCACTCAGGAAGAGGCCATCACCCCTGGTCAGCCTGAGGATGCTCTGACTCGGGAACGCACCATCACAGAGGAGGAGACCATCACCCATGGCCAGCCTGAGGATGCTCTGACTCAGGAACGCACCATCACACAGGAGGAGGCCATCACCCATGGCCAGCCTGAGGATGCTGGCCCAGCTTCCTCGGGAAACAGGAGGCGCTCAGGCTGGAAGAGGGCTAAGAAAATCATGGTCAACTGCCTCAGACACCTGTGCTGCTGCTGCCTGCCACCTGCCAAGAGAAGACAGGACTCCTGCAAGACCCTGGCTCCAAAGACACGGGATCCTGCAGTCACCCACAGATCCAGGTGGGGCAAATATCCTCTCTATTCGTTCTTTTCCTGCTCTCCTTTGTGACAGAGGATGGCTGTGCCCAATTGTGGCATCCTTGTGAACTTAACAACCTGTCCCTACAGAAAGAACAATCCCAGAGGATGCCTTCAAGTGTGACCTCGGGCTTGTTGAGCTACAATTGGACAGCACAGATGCTGATCAGAGTAGGGAGAGCAGGAGATGGGGGCATGGGCAAAGGAAGCAGAGATTCCTTGGAGGACCAGTGGGCTGCTTAGATGATTCAGGGCCATCACAGTAAGTTCTCTGTGTCCAAAGTCACTAAGGTTCTCCTTCCTGTGCCTTTCTACTTCGTAGTTCTGAAGAGGTCCAGCCCCAGCTCCATGGCTTGTGAGCCACGGGTTGGGGACTGGTCTGGCTGAGATGTGGACAGCCCCTACAGAAGCCAGGCCAGATGTCCAGGAGGCAGTGTCCACAGGCTCCTCCTGCAAAGGAAGAACAGCTGTCCACCCCAGCTCAGCTCTCATCAGGTAAAATCCCTGGCAGAAGGGGCAGGCTTTCCATGGTGTCTTGTTCAGAGGGCAGGGCAGAGTTCCTAAGGTGGCTGAGGCTGTCTTGTGGAACAAAAATAGCCCCTTGCCCTCTCCCCTACCTGGGAAAATAAACATCACATACTGCCCTCTGGGTAATGACTGTCCTTTGCTCCCTGTTTCTTTACAGGGAATATGGTCTTTTCCATGGGGTGAGCCTTTTCACCCAGGGACAGCTTGTCCCATCTGCCACAAGAAAGGTGTGATGCCAGCTTGAGAAAGTCCCCTGCAGGCAGCCCTGCAGAATTCTCCAGAGGGCCGCCTCCTCCCAACCACTTGCAAAAACCTCCAAAAATCATCACAGCAAGTTCCAATACCTGAGTCCTCAGACCCTACTCAGAGTAAATCTTGGGAAAATCTCATCCATGGAATGACTCCAAGGGCGGCCGAGTCTTCTCTCTGCCCTATTTCTGCCCTCTGGTTAATCACCAACTGCCTCTCCATGCATGCTTCTTCAAGGCCACGATTCACAGTGGCAACTGGATTCTTCACTCAACACCACTTGCCACAACGTTAGGCAATGATGGATGTCCTGATCATGGTCAACCTGAAACCTTTATGAGGTAGCAGCAACCTCCTCTAGCCCCTGCCTAATGGCAGCCACAGTCTGCTCTCTGCTGGGGACGGTGGCTTCCATAAGATGCTTCCATTTCTCTGTGTCTTTGCAAGTTGCTTGTCCTCCTACCGGTAAGTGGCCTTTTGCACATCCTCTGGGAGAGATTCTGGGAGCCATTATTGTCCATTCTACAATCACATTAGTATGATCTCATCTTGTGTCCTTTTCTCCCTAGATGGTCCCAAGATGTCATGGCACCAGACACAGAAAGTCTGTGTGAGTGATGTCGATGGTCTGTCTGTCCAGCTTGTCCCTAAATTGAACCCAAGAAGAGAAGGATCCTAGAATCATCATTTTGCTGGGACATCATCTGTGTTCCACACCTTGTGGAACACATTTCTCTCTTCTGTGTGACTTGTCCTCTGAGCAACACTAAGCTCATAGGAAGATATATATATTTTTTTTACCTAATCCGAGAAGAAAGGTGTGACTTATTCCACTTTGAGGTGGAAATAGCACCCTATAACCCAACGCTTTCCAAACCACCATCTACTATTCTGGCAAAGGAGATTCCCCAGGATCCTATGCTGGTCTTAGTCACTGTACCAGGCTGAGCTGCTCAAGAGAGCTCAGCAGAACTTCTCAGGAGTTTCTGTCTAGCGGTTTGGAGATCTGGCTTGCCATTCTGTTCAAAGTAATGCAACTACACTGTTCGCCTGCTCCCATCCACTGGAATATGCAGTGAGTCTCCTCCGTCTACCTCCACCCTCCCTTTCTTCTCTGTTTCTGGTCTTTCCCTGACTCCATCTCTGTCTCTCTGTGTGTCTCTGCTTGTACAAGAACAAGTGCCAGGCAGGTGAGCGGCTCTGTCTTAAACTGCATCACCCCCCACAACATATATCACTAAACCCTGAAGAAGTCCATAAACAGCAAAACCAAATGCAGACATAAAACAAAATACAATTGACTGGAATAGATACATGCAACTGAAACCAAGCAAACAAACATGAAACCTTGATCACCCACCTTAATAATAACAGACTCACAGAAGTATGCTAAGGGACACATTCTGTCTACCATCCAAGATAGAAATTGGCTTTCCTTCCCTGACAGTTGTGCTAAGATGTCACATGCACACTAACACTTTATTTTCTGACATTTGGTTCTGTCCACTTTGGTTAACTGGAATAGCATTGCCACAAACTCTTTTCCTTGTTGGTTAGGGTTCACACAGAGCCTTGCCCTGCAATTCAGGATAGACTGAAAGTCTGTGTGTAGATCAAGCTGACTGTATTCGTGCAGTGCTGCTGCCTCAGTCCTCCTCAGGTGTACTTGACACTGTGAGCATTTGTGGTTTAGTCAAGGTTTCATCTGTCCCAGGCAGACTGCTCTGTAAGCAACGATGACCTTGAGTAGGATCCTATTCCTGTCTAACTCCCCAATGCCGAATTTCTGGATCTGAACCACTCTGCCCTGTTAAGTAGGAACTGTCCAGGACAGTGTAGGAAGTTCCAGGCTGAGTGTCACTCCATCTCGCAAAGAACATGCACATTCTGAATATTTGAAATCTGAGATATGGACACAGGAGTCATGAAATCAGGCTGTGGCAGCATCCTTGTGTCATCTTAGGCCTGTGTAAAAGAGAGGCAGGAATAGGTTCATGTTGGCCTAGATCAGTGAGACACCTGATTTGAACTTTAAGGTGGAAGCCCTTGGTAGTGGAGCACCCCTTAAACCCAGGATTCGAGGTGGAGTCAGGCTGATCTCTGTGAGTCTTGTCTACAGCCTGGGCTACAGAGTGAGTTCCTGCACAGCCCGGTGTATACAGAGAATCCTTGTGTGAAGAAATAAACAAAATAATTAAGTTGTAAAAGCACTGGATGAATATTTTGGGTCTATAAGTGTGTGAGACAGACAAGAACACACACACATACACCCCATGTGGTCATGGATGTGTCCTGCACACACACACACACACACACACACACACACACACACACACACACAGCTTATGTACAGTTCTCCAGTCCTGCCTTACCTTTTGTTCCTAAATACTGTCTAGATCCTATCTATACTCATGGTATTTCCTTCTCTTTTCCAAAGCTTGTGACTCTAAAACTAAACAGTGACATAAATATCAGTCCTCTCAAATGAGAAATCCTTTCTTTTTTCTTCTCCTCTTACATAGACACAGGTTTTCTGTATGTAGTACACACTGCTAAGGACTGGCAACCCCCCTACTCTCAGCCAGCTGAGTGTTTGAGCTACAGGTGTGCACCTAATCTTAGTGGGGTTTGTGGTTTTGTTTTTAAATGACGTGTGTAACTGTGGATATCCTTAAAATTTTAATCTTTCTGGTTCCATGTGCCAAATGTAGGGATTCCAGGAATTCTCTACCAAGCCTGGTTTTTTTTTATCCTGGGGACCAAACTCAGGGCTTCCTTCATGATGGGCATGAGGTGTCCCAGCTGAGTCACACCTGTATCTCAGCCTAGTCTGGGATTCGATATGTAGCTGAGGAATACCTGGAGTTCTGGATCATCCCTATGGAATTACAGATCAGCACCACCGACCCTGCATTTTCTCCTTTTTTCTTTAGCTTTTGTTGCAGGACCAGTCTTTCTACTCAGAGTCTTTTGAAGTACCACAAACATGAGTTGTAGCAGGATGCCACTCTTCTTCTAAGCTGGTGAGCTGTGACCTGGATGGGAGGGAGGTAAAGGAGGCTGTCCCCATCCCATGCCATCTTGAGGACACTCGGGTCAGTGTTCAGCACCCCAGGACTGTCACCTGTATAGCCAGGTATCTTTGAAGGCCTGTTCCGAGTAGCAGCCCTCAGATTGGTCTCATCTAACTGTCTATGCAGCTCCGTGGGACAGATGGAAGGACACCAGTGCATGTCCACATGTGCAGCTGATGACCCTAGGAAGATGGAGCCTCACCCCCACAGTTTGAAGGTTTAGTCTCCTCACCCGTGGGGTCTCACTCTCTCACATTTGCCCTTTCTAGACACTTGGTGGATTTTTCTTAAAACTAGATGCCAGAGCCAAGGTTAGGGTGTGTGCCGATAATCCCGGGACTGTGGAGGCTTAGATTGGAGAGTAGCCATAGACTCAAGGCCATCCTGGGTGATATAAGGAACAGTAATCTAGCTTGGTTGCAGTGTGAGATCTCTCTCTTTAAAAACTGAAAGTAAATAGCAGGACTAGTGTCGGTGTGTCCATTGTGCATATACGTTCTTGTTCCTGGGTTCTTGCCCAGCACAAAATCAAACCAGGTGGAGCTTGCCTGGTATTGGGGTTGGAGACAAGTGGATCAGGCAGTCAAGGTATTTTCCAACACAAAGATTGAAGCCAGTGTGGGAGGAATGACACTATTTTAAATAAACAATCCCTAATTTCAAATCTTAATGCCCATATCTAAGAAAACAATGACATGGCATCCCATCACAACCGCATATTCCTTGTGAATCTGAATACCGTTCAAATGGAGAAAGGAAAACAGAGCATCCAGATGCACAGTGAATATTTTGTGTGACTCACATCAGGAATTGGCCTGAGCATTGAGTTCATCCCTTGTGCACTGCACTGAGGAGCTGTTCGGTAAGTATTGATCATGTGGGAGGTGTGTGAAGGGAGGTTTGGAGGCTATGGGGAACCCAGCCTGTGTCAATAAGTAAGAATGCAGCCAGCTCTTGAAGCTGTGAGACTCTCTGATGTTGTGCTGCCCCCTGTGGTCCTTCTCTACCAGCTCCGTGTCATTAGTGCACCTGATTTGCTGCAGTCCCTGCTTCAACTCAGGCCACAACTGGGTTGGTTAGGTGAGTTTGTGATTGGGGTGGAGGGAGGCTTGCCCTGCTAAACCCATCTGACATACTTTTGTTCTTCCTTATTTCTTTCCCCCTTTTCCAGTTGTCATAATAAAGAATCGAACAGCTTTCAAACCTGGGCTACCCAGGCAATGTCCCTGAAAAAATGTCATACATAGAGAGCTGCTTCTACTGGACCTGGTCTCCACAATGAGGATGACTGGGTGGCTGGTCAAGAATGAAATTCACACCAGGGTGAGATTCAGAATCACAAGAGGGCTGGCAACATGTCTGTCTGTCCACTGAGTGATTCGTTCCCTTTTAGATATGAGTACAATTCTCAGCAATCATGGGAAAGAAGCAGCAGGCCTGCTGAGGCTTGCTACCAAGCACTTGGACATAGAGACAAAGGTGCATATCCTTATTGTTTTGTTATTTATTCATTTATTTTTAGACAGGCTTTCGCTGTTTGGCCCTGTCTCTATATCCAGACTGGCATGTCCCCCAATTGTTTCAATCAAAGGCATGCACCACCACCACCACTATTGGCTAGAGGTGCATCCACCTTGCTGACCTGGAGAAAGGCTGTGTTGAAAACACAAGCTGTAACAGCATCTGTGAGTTGACATTTGAGGGAATACATGTGCTACTTTGATCAAAGTTTGAGAATACA